>NW_019170035.1:0-308840 GCF_001792695.1 Aspergillus bombycis | reverse complement strand
TAATAGTTTTGATATTAAGTATAGTTAATCTAGATTAACTATTTAATTTTTAACTTAACTATAATTAGATATAGAAATTCTATTAATCTAATTATAATCTAGCAGTTAGATATAACTGACCCTATTAACCTAATCTAACCTGGCCAAACACCAGTCTAAGTCTAAGAATAGAAGACCAGATCAATTAAATATATATATTTAGTTATTAGAGAGTATAAATAAGTTGATACTAATATTTATTAGTAAAAGTAGCTCTGTAGTAATAATTATAATTAATTATAAAGAATTAATCTAAATATACAAATAAATATCTTTATATATATTCTAACTTTTCTACTTCTATAATAACTCTGTTATTAATAGATAATAGAATATATTTAATCCTGGTATATAAAACTATATACTCCCAGTATAATTTTTTAGAGATAGATTATAGAGTATATACTTATATAATAAGACTATTATTAATTTTTTCGCTATTTGTACTATTAGTCACTGTATTGTATTTCTTTTGTAGCTTCTTATTATTCTATTGCTTTCTGTCTGTTGTGTCCGCTTTGGCGCTAGATAAGGGTCTGTAACAGTTATCTTAATTAAATATCTAGTTAAAAATATCCCTAGATAATAAATTTAATAGTAGATCTATTAATTTAATATCTAAAATATTCTATAATCTTAAATAATTATAAAAATAGAAAACTATATTAAAAAAATTATTTAGAGTTTATATAAAAAGTTCTAATTTAATTATTAAAATTATAATAAAGCAAGTTTTTTTTTAAAAACTATAAATAAACTTTAAATAAAGCCACTATTATAAAATAGAAAATAGAGAACTATATACTATATAAGAAAAAATACTTAGAAAAAATACTCTATTAGATAGGTTATTATAGAAATAGATATTTTAGTTTAAAACCTTTAGAAATTTATATAAAATAGAAATTCTTTTTGTAGAGTCTATAACTACTATTTTAATAGATATAGATACTCTGGCTATAATATTATAGAGCATAAAATTAATAAGTATTCTAATTATCTAACTATTTAACTTTTCTATAGAAATACAGATTTTCGGGGATTTTGAATAGCTTCAATTCTAGGAGACGCGAAAAAACGCGTGTGTCTACCAGATTGCTTATATTACCGGGTTGCTTACCGGTTATGTTAAGTCCTGACAATGACTAATTCCATTGGATATTGTGCTTTATGATTTTCAAAGAGACCATCTTGAGCTTGAGGTGGGGATATTTTACATATAGAGATATTATGGGTTTATGAATAATTCATATACAGTGATGATGGGGTTAAGATCGTGCTCCGCCTTTTATCTTTTACAGCAATGGCATTTGATTGGGCCCTTCCCCTGAAATCCACTTCGTTACCCACATGTGGGAACAGCTCTGGCAGGCTGGCACGGGCAGCACATTACCCTCTCCAGGCTTTATTTAAAATCCCCACGTATTCATTGTGAATAACCTAATTTAATTTTCTCCTTTTCTCCTTTTCATTCTTTGATCTCCAATGCCACTATTTCAAAGCACAATCTTTACCTTGTCCCGTGCTGTTTGACTTGTTATTTCCCACTCATTACACGGGCGAAGTATATATTATCAGTGTTAATTAGTTCAATATCCAACTCACTGTGTTTTGTCACACCTCGCATTACATACATCTGAGGAACCCGCGGAAAAAGTTGATTCGCACCCAGCTCCTAGCTGGTGAGGTGTATTACCAGGACCTATATACACCGCTTCTTTGAATTGATTACACTCAGCGACCCGAGTTGCTCTTATACAATCTCTGGCGTCTGCTCTCTCCTCTCTTCCCCACTTCCGATTTTCTGGTCATGAAAACACTCCTTTGCGACTGCAAAGCGTCCTGGAGCTTGAATGTGTGAATGTGGCATGGAAAATACGACCTGTCCCTCAATAGAGAAGTGGCTCAGTGTGCTGCTTGTGGTATCATGTGCAGATAGAAATACACAACTTTCCCGGATCCCACCCGCTCCAGAATACGACCAGAAAGAATAAAGAGCCTGGCAGATAATCGTGCCCGCGGAGTCTCTGCTGGGCCCTAACCTAGCATTCATGGCTTTCATTTCCAAATCTCAACAGCAGCGGACTCCCGCCACCGATGCAGAGATGCGGGCAAAATATAAGTCAGACTATAGCAAAGGCATTAGTCGAGTACCGGTCCATCCAATTCATCAACTACAAGGACCTTTCGAGGAGTCAATTGTTGAAGCTACCGAAGGCACTGAAAGCGAACGGTTGGTTGGGCTTGATGCACAATCCTGGCGTAGAGACCTGCTAGAGAGTATCGAATATCAACGACTGTGCGGACGGAAATGGCGCCAAAGGCTCGGAGAAAGGCAAGAAATCAACACGCTTTCATAAAGCACAAGTTTTCTGGTCAACGTACAAACTGACCGATATTAGGTATCATCCGTTTTGGAAGCTTGTTGCTCAAATATCCTTCGGCATTCACCTTCTAGTTGAGAGGCTCGCTAAGTCCGACTTTGAAGTTCTGAAGATCCTTCAAAGTCATGTAGATGAGTTAGATGGATTTCTTGGAAGATCTACAGAGGACTTTCTTCTAATTCAGGTTGATGTGCGCACACGAATCCAATACCTTAATCTTCCCCTTCAGAACCCAGAGGTTTTTGATGGGATGTTACAAGACCGCAACTTCCGCCTAACCATGATTGACTATAATCAAAAAATCGAACATGCCATTGAACGATTCACTACCGCTATTGAAGACGCACTGAAAGATATGCAGAAGGGAAAGCAAGCGATTGGGATTTTGTGGCGATATTTAAAACAGTCTGCAGAAGAACATGGACCACTGCCTAGTAACTTGTTCGCCATTCACAAAGCCATGCTAGCAAATACGGAGGGTTGGAATGTAGCCTTCTCGAAACTCCGCCGTAAAGGGCTTGCACTCCAATCCGCATTGTCTCAGCTCTGTCTGGCGATCACCGAGTTGCAGAGACGTGTAGGTGTAGCGAGCAGAAAAGAGGCGGTAAGTACAAGACTGACCATTCTTCCACCTCCCCTTCTCATAGCCGAGTTAGATTCCTGACAAAGAACAGGTGTCCTTGATACGGATTGCGACTGCACCGCCTCGAGACAGGTCAATCAGAGAACGATTATTCGAGAAGCATGCGTCCACCATGTTCCCAAGCCTCTCGAGCTCAGAAAAGCCATTGCCCAGTGATCCATTTTTACCAGATGTAATAAACGCCCGGCCCGAGGTACCTCTATCTAAGCAGATCGAACGCCGCAGGGTCACGCGAAAGAGTGCCCCGAATCTTCGAGAGCATACCGCTATTCCAGGAGGAGCGGAATGTGTGAATGATGTTGCCGATGGCTCTAGTCCAGCCACGCCTGTGCCGAGAATTCAAAGGAACTTGAGTGGGAGATTTTCAAGGGCTATATCTACTAGGAAGAAGTTTGAAGGTGAAAATGCTGGATTAAAACAATCACGACCCGCTACAGCTCCTTGTAGGGGCTTGAGGTCTCGGAGCATTTCCTTGGAACAGTTGAAGGGCTTCTGGAGACTGAAGAAAGGCCAGCAGTACGAGCAGCAAGATATAGTAGGGCCACCACATGCGCCGCCCCCAAGTCGGCCTTTTACTGCCCAAGCATCAGCGAAACGACAAACTATGTTGACCCAGTTCTTGCATCATTTAAAGTCAGATAGGGTGATTGACGCTTGGGAAGGCACAATTCAGAAAGAGAGCGCCGTCCGTCATTCTCCGCAGAGAAGGAAGGATGAGCCTTGCAGCAAGTTTCGTGCGACATCAGCAACGCCTGATACGTCCGCAGAGCTTCAAACAAGGCTTTTTGAGAGCGACCTGGAGAGATCAATGTCCTGGTTACAAGAATATCCGTCACAGAATACATATTTACTAAACCCAAGACGTGATGTTGCACCTAGAATCCACGTTGTTTCCGTCCATTTGACACTGGCGGGGGAGGAAGGATGTTGCGTCAACAATAATCACGATAACGATATAACAAAGACAGACACACAGTCGACTATAACGGCTCTACCGTCTGTACCATCTCCGTAAGTAAACGGCATGAGTGCGAATCCCTGTCATTGCAGAAGTTGGCCTCTCATGCCAACCACCGGATGCTACTTGGAGACTTTTGATGAAGGCCTACACCCTCAGCCGAAATGAGCACGACTTGAAGGAATTGCACTGTCAAACCAATCTATAACATGTTGTTCCTTCTGAAAGGGCTGAGATACTTTCTTTCTTTCATTGGCAAATGTAGTATATACTGAATGTTAATGAGCAGTCAGCTTCAGATGTCTTGCAGCCAATGACTGTTAGAGCATAGAATGACGCAAACCGCACACTGCGTTATTGGGCGATACTCATACAGCTATGTGATAAATAACAAGAGGTAAGTTCAGCTGCTTTTTCAGTCCTAGTCTTATGGGAAAAGTCTTTTCTCAAACCATCAAAGTAGTACAAGAACGCCTAGAAAGAACAAAGATGATGAAAATCAAAGAGAAAAGAAATAGAATCACCAAACCACAAAAGTCTAACTAGCGAACCAGATCTTGTGCGGGCATAGAAGGATAGTATGGGAGAAGCAGAATATTACTTGCAGCGCTTCTCGACGATGGTCGAGCCATGTTCTTCGTACTCCTTCTTCGAAATCCACATTTGATGGAAGGTTCCTAAACTAGCAAGAATACTTCCGCCAATCCAAGACCCGAATTTACGCTCGGCCGTGTTTCCTGGCGCGGAGATCCTGACCCGCGGTCCCGGGTAAGTCTGCATAAGTTCTTGGTTGAGGCGGTCGGTGAAGCCATGGAGTAAGCTGGATGCACCCGTTACGACGACATTAGCTAATAAATGCGGGCGAATGTCAACGTCAACCCCGTTGAGTGCGTTCTTGATCAACTCAGGCACGGTCTGAGCCTGTGTTGGAGCGGGGAATGGCGACTCCGGGTCTGGGATCGCAGCTTTTGCATCAAACAAGGACTCCACCACTCTATAGCGATCAAGACCGAATACTTGGTTGTAACCGTCTGGGAACTCGAATGGCCGTCCAGGATTGCTTTTTGCGACTTCCTCGTTCGAGACCCCGTTCGGACCCGTCGCGGAGAGCTTGTTGGGTCCAGGCCACACCTGGACAACGCACTCTTTGAACTCGGAAAGGGTTCGCTCTTCGAGCAGGGTACGGTACGAACCGTCCGGCACCTTTTCGGGTGGGAAAGCCTTGTACTTTGCCTGCGAGGGTTGACCTGCATCGACAGCAGTTTTTGAGGAAATGAGGTAGTGAGGGGTGATAGTAATAGGTTGCGGTGTGTTTGTCTTAAACAGAGCGCGGATTTGCGATGAGATGTAGTCGCCGCCTAGAGGGGAATGCTGAACTCCACGTTTTAAAATCATTCCATCGTGCACCGGTGTTATGGAGATATTGGAAGCACCGACATCAACAACAAGGGCAGAGGCTTTCCCAGCTGCGAAGCTGAAGGAGGACCAAAGTGTCAGCAGAGTATGCCGGACGGCTTAGAATGAAGGGTGGGTACATACGCCGCCAGAACGCCGTTTCTTGCCAAATAGAAAGCCGGTGTTCCCCATTTTTCCATAGCGATCTCGATGGTCTTTTCACGCGCTTTTGTAGGGTTCCAGCCACACTCTGACATCAAGAGCGGACTGTCCGCGAGAGGCTTCTCCTCAGTTTCCAACCCCTCCATCTCTGTGGGAAGCTCTCCATCGGCAATATCGTTCAACCCATTTTGGAATGGATTTCCCGGCCTAGGACCCGTAAGTCGCGATGTAAAAGAATACTCCCACACCTTCTCTGCCATGTCCCAATCCTCCACAATTCCATCTCGGCCCATTGGGTTATGCACGGACAAGCTAGGTCGTGGGGTGACAAAGACGTCATCACTGAAAATCAGCCTTTCTTGTCCCTCGGAAGTGTATTTTCCATAGTATGTTGGAATCAAGGACTTTGGCGTGTCTTCGCCTGCAAAGCCGGCGCGCGTTGTCGAAAACCCAGGATCAAGTACTATAGCCGAAACCTCATCTGTACGTAATGAGCCATCAGTTCTTGCTCTGCTCTAAAAGACGTAGTCTATGTTGTAATTTGCATATAGGAAAGCTTTCCACTGCGCGACGCATTTTCGAGAGACGACATACCTCCACCGTATTCAGCAGTCGAAGGTGGAATGGACGGGTTCATGACGGAATCAAAAGAGAAGCACCGCAATTCGAGCGGTAGCAAAATTACCCAGCGGTTCGGAGATTACAGCTAGAGAAGGGAATATAGTCCTGACAAAGGCCAGCGAGGCAACACTGTGAACAGTGAGGCCAAAAGCGTGGGTGGTGATGGAGGTGATTTATAGAGGGTGGGTGTGTTTTGTCGTGCGGGAACCAAACTTAAAAAGGCTTGGGTTGGGTGGGTGTGCTTCTTCACCTACACTACGTACTGCTGCCATTACCAGGTCTTATCCCCACAGCTACGAATGATTCAGATTTCCCTCTCTTATGCGTACATTTCCATAGCGGAAGACCCATATTATACTTAAACTCTCTTTTCTATCCACTTGACTGCTAATCTTCTAGGTAGATGCCATACACCAAATCACAACGATGATGGACACTGATACTACCTCAATCCCGGAGAATCTCTTCCGACCGGTAAAGAAAAGAAAGTTCTTGCGACGTCGTCCTGAGGGCACACCAGACGATTATCGCATTGAAAATCGAAGGGATAACTGTGACTCAAATCCCACCACCCCTCAGCCCCAAGCAGACAATGATATCGTGCACCCTACTGATCTTGTTCGTCTACGACGTCTTCATCGCTTTCGCAAGGGTGGCATTGGATTTTCTACTACCTCACGACAGTCGGCAGACAATGATAAGAAAGCTGTCGTATCCACAGAATCAGTAGAGGATCTCGAGGCGCAGAGGATCCAAGCTATGTGTGACCGATTTACAGCACATACTGGACAGACAGTGGATGTTGACAAACATATGTACGATCTTACATCATATCCTCTTCTGTGGCTCGTGTTGTCTGTAATGGAGACTAACAAGATAAGGATGTCTTATATAGAGACCGAAATGGCTAAGCGACACCGGCACACTGTCCCGGAAGATGATCCAGATAGTCCCTTTGTAGACGAACCTGGTGCTGCTCGGCCCACAACCGACCCTCAACGTGAACCAGCGTCTTTAGGTAAACTCCACGAGATCGATCTTGGCCAGGAGACCAAGCTACAGAATATCGCACGGACAGAGGCAGCGACAAGAAAGTTAGCAAGAGACGATGACGATGAGCATCTCAGGCATGACGACTCTCTCTTCAATGCAGCTCCTATGGGAAAGGACGAGAGACTACGGCGTCATCAGAAACGACGAACCAGTGAGGATGTGGAAAGAGACAGACTCGTAGAAGAAGTTCTGCGCGAAAGCAAACGTAAGCACTTCAACCCTTCCCATAATACTTTCAGCCATGTTCCAGCTCTAACAAAGAAAATAATATTTCTTGTAGTGGATGTATATGAGGAACCAGAACATGAAGCAGCGGCAGCAGGAGACGACCAAGCTGCTGATGACAGAGTCGCCGAACAGTTCCGAAGAGACTTCCTCGATGCCGTTCAGTCACGTCGTCGGGTGACGCGAGTGAAAAATCCCAAGACCACGAAAGCCGAGGCACCCCGGGGTCCCAAGCTGGGAGGCAGCCGGAGTGCTAGAGCTGCGATGCGGGAAATGCAAGAGAAGCAAGGGCGTAAATAAATGCCCATGACAACCTATCCGCCCTACTCATTTGAATTTCGGGTAGCCTTATTCTTATTGCGATATCTTCTCGCCTGTAGCGCCAGCTTACACCCTGGATATATTCCAGCGTGATTGATATTTCTGAACGAAATCAAATAGGTGGATCTCCTTGTGTCTCACTCGAGCAGAAACATCGCCATTTTTATCTTTGTTTGGCGTATTTCTTATTCTATGGATACAAATAGGCGTATGGAGTTGTTGAATTACCGCCATTGCTCTGTATCTCTGCCATGACAGCCACCGTCGGGACGGAAACCTTTCGGTTACCTATCGACGACAATGTCCCATGTTCCAAATTAAGCGATGTGGATACCTGACGTCAGCAACATTTGAAAGCTGGTGCCACCTTTCATTTAGCTATTCCCGTGCAGGAAGCTTGCTAGGGTCGTCGGAGTGGGCGACGACTGTTTCTTCTGTCTCTGAATCGAAAACCCGACGTGTGCAACAGTACTATAGATCTTGCTTGAATGGGTGAGCTGTATACGCTATAATTTTTTTCTACATGGTTTTTTCCCCCTCACTTTCTGGCATTGTTGCAATGGTAGGACAATGCGAGTTGGCGTTGGGCCAGCACCATGAATTGACTGTGGAAGGAGTTTAATATACCTACATAGGTGCTCCCCATCAAATATATACCTTGCGGGAGGATGGAACAGCCGCATTACACCAAATTCACTTGGTTAATGTGCGATGACTGTCCATCAAGTACTTGGACCTAATAGAGGTGGGGTTGAACCCTGAAACCAGACTCTTATCTCTAGATCAATGAGCAAGTGACAGTTAGTGCCTAGGAAATTTGTTCTTGTGGGATCTTCTATGATCCCTATATTCAATGATAGATTGCGGCTACTACCACCTTCATCACTAGTTTTGTAGTACTGGTAGCGAACTTGGTCGACACTACATCAAACATTTACAGTAAGATTCAGCACTACACTACGTAGTTTTTTGGCCCGTGTTCTTATAGCCTCGTATGTTGTGTGAAATTCACAGGGCTGGAGGAGGGTGCGGGTAACGCACAAGAAATGAAATAGGGACCGGTTAAAGAAAGCAGAAAAAAACTCAACGGAAAACAATGTCCAGTATGTTAGGTTATAGGTGAGAATATTTGGAAATTATCTTCTAGGATTCTATAAGGGCAGGAAAGAGCCTCACCTGGCTTGGTATTCTTGTACATACATATCTTGGCAAGCTAGCATTGAGCTCCGCGATATACATTTCAATACGGAGCATGAGCTGTCTATAACTACTAGTAGTACCCCCTAGTGGGGTTTGCAGTACAAGCCAGTACTTACAGAGTAGTACTCCGTAGCACGCATCCATATGGAGTGCCTAATCTGGCACATGCTAGCCTACCGACGCAGATTGATTGCTTGGTGTTCCAGGCTCCAGCCCTTTTTTTCCCCACTTAATCTATTCGGCATCCCCTTCTAATTTATTTCTGAAAGAGAAGGGAATGGTAATGATGAGTAAATAAACCTTGGAACTACGTCTATGACGATGATCATATCCATATACTCTGTACAGAGGTGTGTTCCTAAAGTAATCAAACTACGCTAGTCATATTGGCCTCAGGTGGAAGTAATGCCTTTACTATACAGTTAACTAATACATGACCTGGAACCAATGGAAAAGACCCCTACTTTTTGAAGAGACACTCAATTGGTCAGTAATTACATGACAAAAAAAAGTGATGTCTATTGGCTCTAGGTCACGTGTTATTTCACTGTATAGTAAAGGCTTATTTCTGCCTGAGGCCAATATTACTAGCGTAGTTTGATTACTTTAGGAACACATCTCCGTAGTAGAGTGTGGATTAAGAGAAGCAGCAGCATTCCAGACTCTTGCTATATTTGTACTCTTTTATATATCAGAGAGAAAAGACAAAGAAAACGAAGAACTTACGGAGTACAGAGGACAAGAGTACAAAGTAATATAGTTAGCCACGTAATCGGTAAGCACCCTGTGTATGTAAGTACCCTGAGCGGCTCCATATGCTATACAAATAGGCCCTTTTTACTACTTGAATATCTCAGTAACTGTGAATATTAAAAGAAATATTATTAATCTAAGCTTCTCTACTTTAAATATTAAAGATTAAGTACTATTATATACTTCTTTTTAAATTTTCTATTATTATAATTTGTAATTACTGAGATATTCAAGCGATAAAAGGAGCCTATTTATATAGAATATAGAGCTGCGCAGGGTACTTGTAACTATGTGCAGAGTGCTTAGTTACCGATTATGTTAACTAACGTATCCGGTAAGCCGCTCGGCCTTGTAAGCCGCTCGGCCACCTCTGTATCCTATATAAAATAGCATATTTTCAAATATCAATATCTCAACGAATTTATATTCTATCTATTTACTTATCTGACACAGTATTAGTATAGATATTCTTTATATAAATCTCAAATATCAAGAGAACTGAAGTTCTGTAAATATAAATTACAGCTATATTCAATAAATACTAAAAAATACACAGTAATATATATTACCCTGGTAATAAAAGACTTTTAGAGCTCTAAAATATAGAAGCTTACTAGTATAGTATATAATAGACTATAAATAAAATTATTGATAGATAGAATAGAAGTTTGTTGAGATATTGGTGTTTGAAAATATGCTATTTTATATGGGATACAGAGGTGGCCGAGCGGCTTACAAGGCCGAGCGGCTTACCGGATACGTTAGTTATTAATGTAACTGGTAAGCAATCCGGTAGACCCTGTATTCTATATAAAATAGTATATTTTTAAATGCCAATATCTCAACAAGTTTATCCTTTATCTATTTATAATTTTATTTATATTCAATTATTTACTATAATAATTATCTATTAAATTTATAAGTTCTAATATTCTTTTATTACTAGAATAATATAAATTACTGTATGTTTTATAGTATATAGCTATAATTTATATTTCTAGACTTTATTTTTATAGATACTTAATATATATATAAAATATATCAATACTAATACTGTATCAAATTATAAAATATAGAGTATAAATTTATTAAGATATTGATATTTAAAAATATACTATTTTATATGGAATACAGGGTCTACCGGGTTGCTTACCGGTTACGTTAGTTATTAACATCGGCTAGTAGCTGTAACTGTGGCGTAGCCTGGCAAATCTCCTGTGGCGGGTTCTTAGTGGGGCAATTCAGCCCAGTGTTTGTGTGTGGTTTCTGTAGTTTTTTTTTCCATCTTTTTCTTCCGTCTTTTTCTTCTAGTCTTCCATCACTCCTATCTATCTACTTACATCTAATCTTCCTTTTCTCTCTCTCCCCCTTTTCTGTTTTAATGTCTGTGAATGAAAACTCCATTGATGTGCAGCAAATACATAGTGATAGATGATAAATTATGGAAGAAAGTGAAATTCTAAGTTATTGGAAAGTATCCATAAATGGATCATACAAATACGAAAGGGAAAAAAAAGGAAAAGTCTGGATGAGCACGGAGTACGCTATTTGACATACGGTAGTGGTACTACGTAAAGAAATTACCTTTATTTACCTTGGTAAGAAGTACTGTGATGCCAGCATATCAGTGGCCCCATAAAGAGGTCTAGAGTCTAAACGGCTCCAGACGGCGCCATTCTTGGGCCGTTCCTGAGCCGGGCACTGGGCCAATCAATGGCTGTGGTGGGCCAAATCTTGAGACAATTCAGGGGCAAGGTGTCGGAGTCTCGAACCCTAACGAAGAACTAACCACTTGACACTGTCTTGTTGATTATTATTAGGCATTCTCGGTAAGGTAACGGGTATTACTTTTTACTAGTTAGTTCTGGTACCAGCTATTCGGTAGGGAGATTGGCCCGCACTGTGCGTATGCCTGTACTGGACTGATCCAGCCAGACGCCCTGAAGACGATGGCTTCTCTTCTATCACTGATCGACTGATTGGTGTGCGCATCCTTCCACTCTCATTCTCCATCATCACTCGTTTGGCATACAAGCCGTGTTTTTGATTTTGCGCTGCTTCTTGTGTCTCTCTGTCTGGTTTGCCTCTTTTCACTTCACACGCTCCCTTGCGACTCCTTTCTTTCCCGGATCCACCCGAGAGCTGCTATTGTTTCTTTCGACTCACTCTTTCCTTTACTCTCTCCCCTCATAGTCAATACAGCTCTTCCCTTCACCTGCCGTGTTCCTTGAGGCCGAGGAAAGGTGAGCTACAAGAGACGGAGTGAGCGAGTGGATAGAGTCCTAACGCTTTCCTTGTGTATGCCTCTCTTTTGGAAGCCTCTCAACTTTTCTTGCTGAACCTTCCCCTCCCCAATCCTTCTCCCTATCCTTTGATCCTCTTTCTTTTCGCGTTGTGATTGCTCTCATTAAAATAGTTCTACATACGATTGTTTCTATTCTACACAGGTTGACCCTGTGGCATTTCTGATTCTCGGCCGGCCCGGTTGCTATCAGTTCGATTACTTGGAGTTTGCCCCAACTTTAATCAGTTTAACCGCCTTGAAAATTCGTCTCGATTGTCTATCGAGCCGAACTTTGGGATTGGGATTCCCTGCTTGTGAGAAACTGACGCCTGAACAACACGTTTGATGTTGGCACTGTGAACTTGAGTATCGGAAAGACTGTTCTTGCCGCAATGCGGGTTTCTATATCAGAGCTCACCTTAATTGCCTTGGGCCTGTGTTCCGTGCACGTTCTCGCAGCGGATACGCTTAGCACAAATGGCATCTCAACCTGTCTGACGGGTGCAGAAATACAGGTTCAAAAGTTAGACGTTACTTATACACGTTCCACTAGAGTGGTAGTCTTCGATGTTGCCGGAAAAAACGAAAAAAAGCAGAACGTTACCGCATCTCTGTCGGTTTATGCTTACGGCAATGAAATATATAGCAAGTCATTCGACCCTTGTGGCTCGGAGAATTATGTCGAGGAACTTTGTCCTGGTAAGTTTTATTAGCATGGAAACTCTCCTGCCTATAATACTGACTTGTTTCTTTTCAACGAAGTCCCTTCCGGCGTCTTTCAAGCGACTGGTTCGCAACAAATTCCGGAGTCGTTTGCCAGCCAGATTCCCGCGATCGCCTTTGCTATACCCGACTTGGATGGGCAAGTGAAACTTGAGCTGAAATCCAAGGATGATGTCCACAAAGTTGCTTGCATTGAAACGCAGTTATCGAACGGAAAGTCGGCACAAATGCCAAGCGTAACTTATGCAGCCGCCGGTGTAGCAGGTGCTGCTCTAGCAATGAGCGGTCTGTCTATCATAGGCGCTGCCGGCCATCCTGGGGCTGTCTCATCTAGTCCGGGGTTTGGTGATGTCATGGGATGGTTCCATAGCATGGCAACGAACGGCATGCTCAGTGTCAGCTACCCAGCAGTGTATCGCAGTTTCACGAAGAATTTTGCCTTCAGCACCGGCTTAATTCCATGGGGTCAAATGCAGCAGTCTATCGATAACTTCCGCAAGTCGACCGGCGGAAACCTCACGGAGAACAGCTATGACTTTCTCCGCAATGCTACGCTCGAGTTCTCAAATAGCTCGTCGACAGACACAAATTCTAAGGTCAAGCGAGGGTTCAATTTGATTGTAGCGCTGCCGACTTGACTATACGTGATGTTTCAACTTCGTATAGTGCGAATTCAACATCTGGTGATGATGCCAGTGATGATACAGTCAAAAAGGTTGTCTCTGGTATAGAGGCTTGGGCAGAACAGCTTACCATCCCTCAAGCGAATATATTCATGACGTGTCTGCTGATATTTGCTATTGTTATAGCTGCTATTACGGTGGGCATTTTACTGCTCAAAGTTATCCTCGAGTTATGGGCCTTGTATGGATCCTTCCCTGCGAAGCTCACGAATTTTCGCAAGGATTACTGGGGTTTGCTGGCCAGGACTATTACTAACCTGATTCTTCTCCTCTATGGGATTTGGGTTTTGTATTGCGTCTACCAGCTTACCGGCGGAGATTCGTGGGCCGCGAAAGTATTGGCTGTTGTCACGCTTGTCATATTTACCGGTGTCTTGCTTTTTTTTGGCCTCCGAATCTGGTATGTGGCTCGTAAATATAAAGCATCCCAAGGTGATGCCTCCGGCTTGTACGAGGATACAGAGACTTGGCGAAAGTACAGTCTTTTTTACGACAACTACAAAAAGGATTACTGGTGGCTCTTTGTCCCCGCGATCGTGTACATGTTTGTTAAGGGTGTAATCATCGCTGCGGGCAACGGTCATGGCCTTGTTCAGTCCGCGGGTCAACTCATTGTTGAAGCTCTCATGCTGGCACTTTTGCTATGGTACCGGCCATATGTTGCAAAGTCGAGCCAGTGGATCAATATCAGCATCCAGATTGTCCGTGTATTATCCGTTGCTTGCGTGTTGATCTTTGTTGAAGAACTTGGTCTTTCACAGACTACCAAGACTGTGACGGGTATTGTCCTTATCGTCGTGCAATCCGCCCTCACAGGCATCTTGGCCATCCTCATTGCCGCTAACGCCATCATCCTCTGTGTCCGAGAAAACCCCCATGCGAAACGGAGAAGGGAAGCCAGTAAGTTGAAGGAGTTTCTTGGACCATTTGATATGCTAACAATCGGCGTTCTACTTAGAAAAAATGAACCGTGATATGGACGATTTGACACCTTTGGATGCGCGGGAGTCGCTTCTCATGGAGAATCCACCCCGAAAAGAGTACACAGAGATGAGCAAGTTTAACTTCACCGGCCCTTATGAGCCCTACCGGGACCACTACGATCCGAAGTCACGATCAAGTTCTACAGGAAGCACGGACCGTTTAGTGGATCCTCCTGGTTATCATGAAAGTCAACATGGTCGAAGTCTCAGTCGAGAAAGCCGGCATACCCGCGATAGTCGTGGTTCCCCAGATGGACGTAAACCTACCGCTCCTGGTTATGGCTTCGCCTATTGAGCCATTAGATCATGGAAACAATTCATGATACACTGCCTTCTGTAATTTTTTTTATTCTATCTTAACCCATTTTCTCTTACCCACCCTCTGTTTCCCTGTGTGCATAGAAGCCTATTCTTGCCAGACAATTCGATCAATTTAGCGTATTTGATGTTACTCCTTTCTTTACTTTATGTACCATGTTTTGCCCTCCCACCCCATGTTTCGCATATATATGCTTGAATCCGTGTCCATATCAGCCTCAGATTCTGTCACAGCCAACAATAATTGCACATTACTCTTCCTTATATGACAATGACCAAATAACATCATGTTAAAAATGATCATCTTTCTGGTGATCCTCTATGGGTAAAATAGCTGGGCCTGCTTATATTCGTACACAAACAGAAGGTTTAATGGTGAGCACCAAAGGGAAGAGATATCCTGCATGGAGTAGCTGGCACCCTTCCAACTGTACCAATAGTTCATTATAGGGAGGTGAACTTGATGGTAGTTCCGGTAACAAGTTGAGTCGTAAAGTATCATAAGTTTTTAAACCATAGCCTCCCCTTCTATGCTATTATTTTCCATTTCTGTTTATAATCCCGAGTGCACATTGGCTGTTCACTAATCCTCCATTTCTCGATATTAACTGACAGCGACGGCCGTACGTTTGTTATTTTACTTGCTTTTCTTTCTATCCTTTCGCCCTCTCCCTCCCTCTTTTCTTTTATCCGGGGAAGGAATAAGCAGGTAGTCGGAAGCATTTTTCATGAAGGAGACAAGAGCAGTATCGTTGAATGAGTACATAAGACACATCACCAATTTCGGGAGATCCATAGCTCAACACACGGTATCATGGTCCGCCGCCACTTACAAAAGCAAAAATTTGAAAAGAAGATTAGGTAACTGGGAAGTTGCTGCCGGATGGACCCCAAAGAGGGAGGTCAGAATGGCAACATCCGAGTAGAAGAAACGCATCAAATCAACCACGAGAATAAGGATGAAAGCCACGATGGCCGCCGCGACCTCCACCTCGGTAATTTGCTCCAGGTTTCCCAGCATTCTTGGGCCCAGTTGGAGCGTTGGCTGGTGCGGCACTCTGAGGCTGAGGCGTCGGTCCTGAAACGGAGTTAGCAGTCAGATAATACAGATTATTCCTTAACAAGCAGACGATTAAAATTCTACCAAATACATACCACGTCCCATACTGCCAGCTCGGTTCATGGCTTGCGGTCCCGTGGGGATGTTGGGCTGGGGCACTTCATCGTACATACCTTCCCAGGAAGTTGGACCGCCCTGTTGATAGGGAGAGAACGCCCGGTTTTCCATGGCCCGACGAGCCTGCTGCTGTTCATACTTCTGTTGTTCAAAGGCAATCTGCTCATGAGCGTTGTAGCCTGGGCCTCCACGAGGTCCTGAATAATTTCCACTCATGTTCACGTTTCCAGGACTACTGCCCCCTATGTTCATAGCATTCCCCATCTGTCCTCCTTGACCTTGGTTTTGCATCTGCTGCATCTGCTGCATAAGGGTAGGATTCATCATATTCTGCATTTGAGGGGTCTGACTCTGCGATGGAGGACTCATGCTTCCCTGTTGTTGATTATTGCTCATTTGCATCTGTTGCATCTGCTTCATCTGCATCTGTTGCATCATAGCCGGGTTCATTCCACCCATGCCCATTGCGCCGATGCCTTGGCCCTGAGCGGCAACGGCCATCTGTTGCTGCATTAAAGCAAAATACTGCTGCATCCGTTGCCAATACTGCGCCATCATTTGTGGAGTCAAGCCACCAGGCATGCCAGCCGGCCCTTGAGAGCCTTGTTGCTGAGAACCATCGCTGCCAATTTGACTTCCCTCGCGGAAACCGTCTCTGCCACGGCGGTTCCTACGATCCTCTTCGTCCCGCAGATTACCACGCGGTTGAGCCTTCTTAACCTCAATAGGCTTACCGAGAATCTCTAAAGGACGCGAGAGTGCTGCTTCAACAGCAGCCTCACTGTCAAATGTCACAAAGCCAAAGCCGCGAGGCCGACCAGTGTCCTTGTCGATCATCAAAGTAGCATCGATCACACGACCAAATTGCATGAAAAATTGTTTGAAGTCTTGTTCATTAGCTTCTTGGCTAACGCCACCAACGAAGATTTTGCTTGTCTTTTCTTGTTCGTCACGAGGGATTGCACGCTTCGGATCGATCTTCAAGCATGTAAGCTTGTGCTTTGCTTCAAGAATTTGAGGATGCATGACTCACAATTTTTCCATCCAAGTAATGCTCCTTGACCATGACAGTATTGACGGTCTTAGGGTCTCTAAAAGTTAAGAAACCAAAGCCTCTAGAGCGACCTGTAGCACTGTCTCGCATCACGGTGCATTCCTGTACCTCTCCGAACTGAGAAAAGTAGTCCTTTAGGGATTCTAATTACCAAGTTAGATTGTTGACAGCTGTGCAGGATGACTCTCAACGGATCTTGGAGGTACATACGGTCAGTTGTTTCCCAGTTGAGACCGCCAATAAACATCTTCCTATTAAACGCAGGTAATATTAGTATGTCTGCCTCAGTCTCGGTTACTAACAGTAAAACAAGATAGATAAAAAAAATAGACATAGGAAATGAGAGAGGAACAATTAAATAAACAAGAAGAAAAAGGCAAGTAAGGCTTCAATCTTGGCTGTGGCAGGCTGACTCTGTGTCCTCTGAGAACCAGGACAGCATGGTTGACGGACT
This sequence comes from Aspergillus bombycis, assembly GCF_001792695.1. Classification (NCBI taxonomy): domain Eukaryota; kingdom Fungi; phylum Ascomycota; class Eurotiomycetes; order Eurotiales; family Aspergillaceae; genus Aspergillus; species Aspergillus bombycis. Next base: position 291,410 of record NW_019170035.1, on the reverse strand, counting down.
ATTGCGATGTAAAAGCTTATGAACTGAGAATCGATACCATATTGACAGGCACTAATTTGACTTGAGAAACGGATGAAACCATAGCAAGCAATGCGTAGGGGAGCTTTTTTTTTTTCTTTGTTCTTTCTTTTTTTCATGGTCGCTTCAGGATGGTTCGCCAGTGATGTGCACATACACTGACGGAGCAGCGACTAGCTGGAAGGCTCATGGGGACAATCAACCTCTAGTCAATAATCCACTGGTTTACTAAACGATCCAGTGGACTGAAGGTCAAACGTAAGACAATCCCTCAGGTCTGGGAGGTATGCGGTGGTGATAGCAAAGACCATAAGTTGAAGCATCTCAGGCGGAATAAGTCAATTGTTTCTCTTTCTCTCTTGTTCTTTCTTTTGGCCAAGGAATCTCTGCCTGTCTAATAGTCCGAAGCTAGGTAAACTGTTCGCAACCACAAAGCCAAGGCACCTACTCTTGTTCTGTTCCTCTGCACTATCAAGATATCTCGACAAGAAGCTATATAGTATCGGCTGTACTATAGTCGCTCGCGACAATGGCTCGTAGAGACAGGGGTTCGAAGTTTGTCTTTCCGCAATTGCCACCTCGACGTTGTGCCGTTGATATGTACTCCCATTTTGTCCCTCAAGACGCCAGAGGTAGAATTTGTCCCCACCAGATTGCTCTCCACAGCTAAGTCTGACGAGGGTCTAAAGACTCTCTATCGAAGATTGGCCATATCCTTGTTTTCTATAGCAAGTATGTTTGGGTTTCCATTGGAGAAAGACCTGGACCCAGGTCGAAGAATTTCATCACTTTCTCCAGTGTACCAAGCAGCCACATGTATAGAAGCCTTCCCACGAACTCGCGATATCAGCATAGCCACCATCGCCTTCACCAGCTCACTGGAGCTCATCCTTATACAGAGCGGTAAAGTGATAAATAAGAAAAGGGCATTGTGAGCCTTCCAATATCATCGGTTCCAAATGGCCAGTAAAAAACCAAAGGGAAAGTAGGGTGGCCAAGCCAATTTGAGTGTGCGTTCCAATCCCAACAAGCATATAAAAACTTCAAAACATCCCTAGCAAAAGAAGCTATTACTTACCCATCTTCTTTGATCCCGGTTCCGTGATGCTCTGTTTCCCCCGACATAGGAGTGATATTATTGGCGAATCCAGAATCTAAATTGCCTGTGCCATGTTGGTGAGCTCCATCCTGTAGGAGCTGTTGGTGTACACCGCGAATGTCTTCCGTTTCAATATGAGAGGCTTCGGAGGCATGTGTTGCAGCAAGACCAGCCGACTGAGTCGGGAGGACCGAAGCTATAGGCTCCGAGGCAGCTGGGGCATCAACGGTTGAAGTTGGTTGGTGCGCGGTCTCATCCACATCATACCTGTAAAGCCATTAGACTGGTTCTTGTGAGATAAACTCCGGCAAAGTGAAGCGCCATACAGATCTGCAAACAGGTCTTCTTCAACATCCTCTGGCTCGGTCATGGTGAGTCAATACTAAAAAGCAACGTAAGCGAAGGGCCGAGTGGCTGGACTAGAATGAAGTCGATTGAACCAGTTCGATTGGGGACAGAAGAATCCAGCAACCTAAGTTCAGTGGTGACGAGGCGAGATTCCTTCTCACAAAATAATTAGCCAATAGAAATGAGGACAGTAATCATAAAGTGAATTGAGAAGTTTAAAAGAAGAGGAGCGAGAGGTATATGACAGCAGAGTGGAAGAAAGGAACAGGTGTGTGGTTTACGTTGGAGGTTAGCATGAGAGTGAAAGAGACTCAGAGAGGAGTTAGTCAGTTTAAGTTAGCCGCTGACCACGCGAACCTGAGATCCGTAATAAATTTCATTTCATTTACCTACTAGGTATTATATTCTTCCCCATACATACACATACATGGTCAAGAACACAGTACTACTAGTTTCTTGTCTCCAATATGCTAAAGGTCCTAGCCCTGGGCAACTTATCATAACACTTTAACTCGGTTTTTGTTCAATTCTTTACCAACAATCTTTTTTTTTACTTAAGAAGAGAAGGAAGATATTATATATATAGTACTAGTTACCCTAACAATAGATACAAAGAATAAGTCAAATATCTAGCTACTCTGTACCATCACAATTTGTTATTTCGTCTTGGCTCGACTAGTCTACTACTTACAGCATCATGGTGCCGTAAAGCACCCCGCAACTTTCTGACCTCTGTCTTCTTTCCTCCCCCTTCTTACTTTACCTTCCCCCTCCGCACACGAGTGGCGTTACGCAATGGCTACTAGAAAGTCCCAACCGCAGGTAAGTGTGTCTAGAAATACTCCTCAAACCAATGCGACAAAGAGCTAATCCGAACTACTTGTCCTTTGGTATAGGAGATGGTCCAGGTTGGTTCGTACCTCATAGCCCCATGTTTCACCTCGTTCTAGCAGCTGATATAGCTCCCCGCTTTCCACTTATTAGACCGTTCTGAGTATGTGTAACCCTACTGGCGCGAGCTATCTCTGTCTAATTAGCCACGCACTTTACTGTGTCTCTCTCCTTCTCCCCATTTCTTGCTAATCCCTTTTCGAAGGAGAACGGGTTCTCCCTTTTGGAAGGGAAGATCAATTTCCCAGAACCACAGGCTCCCCAAACCCAATGATCAAATTGCCGTTGTTGGCTCTTCATATTCCCATGCAAATATCTTGAAGTGAGCTTTCGTTCGCCCATGTTTCATAATTCTTAGCGGCTCCTCAAGATACATTGAATAACTTAGTGCGTCTAGCAGAGGTATATCGCAACAGCATGCGCCCCCGCGGACACCGCCCCGATCATCGTCTACCAATCCTCAAAAATTCTCGCCATCCTCCCATCAGCCTGCATCATGGTCTGCCTCTTCTCGTAGATCGTACACCGGTATAATGAACCAAGGAGTCGATTCATGGGGTCGCGATAAAATAGAAGACGAAGAAGAAGAGGAGGAGGAGGAGGAGGAGGGGGAGGCGGAGGAGGAGGACATTGTCTATGATGATGATGAGGACGAGTTTGGACTTCCTAGCATTACTAGCATGCGAAAGAAGCAGAAACAGAATGTCGACCCTCTTCCATCTAGGAGCGTTGACCCAGGCGGTCGAATTGGGGGCAGTGCCTCGGCCCTTAGTGTTGGTCTAGGGAACAGTAGACAACGTGCCAATAGCTCGGATATTGCGGAGGAACGAGGTGTTCCTATGTACCCAACAGCTAGAGAGGGGGAAGGGAAGATACTTCGGCCTCAGTATAAAGACGTTCTAAGAGGTAACGGATGCGATTTTAGCTACCGAAGTTTGCAGGTGGCTAATCCTCACTAGATCCTGCAAACGCTTTGAATCTTATCAACCATGCTCCACCCCCCAAGAGTGCAACTCCAAAAGAAATGGACCAATACACGAGCCGCATTTCGAGAATCAACAAGTTCAAACGCCTTTTGCAAACAAGCACGGTTCCTTTAGCAGAACTAAGAAACTTGGCATGGTCAGGAGTTCCCGGTGAGGTACGGGCGATGACCTGGCAACTTCTCCTGGGCTATCTCCCAACGAATTGTGAACGACGTATTTCGACCCTCGAAAGGAAACGTAAGGAGTATTTAGATGGCGTTCGCCAGGCTTTCGAGCGCAGTAGCGCCGCAGGTGCTGGAAAACCTCCTACTTCGACAACAGGGCGTGGCAGAGGGCTGGACGAGGCAATATGGCATCAAATCAGTATAGATGTCCCTCGCACTTGCCCACATATTCAGCTCTACGGCTATGAGGCTACTCAGCGTTCACTAGAAAGGATTCTTTATGTATGGGCCATCCGACACCCAGCCAGCGGCTATGTGCAAGGGATCAATGATCTCGCTACGCCATTTTGGCAAGTTTTCCTAGGTGTCTACGTTACGGACCTTAATGTCGAAGAAGGGATGGACCCGGGTCAATTGCCCAAGAGTGTGCTGGATGCCGTCGAAGCGGATACATTCTGGTGTCTTACGAAGCTCCTTGACGGCATTCAGGATAATTATATATATGCTCAGCCTGGTATACACCGGCAAGTTAGAGCATTACGCGACTTAACCATGCGCATTGATGCTACCCTCGCCAAACATTTGGAGAAAGAAGGTGTTGAATTTATGCAATTTAGTTTCCGATGGATGAACTGCTTGCTCATGCGCGAAATGAGCGTCCAGAACACCATACGCATGTGGGACACGTACATGGTTCGTTACCCTAATTTTGCATATAGGTGAAGCGTGCTAATCTTGTATTCAAGGCGGAGGAGCAGGGCTTTTCACGATTTCACATTTACGTGTGTGCGGCCTTTCTAGTCAAATGGTCGGACCAGTTGGTGAAGATGGATTTCCAGGTAAGACCGTTGACTGAGAAGAATCATGATACAGAAGCTAGTGCTGAATGAGAATAGGAAGTCATGATGTTTTTGCAGGCCCTCCCAACCAAAGACTGGACGGAGCAAGATATTGAACTCCTGTTGAGCGAAGCATTCATTTGGCAAAGCCTGTTTCAAGACTCTCGGGCCCATCTTCGTTCCACTGGTGACCCACCCCCTGATAATGGATTGCAGTGACGAAGTCGAGTTCTAATGAGCATGCTCCAAGCCCCTAGCTTGTGGCAAAGAAAGCCGGTCCAGGTTCTTTCCCCTTGGGCATAAATGCAAAGTAAACAGGAAAGCCCTTGTAGTGGAAAACCCACGACAACTTCTAAAAGAGGCCCTGTTGCAAATGCTCGTACGTTCCTCTGCTAAGCCCGTAAAAGCCTGTCGACATCTACTGCTTCCGGATTCACGCATCTCAATCTTTTGTATGCGCGCGTGCTAAAGAGGAGGAGGAAGAAGAAGACGAAGAAGAAGGGGGGGAAATAAGGTAAAAAGAGGGAAAGAAAGCGCTTTTCCCCTTTTTATCAAGATCGGTGGTCTTGTCGACTCCGCTTTATCACCTTCCCCGTGGCGCGCATGTTCGTTGTGTCCATCTCCTGATCTGCAGAGGGCCCAGCCTAGAGCTGGGTGTTAGTTCTCATGCTCTATATCATGCCCTGCCATTAGTCTCTACTAGATCTACCACTTAGGAATTCCGGAAAGGCTATGGTGGGTTCGTTTAGCTCTTCGCTTACACCAATTGTTCGGAGGGCTAGCTCTGGGTCATAGTTGATTGCCAACGATGTAGGTCTGGGAACAAGATGGAACAACGTTGGGGTTGACTGGGAGAGGGGGCCACTCGAGGATTCTCATGCGTGCCGTCAGCAGGTGATCTACCCTGACTCCTACTCGCAAATTGAAGGCGTCTACTCTAGCTTGCCAACAGGCTTTGTGATGGGAAAAAGCCGTGGTGCGACAGAGTGGGCAATGCGATGGTTAGTTCATAGGGTTGCTAAGGTGGCGAAATGTTGACATATGAGATTTTATCAGTGCAGCTAAGCAATTAGGCGCGCAAAGGAAGTACTGTTTAGACATAGGACGTGCTAGGTGTATGAAACATGGCTAATATAAATGTCGACCTATCAGAAGAGTGAACCTGGAGCTTTCCAGGAACATGGTGCGTGGTGTTCTGTTCCTACTCTGTGAATTCCACAGGTGTTCGAGAATTCATACAATAGTACGGAGTACGAGTAGTAGCAGCTCTTAGGGCTCATATATGAAGCGCTGGACAATGAATGGTAGAGGGTGTCTAACTACTTTTGGCTGGATAACTCTGATAAGATATAAATACGGGAGCGGGATAATGTTCTTGCGCTCATTCGCTCTTTGAAGCATGAAACAACTTCCTGCTGCCTCGGAATTTTGGTACACTTAAGCTTACTTAAAAGTCGCCCAGTCTTGCACCGTATCTCCGGTCAAGATGGCCTCTGGGCGGAAGGACTTTTTGAGCCAGCCGGCCCCCGAAAACTATGTTGCAGGTCTAGGTAGAGGTGCAACTGGCTTCACTACTCGTTCGGACCTGGGGCCTGCGCGTGAAGGTCCCACGCCAGAACAGATTCAAGCAGCGCTCGCAAAGAGGGCGCAACTGCTTGGTGCAGCCCCTCCGACAGCATATGGTGCGGGACGTGAGAAAGGTGGTAAAGAAGACAAGGCTGAGGAAGAGGATGATGATGAGCGTTTTCAGGATCCGGACAATGAAGTTGGGCTTTTCGCATACGGACAGTTCGATCAAGAAGATGATGAAGCAGACCGCATATACAGAGAAGTAGATGAGAGGATGGACAAGCGCCGGAAAGCAAGAAGGTTGGTACTCCCTTCCCCGCACTCTTCCCGTTCGCCTCTTTGATGGTGCGATTTGTTCATCGGGTTCACCCCCGGTTGTCTGAATAGAAAACCGACTTGATTCCTTCGCCAATTATAGGGAAACCCGGGAACGTCAAGAGCGAGAAGACTACGAACGGAAAAACCCGAAAATTCAACAACAATTCGCCGATTTAAAACGTTCATTAGCTTCCGTCTCCGAAGACGATTGGGCCAACCTTCCTGAAGTTGGAGATCTTACAGGAAAGAATAGACGGGCCAAACAGAACCTCCGGCAACGATTTTACGCAGTACCGGATAGTGTTCTTGCCAGTGCTAGAGACTCCACCCAATTCGAGACCACTGTTACAGATGACGGCGCTCATACCGACACTCGGGGGGAAGGAGTGGACGGGACAATAACAAATTTTGCGGATATCAGTGCTGCTCGCGATAAGGCCCTTAAAGTCAAGCTTGACCAAGCAGCTATAAGTTCATCCGGGGATTCGGCTTCTGGAAGTGCCACTAGTATTGACCCAAAGGGTTATCTCACGAGTCTCACGCAGTCCGAGCTAAAAGCCGGCGAAGTGGAGATAGGCGATATCAAACGGGTTCGCGTTTTGCTAGAGTCTGTGACGAGGACTAATCCAAAGCACGCGCCTGGGTGGATTGCACTTGCTCGTCTGGAGGAACTTGCTGGTAGAATTGTGGCTGCTAGAAACTGCATTGCCAAGGGATGTGAGCTGTGCCCGAAGAGTGAAGATGCATGGCTTGAGAATATTCGGCTCAATGAAGGTCACAATGCGAAGGTAATTGCTGCAAATGCCATCCAGAACAATGATCGCTCCACAAGACTCTGGATTGAAGCTATGAGGTTGGAGTCTGAGCCTCGTGCAAAGAAAAACGTTTTGAGACAGGCCATTCTCCACATTCCTCAGTCAGTCGTCATTTGGAAAGAAGCTGTCAATTTGGAAGAGGACCCTGTAGATGCGCGCCTCCTTCTCGCAAAGGCGGTTGAAATGATACCGCTGTCTGTGGAGCTATGGCTTGCCCTTGCCCGCCTCGAAACACCCGAGAACGCCCAAAAGGTCTTAAACGCTGCTAGGAAAGCTGTCCCTACGAGTTATGAGATATGGATTGCTGCTTCACGACTGCAGGAGCAAATGGGAACTTTCAATAAGGTGAATGTGATGAAGAGAGCTGTACAGTCCCTCGCCAGAGAGAATGCTATGCTTAAGAGAGAGGAGTGGATAGCAGAAGCTGAGAGCTGTGAAGAGGAGGGAGCGATTCTCACTTGCGGGGCGATTATCCGCGAGACTTTAGGATGGGGCCTGGATGAAGACGATGATAGGAAAGATATCTGGATGGATGATGCAAAAGCCAGTATTGCCAGGGGAAAGTACGAGACTGCCAGAGCCATCTATGCCTATGCGTTGCGTGTGTTTGTCAACCGCAGGTCTATTTGGCTTGCAGCGGCAGACCTTGAGCGTAATCATGGTACGAAAGAAGCGTTATGGCAAGTACTCGAGAAAGCTGTGGAAGCTTGCCCACAGAGTGAAGAGCTATGGTTGCTCCTTGCGAAAGAGAAATGGCAAACTGGAGAAATTGACGAGGCCAGACGAGTGCTGGGTCGTGCCTTTAACCAGAATCCCAATAACGAGGATATTTGGCTTGCTGCTGTTAAGCTCGAGGCCGACGCCCGGCAAACAGATCAGGCTAGAGAGCTCCTTGCGACTGCTCGTCGGGAAGCCGGAACAGACCGTGTTTGGGTGAAAAGTGTCGCCTTTGAGCGGCAACTGGGTAATGCAGACGAGGCGCTAGACTTAGTAAATCAGGGCCTTCAACTATACCCGAAGGCAGACAAGCTTTGGATGATGAAGGGTCAAATCTATGAATCCCAGAATAAGTACCCGCAAGCCCGAGAAGCGTATGGAACAGGTACTCGTGCGTGTTCTAGATCGGTTCCCTTGTGGCTGCTGGCCTCAAGACTGGAAGAAAAGGCTGGTGCTGTCGTCAAGGCCCGCTCTGTTCTTGACAGAGCTCGGCTTGCTGTTCCTAAAAGCGCTGAATTATGGACAGAAAGTGTTCGAGTTGAACGGCGTGCAAACAATATGGCCCAAGCCAAGATCTTGATGGCAAAAGCATTGCAGGAAGTGCCAACATCTGGATTGCTATGGAGCGAGAGTATCTGGCATCTTGAACCGCGAGCACAACGGAAGGCTCGCAGTTTGGAGGCTATCAAGAAGGTCGATAATGACCCGATATTATTCATTACAGTGGCGCGGATTTTCTGGGGAGAGCGTCGACTAGAGAAAGCCATGACATGGTTTGAAAAGGCTATTGTGTCTGACAGCGATTTAGGGGACGGCTGGGCTTGGTATTACAAGTTCCTATTGCAGCATGGGACAGAAGAGAAGCGGGCAGATGTGGTATCGAAGTGCGTCTCTACGGAGCCCAAACATGGCGAGGTCTGGCAATCTGTGGCTAAAGATCCTACCAACGCGCACAAGTCGACCGAAGAAACTTTGAAGATCGTCGCCGAGCGACTTTTGTAGGTAATCAACACGCTCGCATAATTATCTTATATTGGCTTGTACGCTATATTCTTGAAGGCTGTAAAATTTTGGAGTTGGAGAGGGAGACGAGAGATTGTACTAGTGAGCTTTAGAAAGGACTAAGAATATAAGTAAATGGATACTGATAGTAAAAATTGGCCTGGCAAGATCGATGCTAATACGTCTGTGGCACTCCGTAATTCATCAAGACAAGAAATATAGCGGTTGGATGAAGCAAGGGGGGAAATAGTATACAGAAACAAGCCAGGAACAGTGTATGCGTAGGATGCCAAATAGCCTTCACGGTTCTCAAAGCATATATAGGTTACAACCGCCGGCCAAATACATGGCAAAGAAAAGGAAAAGAAGGAATAGTGAGCCAAATAGTGGGTATCGAACGAGTTTGCCGCACATTCAGAAACCCTTGTTCTTCTCTTTTCGTTTCTGTGTTTCTGTTATGAATCGTAGACAAGACATCTACCCATAAATTGGACCCTGTGGCCACTCTTTGAAGCACATTTTATGCGCATCGCACTCCAGAACTGCCATGTTCGAGCTCTCGAGGAGGACTTATGAACCCAAGTTCTCAACGCGCCAAGCTGTAAAGGGAAAGAAGCCAAAGGAGACCGAAAAAAAAAAAATAGAAAACGGATCGAACGCTTGAAATCCATGCCAAATAAAAGTAGACAATATCACACCAATGACAAATTCCCCTCATACTCCAAGTACGCCTTTATATCCTACCAGGTCGAAATGCCACTGCTTTGGTCGTGTAGAATCAAAGACTTACCATAAGCCAAGAGGACACAAAAAGAAAGGGGAAATCAAAGAGGAAGAGGATGCTCGGAATTATGATGAAAGTCATGATGGAAAGAAACAATGGAAGAAAGAAGAGGGGGGAAGGATCAAAAGGCCATGGACAAGCACTCGTCCAGTAAAGACCCCAGCTGTTCTCGGTCCGCCATCGTGGCACCTTCCCATACAATCTCCCTATCATAATCAACCTCCATTGTGTCCGTCGAATGATTCAACTTCATACTATCCTTGGGAATCTCCGTCACATCATCGGCTCGGTCTTGCTTGTCTGTTTCAAGCTCATCCTCAAAATAACCACCCATTATTTGATCAACAATCAGTGGCATATGACTGAGAACTCCACCACCGAGCTCTAAAGCCAAACGGAGGTCTCTGACCCCAAGTGGCTTTCTAACACTTGCTTCTTTGGCCTCGACAGGTAGCAAGCCCGTTGCACCATCTTTCACGATCTCCCCGCGTGTGAAGGCCAATTCTTCTCGTTCAAGCTGCTGACGGTATTTGCGCATCATCATACCATTGATGGTACCAGATGGTCCGTTAGACCTTGTACGTGAGAATACGACAGATAAAACTTCCTTCACAAAAGTTTCCGTAGCAATGGCCATGAACTCAGCGCAGGGTAGTCCTGCGCCACTAACAATTGACTCTTCGTAGCATATAGGGATCATGCGAGCATGAATGGACTCCGCATCTGGGAACTCACCGGTCTCTGACGCCAGAGGTTGCGCATAACGTTTTCGAATCTCCAGTTCCCAATCTACCGCCAAGTAGCGTGGTAAGCATCTCTAAATTCATAGGTGAAACATAGAATTTATTACACCTACTTGTTTTATTCAGACCGCCTGCACTTGCCGGTACTTGACTCGGCAACTTTATTTGTTTCGCCAAATTATATTCCTCTAACTCATTAGGTGTAGTTTCAACGGGATCATGCTGAAGAAGACCATTGTTAGAATGGGATGTGCACTTTAATGGTCCTCTACAACTTTGTAACCGTACCTCGGGAATTGCTTTTATTCGTCGACGATCCCTAGGAGGAAGTTGCATGACCTCCGTCTTTAACCTCTGCTCCGCTGCATCCCCTGAGGTCGGCTTCGAGACCACCGATGGTTTGTCGTTCGCCGACACCCAACTTGCAACTCCATGATCCGGAAGGTCCCTTGTGAGGTTCCCAATAATTGCGCATATGAAATTATTATGGAGGTGTTCGGTTTTTTGGTCGGCACAAATTATATGATCGACGCGAGACGAAAGTTCATTCTGGTTCAGTTGTCCTGTGATAGAAAATAGCGATATTAGTTTATCTTCCAGAGAGTAAACATATGTTGAAGCGCAAAAAGAAAAAAAATAATAAAAATAAATAAAATAGGAATAAAAACAATAGAAACCTGCAAAGATTAGGCTGAGTTCCACTACGCATTCATACCTAGAAGGAAGAAAGTAGTGGCCTCCTTGTACTCGGGCCAGCTGTCACCGATAGCGGCTTTCAGTTCCGTATAGATAGGTTCAAGATCCAGTCGCGGAACAGATATCAGCGCTTTTGTAGACTTCGAAGTCGTCGAGGTGCTAGGGGTCGCATTTTTTGAGGGAGTTATTGCGGTCGATGCAGACTCAGTCCGACTCAGAGCGGCCGGATCGATCTGCATGGTTGTGAGGCTCGCAGAAACGCGACGGGCTGCGCGAAGCCGGGGTGGCGGGGAGAACTATGCCTTCATGAAGCAGAATACATGCCAGAGAAGCCCGAAAGACAGTTCTAACTTAGTATAAGGCTAGAGCATGCGATGAACGAGGGGATTGCGATAGGAAGGGCACTGGGTCGATGAGCGAAGTGATGAAAGGAGGTTGAAGTTGATAAAATACTGGGGTTGGGTTTCTTTTCCCCGCCCAAAAAAAAGAGTAACAAAAGTCACTGAATTTTCTCAGTGAATGAAGCAATATAAAGACTTCAAAAAATGACTACTTTGTTTCTGGATGTTTATTGATCTTGTATATTTATAGGTTACTACAGCTTTTTACTTGTGCTTCGTCTTCTGAAGGAACGCAGTCAGTTTGGAGGGGGGAAAAGAGCCTAATCATATAGCTTCACAATATCTTCGTCGAGGACTCCAAACAGCCAGCTGATTTCCGCCATGATTCCCTCAATCTCCGTCGACAATTGGCCAGTTACTAAAACTATAGATGAATTAGTTGATATTGTAGGGCCAGTTCACGCCATACTGTTCAAATAACTTGGGATTCAAAAATACAAATCGCGGTGTAGTCTCTCTCGACTTACTATAAGCATACAATAACGCATAATCCTCGTCTGTAGACAGGCGGGATGCTTCATGGTCCTTGCGATAGTGGAAAAGGCGGGCAAGAAGCCGGTCTCGAGCATGCTCAATGCTGGGAAGGACGTCGCTTAGCGGGTACTCGAGCTTCATAGAAGAAGCCATTACTATACTTGCGGTTAGAATTGCTCTCTCTGATTGATCCCCTACACTCACCTGTCAATAGATGGCTGATGCGCGACGACAATTGTTGTCGTTCCTTGTCGGTATATTGGAGGATACTAAGTTCGCCTTCGGATGATGTCATATTTTTATCAAGCTCAATATTGATTGCAAGAAAAGCGTCCACCATACTCCTTGTGCGGCGGAGAATATTACTGTACGCCAAATCAGGGAATGGGCTTTTCAGCTCAAACTCGGAGCGGGCGGACGCCTGAAGAGTCTCCAAGCGCGAAAGGAATCGTTCAATCTCCAGTTTCTCCCTTGGGCTCATGAAAACCGAATTATCTGTATTGCTGGTCATGGTAGACAATGGGCCGCGTTTCCAGAGCAGACTCATTCGAAGCCATAGAAGACTTAGACCATCCTTCAATCTCGTCCTAGCGCTGATAGGCCAAATCACCCGTGTGATGATAATACCCCAGATACAGCCAGACAGAACAGATGCAACACGATGGAGAGCTATCTCGGTTATAATCGGACTCTCTCCTCCTTCATCCTGGTCATCATTCCCTTCCTTCTGGCTGAGGGAGTACGCGTACAATACCGAGAGGTTGTAAGTAAGCATGATGAAGCGGCCCATCGGACCCTGCCCTTTGACTATTATGAGATACGATGTCCACGTAGCCATGAATAGCCCCACAGATGCGAGGCCATACATATTCCCACCTGTCACGTACCACGAAACGACGGCGCAGAGTGCCCCTAGGCAGGTACCCAAAAAACGGGCATATCCGGTGGTGTTTGAAGCACCGATGGTCATCGAACAAACTAGCATATACGACAAAAGACCCCATTCGCCTCTCCAGTGAGAGTAAAACGGTCTCGTAGACGGGAGAAATGACGGCAAAGCATAGAGCGCCGCACCTGTGCCCACTTTGATAGCAAACTTGGTATCATCCCGTCGAAGGATCTTGAGTGACTTCCAGATACGATAAACGAAGCCCTTTTTCCCCGACACGTTTCCTGGATGGAGGGATGATAACGATATTTTACCGTGTGGCTCAGCGTTGCCGACCTCCAATTGAGATCCAACACCTCGTTGTACGAAACCTGCTTCAATCAATGGATGATCTAGAGGCTAGTCAGCACCATTTTAACAGCTTAGGCCCATGCCAGCCCAGACAACATACCGGCATCCTTTGTTTTTACCCAAGCATTTCGTCGACACCAAAACCTCAACCAGTTCCAGGATCTGCCATTGGGCCTCTCCTCAGCTTCAAGCTGCAGTTCATCAAGTATTGCTAACAGATCCTTCAGCTGCTCACCGAACTCCAAAAGCGAAAAACTAAAATGGCCGCAACTGGCAGCAACTTCCTCAAGGTCCGCTTCAACTTCAAGGGTCTGGATATTTAGGACGTCCTTCTGTCGATATATAGTCTTCAATGCCTCTTCTCGGGATCCTCGATATAGATCAAGTGCCCGGTCAAGACTGGTGCGGAACCTACTATTGATTGCGATCCTGTAATCCGGTGCAGGTTTGAAAGGGATCTCCTTGAAAATCTCTTTCAAAGTGAATGCAAGCGATCTCTATTCACGATTAGTACCTATCAACACGTAGTGTTATGGTGCCTCGTTACCATCGAAGGCCCTAAATGACCTATAAATAATGCGAAAATATCCGCAGGAAGAAGAACGTGATCAGGTTCTGAATTAGAAGTATCTCTTCCCGGACTTGAATAAGGCCTATTTCTGTCCGAATCCAAGATTTCTTCTTCTGGCCTCTCATCTATCGGCTCCAAAATTGGCCGTTCCTCATGTAGTGACCATGGACTAGGTAATGAGCCTCGGTACATCCCGTTTATATCGGCTGCTTCGCTATTGTACTGCATCGGCCTGGCAAGTTTGGTTTGCTTTAGCAGCTGAAATTGCAGGAGAGCCGCACTGCGCAAGCCGCCCATGTTATGAGTGATATCCTGTACCCAGCGTACAAGTTTTTTCTCCAGCCTGTACTGTCTCTCTGTACCTGCAACAAAATGCTCCAGCTTCGCTTCTCTTACCAGTCTGTCAAGCTGGCTGTATGCCTGCTTATGGCGCGCAGCTGCACTTAGATATTCTTCGGTCTGAAGTTCCTCTTCAGATCCGGTAAGGAAGCTCTCGGTAATCAAGGCTAGCATCGTTGCTAGCGTCTCGGTGACCGTAGTGAGGTTTGCCCGTAGTTTTTTCCGCGCTGATATTGGAAATATCGTAAATGACACAGCCATGGCTGCAGCTACGCCCATTACGACCATTTTCAATACCTGGAAAATTTTAGCAAACGACAAGTCCCCATTCTGTACTGCGCCTTCTTTTGTCAAAACGGTAATGGACGACAGCGAAGCGAGGGAACAGGCGACATTCACAAGGGGGTCGCCCAGTCTTTGTTTTGTCCATCCAATAAATCCTAAACCACCTCCACAGAAGACTATAAGAACTATGGCATGACCGAGTGGGAGTAGGTCAAGGGTGTCCTGAAAGAATCTAGAGACACACATGCTTGTCAAAGAAATGAAGGCGGCGTAAAGAAATGCTAGGAAGGCACAGATTGATGCCTTGTACATGCTTCCTTGGGACCTTGCTGGGTGGAAGTAGACTGTAACGGTGGCCACAACATGCTTGCCATCTTGATGGCCTAGCCACGAAGCAATCGCTGGCACGAATGTTGCAAGCGATCCCAACAAGTAAGCTAGGCTGCATTTCAGGACCCCGATTCCCAGCTCAGTAGAAATAACTTGATGTATCCAAAGTTCTGCCTCTCGCACCTTTCTCCATAGGCGTAAAGGTATCCCTTCATGGCCCACGGAATACTGTCCAGAGAGTAGCCCGCGGCGTTCTTCATCATTGTGGCCATTCGGTTGGGAACGAGGGCTTCGTAGAGTAACTAGACCTCTCAAGCGTTGACCGGTTTTCGGTAAAACAAATGTCGCCTGCCGCAGCTTCATATCAGACTTATGGTTAGCAACGGTGGCTGGCCCTCTTTTTTTTATTTTTTTTTCCTCGAACACTTTCAATCAGAAGAAATCTGCCATGGTACCTTCTTCGGTCGCAAAAAGCGACGGGAACTACTCGACACGTCCCCAGACAGAGACATGTTCTCATCTCATTTTTCTTCTCCTTGCCTTCTTGGAGGCGCGCAGAGGACTCCAAGAGTTATCACAGCGGAGTTCGTGGGCGCTTGACGTACTGTGTAGCTGTAAATGACGATCATTGCTTGATCTATCCGGTTTGAGTGGAGAGTGTTCTGATCACCCGCCATCTTATCAACACGGCCTAGGTAAGTAAGGAACACGCATCCTACTGTACTAAGGTAATACGACTGCTAAAATAATGATAAGATACCAGGAAATTTGTAGATACAGTACTTCGTTGTATATGTGTATGTATGTACACTTCAAATTTGAGGGAAAGGACAGCGAGATAAGAAAGAAGCTGCACGGAGATGGCTTTCCTCTCGCCCATATGTATGTACGTATTCTATAATCGCTGCTGTCCCAACGCTCACTTCCCTTTGCTCTATTCCAAACCTTCCACTTTCCACAACTTGACTGCTGCATCCGCACCAGCCGATGCAATCTTCGACCCCGACACCCAGGCTACACCATTGACACCTTCTTTGTGAGCATTAGTAGCTTGAAGCCATTCTCCAGGATTGGCCAAGTTCCACACGAATATATTGGTGTCCAATGCCCCGCTCGCAACGTGTGTACCATCTTCGTTCCAGGCAATGGAAGTGATCCGCGAAGTATGTGCTGTCCAACGGTCTGTGACCAGACTGGCATCGGCAACCTTGTAAACGAGAACGCGACCACGCGAATCGCCAACAGCCAACAGGGAGCCATTCGGCGAGAAAGCCAATGCAGACACAGGATTCCGAGAAGCTTTAAAATCCGTTTTAGGAATCAAAGTAGCGCCTGAGATCTCGCAGATTTGAACACTTGAATCGTCACCACCGATGGCCGCAGTGCTTCCATGTGCTGCCACAGTAGTGATGGGAAACTTTGACTTGAAGTTGCCGATCTTCTGGCCGTCTTTGTAGATCTCAACGCTCTCCGATGTCCCTACCAATACCACGACAGCTGCAGCGATACCCTTGGGCTGTGCAGATAACTTGGAAGAGCTTCCGGTGTATGTTTTAGCTCCAACGTCCACGGATCTAATGGTGTCATCCCAGGCCACGCTGTAGATTCTACCATTGCCTTCCTGTGTCGGCGCAAGGCCTGCGATGTACGTCGAGTGACTCTCACCGTCCACCTCCTCCGCAGCCCCAGTGGGCACGTCCCAGCTGCAGACTCTGCCGTCGAAACTGCCAGTCCACAGTGTGTCATTATCGCTGCTAGGGCGGGAGCGTGTCAAGGATGTAATGTTTTTCTGGTGGCCTTGGATGACTTGTCTAGGCTCGGGAGCACCTTCAACAAGATAATTCAGGTTGCCACCTAGTGACAAACTGATAAGCAGATTGTCACTTCTACCCGGAGGCCAAACCACACCGACCTGCTGGTCTTTGACATCTGTACTGCCCTCCCCTCCAATGTTCCATGTTTGTGAGACTTTACCGGCTTCCACATCCCATATCTTGACCGTCTTGTCGGCACTCGCGGTTACGAATTTCCGAGAGTCCTTGGACCATGAAACACTGAAAATACTACCCTTATGCTCACCTTCCCCAACCTGGCCCCTTGGCTCTCCCGTCTTGCCATCATAGAGCCAGATCTTCCGGTCAGCACCAACGCTAACCAACGTTGAGCCATCCGGACTGAAGCTGACCCCATAAATATAATTAGTGTGCTTGTCACGGATACCTGTATTGAACTTGAAGGGCGCTCCATGGTAGAATACTAAATTCTTGTCATCGCCAGCAGCAGCAGCTCTCAGAGGTCGCTGTTGCCTGATCGAGATGGAGTTAATCTGTTGGGTGTGGCCATAGATTTCCCCGACAGTATTTCCACTATCCCAAGTAATGCAGTGGCCATAGCGTTGCTTCCCCTCACCTACGGCGATTATACGCTGGGAATCTCCGTCCCATGCGAGATCATTGATCCTGCCATTGACAATACTGTATTCTCCCTTCGTATGCCCTTCACCGGCGCAGTCCCAGACTCGAACTAAACCGGTTGCATCACCGCTAGCAACATAGAATCCAGACGGCGAAAACCGTGCGACCGTAGTCTGCGCCTTATGTTCGGTGTACTGCCTCGCGAGAGCGGGGTCGTCGATTGAACGCAAGAATATGGATTTATTGGCCTTGAGCCTCACTTCCCGTTAGTTAAGAACTTCTGATATCTCTTATAAAGAACGGTAGGTTGTCTTGTAATTACCGCATAAGCAAGTCGTTCGCCTTTGGCATCCGACGAGAGATGAGTGGGCTGGCCCCTGGTTGTAGAAGGACTGGCCGCCCAAATGAAGTCTGAAATGTGTTAGTTATCCAGGCTCGCATAGGAAAGGGTAAGTAAGGTCTTGACCGTTTGTAATTGACATGGCTGTGCGAATAGATAATATCAGCAATGAAAGGGAAAGGAGGAATCCGGAATTAGCAGAAGGTAAAGGGGAGCGCGGGCGATGTTGACAGCCATGGACGTCTCCTCCAGTTGACGTATTTATCGGTGGGGAACGTGACGGGACAACTCGTTTCCTCATCCTATGTCCAGCAATATTAGAATTTTGTACAGCAATAGTAGATAATTTGGAGATAACAGAGATTTAATCGATCGAATTTCTGATAGATAAATTACATGTCCAATCCCAATTTTCAGTGATGACTATGTTTGAATGTAGAAGTACAGTGTCTGGCTCCGAAAGGTGCCTGACTTCGAGATACTAAGAAGAAAACGTCCAAGAAAACGTATGGAGCTCTCCATAGAGCCTGCATATAAGTTCCCCGGTTCACATGGCCCCACATTGCTTCAGAATATGCTGCTTCCATCTACCTTCGCCTTCAATTCCGCTGCCAGGATCTCAGGATGTCTATGGACACTAGGCATCAGACCAAGGCCAATAGCCCTTCGAATAGCCTTTGCAATCTTCCGTTGGTTAACAGGTCGTAAACCAGTTGTATTTCTATGCTTTATACGCCCCATTGGGGTGATGTATTCAGACATGATCGAGAAGTTCTGCATTAACGCAAAATAAGTTAAGAATCACTGGGAGTCCGAGCCATCGAAGAAATAATCAGTTAAGTCATAACCGTACATACCTTGTATAAGTCTAGCGGGTTCATGTTCAAAGAATCAAAAGCATCTGTGGCTGGGCTGTAGCGCTTCCTCCACTTCTTCATCTCGGCAGCGCTGAGGTCATGAGGTGTGTAAATATCGCCTGCTCGCCAATCACGAGTTTGGTATTTCTCTAAGATTCGACTCTCTCCTTGGGTCTTTTGGTCTTCGATGAACTTTTGGCGGTTCGGTACACGACGGCGGCTGAATACTCTTGGTCCTATTTTCGGGACAGTCAGTGCTGGTCGAGGAAGTAATGTATAGAGAAGTACTTGATTCTGCAGGAAACATAGGTGGTCACAGCGTTTTGATATTCACGTACTTTGATTAGCGCTGGCAGCACGCTGATAAGCAGCGCCATCTGTTGCGAGAGTCGAATTCCACCGGCTTGCAACCATGGAGTTCATGGTCGACCCAAAGGTGCGCAATGGAGATGACCAAGACAAGAGATGAACAGCCATATTTGAGAACCGACCGACGACCTCGATTCTATCAAAGCAACTGAGGAGCGTCAATAACAGCTTGCAAGCATTCGAAGGTGGATGAGTTGGGCTCGGGGCAGAGTGGAGCGCATGAATTATAACTCGTTGGATTTAATATCTTTTCCGCGCCAAGAGCCGCAGGGAAACAAACCTCCGCGGCAACTCCAAAGTCCGTCTCACATTCTTCTTCTAATACTTTGTAATGCTCTCTGTTACACATTGTATATTCCTTTTCGATACTTCGGTACTCCTGAAGCATGATACATACTGGTTTGGTCAATTTCGCATAATATCCAGTGATAAGGTTCCCGTTTCAAAAGGGACAGGTCCATTGCATTAACATTTCTCTTTATAGCTTCATTCTATACTACCAAGATGCAATCTCACCTCACTAGAAGAGTTTTTCGAGCTATTCTGAACAACGAGCCGCTGCGTTCCTCACAATGCCGTCATCGACTACTACATACTCTCCGAACGTACCGATCCCAGGGGCCAGTCGTCACCAATATCCATCACCTCCAACGACGTAGGTTTTTCGCATTCAACATGGGACCGTCCACCACTCCCCAACCTGCGACTCTACCATCGGAGGCTGGCCTAAAATCAATGAGCGATCTGATGAGGGCGATGCGTGACAAAAGCAGGGGGCCTGCGATTAGTGTTCTTGCGAAGGCCGTTCAGGATTTCTTTGCTGCACGAGCGGACATTCCCGGGGTCATTACGGGCTTTCAAGCCCGTTTGCTCGTCGTTACTTGGAAGCACTTGCGAAATAACGAGGGCGATCTGGAGCCCGAAGATTGGAAATTGATCTTTTCTACCGAGAACCTGGAGAATGTGTTATTCGTTCTGTCCCAAGCAAAATGCCTGCCAGAATCCCGCGAGGTAATCCAAAGGTTAGCCCGATACGTTTTTCTGGAGCTTTGTGCGGACCACGGGTTTGGCCCCAACCACATAGGTCGACCCGCGCTTATTGCCTATATTACTATTCAGGCTTTGAATGGAAATCCGGAAGGAGCAAGACATGTCGTTGAGAAGTTCTGGAACAGGCTTTGCAAGACCAATCCCTCCCCTTGGCTTACAGTCATGAAAGGATTTGCAATCAATGAAGATAAACGTCTCCTCAGACGGACAACTGAGAGCCTTCACGATTTTGGCATAAAGTTTGACCCTGCCTCCCACGAAGAGTTACTCAAGGTCCTCATTGGACAAGATCTCCCGGCTGCAGTCAAGATAATGTACGAGTGCCCTTTGTTTGATGGCTGGGAGCCTACTCTAGCTACAAAAGAAGCCGTTATCAAATATGCAATCCTGCGTTCAGAAACGGCGTGGGCCGAACCTATCTTTAAAGCCCTTTCGCAAAGACCAATCACAGAGACCATGAGTATCACGTTGCTTTGGGAAGCAGCCCATGGACGAGATGCGTCTGCAATCGCTGAAAAGGTCAGGGTTCTAATCCAAAATAGTCCAGAAGCCAAAGCATCGCTCACGATCGGATGTGTGAACAACTTGATGGCATATGCCAATTTTACCAACAATCCTCAATTGACTGCTGAGTATGCTGCTCTGATCCCGCGTTGGGGTCTACAGCCCAACTCCCAGTCGCATTTATTGGAACTCGAATCTTATATACAAGCCGGCGACGTGGAAAAAACTCTCGGCCATGTTCAGGGCTTGCATGACATCAACGACAAGGCTTTTGAGAATTATTCGTTGATGAACAAGTTGATAACAATGCTTTGTTTATCAGGTCAAGGGGATGCCGTATTTGATCAGGTTTCATCCTTGCTTGACCCGTTGTTTGAGAATAGTGTTCGATTAGAGCCTGAGACGCTCGCGGCACTAACGCATATGTTGCTCTACCGTCGTGACTGGGATGGGGTGTCGGAACTCCTTCGACCGCGTCTGGCATTATATGATGACGAGGGAAGATCAAAGATACGTAAAGCGCTCACCGACTATATTTTGGACCTTAACCAAGATGGCGCAGATGCATGGGAGGTGTATGGGTTACTGCAGCTGGCATTTCCCGAAGCAAGCGTAGGCACGCGAACCGATATCATGACAGCATTTTATAAAAGAAACCGGAGTGATCTAGCCTACCTAGTGTTCGGGCATATGCGGCAGGCGGAAGACTTTGCTCGGCGCCCAAAGCCAGACACCTATACCAAATGCTTCCGGTGGATAGCTCGAACGCGTGATGCAGAGCATCTGGTGCTTGTTCATAACATGCTGAAATTAGACGTTGAGGTTGATCTCAACACCAAGTTGCTAAATGGGCTAATGCTCGCTTACGCAGCCTGCGACATGCCTGAGAAAAGTATGGAGGTGTTCCGTCAAATCCTCCAGTCAGACGAAGGTCCCACGCATAAGACAGTTGCAATATTCTTCAAATTATGCGGAAAGCACCACAATGGCATACAGGAGGCAATGAAGATGATGGAGAAGGTCAAACTTCTCGAAATTGAAGTGGACCGCCGGCTGTACATGACCTTTGTTGAATCTCTCGCTGCGCAATGTGAATTTGACCTTGCTATAGAGGCTATAGACAAGATGCACAGTGAAACAGGGTACCTACCGAATTATAACTCGTAAGTTTTGGTGTCTACCTTCGCAGCTGATACCACGGCTGACGTAATTTCCAGTATTGGTCTTCTCTACAACGCAGTTCCATATCAATACTGGAAAGACGAGGTGGAGAAATGGGCCAAGGTGAAATACCCAGAACTATGGGCGCAACTCAGTGAGATCGACCGCACAGAGGAAGAAGAAGGGCCAAAGTTTAATATCACCGGCTATGAAGTCGTCGTCTAATTTGGGGCGTATATGTCATATACTGTGTTAGTAGGATTATGAAACCTTGGACTTGATTTCCCCTAACAGCAGGAGGGATGTATTGGCAGATGTTGCACTGGCACCCTCTACTGGTGTGCTACCTATACATATCATAATCTGTAAACGTCAAACCTCCTACACGTGAAGTTAAAAACTATTCTCATCGCTCAATCGAGCCCATCTGAGTCTTCAGACGAAAGGTGTTTTTGATTTTGTTCTAAGCCCCAAGGGCACTCCTAAGTACATGATACCGCCGGCTCAGAACCGGAAGGGGCTGCTTTACCCCCGGGGCGCTTGAATCGGGGAATCGAACCACCGTTCGCCGCTCCTACCGGAAGCCCATCCGAGTGTTAAGCATGGTCTGTGAAAAGAGGCTGTATGAAGCGCAAAAGGATGGGAGAGAAGGCGGACTGCATCTAACGGGCACCTCCATGCCTAGCAAGAGCTCACTATCATCTCACAGTGGTGATTCCAATACATGATACATTTCCAGCACTCACTACTAAAATCATGTACTGTAGACTACACTAGGCTGCTACGATACCTGTATTTCAATTGACGGGTTTACCTATTGTAAGGTGCCGAAAATTTTCCCGCTTTTTTTAAACATTAGTATCTCTGAGGTTTATAGGCTATCAGATACGCCAGGGGGGCAACAACCAAACTGATCCATCCTTTCTAAGCAACATTGTCATGACTATTTCGGGCCACAACCCTTGGTGCCTATCAAATACTAAGAGAGAATGGCCCTGGAACAGTGGAGAATTTTATCTATGTCATTGTAGCCAATAAAAAAAAAATGTTTCCTGAAGGCGCTCTTGATTGTGGGAACACTGTATAATATTTTACGATATTTAGATCTAAATTTGAGGCAGAAGGAACCCACTAACTCTTCATTACTCGTGACTCTTTTTTGTATCCCGTGTATGTGATGGGCATAATTTGCCATGATTAATTTCTGTAGCACTGGGTATGTGCAGTCATGTATAAACCCGGAAGATGCAATATCATAATGAGGAACATCACGTCGTCTTTCTAAAGCATGTTACGCCATAGCCTTGGAAAGTCGCTTGGTCATGCTATTGTTATGGTTAGTAAAATGGACTAGTGGCTTGGGGCTAGTGAAACCGATGCACATACAAGTCAAAGAAGGAGAACTGGCTAGGGTTGCTGCCATACTCGTACACAAACCGACTTGCGAGGTAGCTGCCAAAGATGGCTCGGAGGTAGTTCTCAGGAACCTACGTGTATCGTTAGTTTCACAATTGATACTGACGCTGAAGGTTGGAACTCACCCGTTGCAGGATTGTATCGAGGCCAATCTTGTTCAAAAGGAGCTTGGGCAAAGCGTCATCAAGAACCGAGCGGCGGAGTTCAACATTGTCCCACAACTCAGTCTTTTGTAGCTCCTCATCAAGCTTGGTAATAGCCAGACTGAGGCGATCACTAAGGACGCTGCGGAGAAGGCCAGTTTGCTCATGTTCACGCCAGATGGCCTCGAACTCAAGAGTAGCATTCTGCTTGATGACCTCCTGGACCTGTTTGACATAATCCTGGTAGAATGTGGGAACACTGCCATCTTCACGAACACACATGTTTTCGACGAACTCCTCGTCGTTGAAGGACAACGACGCAAGGACCTCTAGTGACGACGAAGTCACACCACCCTTATTTGCCGATGCATCCTTGAACAGTATACAACCGGACCTTTCGAGCCGGAGTTTACTGTCTTGTGTGATGAATAAGTTAGCACCCTCGACAATGTAGGGGATGCTGGATTTGCCGTTGTGGATAAGCTTTGCAACCGTGGAAAGATCAATGGACTCCGGTCGTCCACCACAAGGGACAAAGACATCGTAAGGTAGTTCTCGGCGCAAATGGAAAGTATTGCGGAAGATCATCCCGTTGTGGATGAACTCGCCATTCGGCAATTTTACGTTGCTCTCATCCACCAGAACGCGGTAGCCCTCCGGTGAGAGTTTCGACAAGTTATATTCGGAGATAGTCACGCGCTTCTTGGCAAGCCGGACCAGCTCCTCATGGTCCAGACCATTTGGATCGACAATAACACCGGAACCATCAACGATAGCGGTGTATTTCTCGTTGGCCAGAAGAATCTCATTTGATCCCAGGTCACCGTCGGGGCCACCGGTTTGCAGCTTACGAACGGTGGATGGGTCGATTTTCAACTTCCTGTAGATCCCAAGAACATATTGGCGGACAGACAAGGTCGTCATACCGTAAGTATCATGCGGGATACCACCCAACTTGGGACTCTTGCCTGTAAAGAATGACTTCCACCAGGGAGCTCCACGATTTCTTGCATGCTCGGTAGCCCAGTCCACCAACTCGGCCGTGTTCTCATCGGGTCCCATAAAAAGGATCTCATCTTTTCCATGCAAGTCGACAATAGGGTCTTTGATGCCTGGACTGACAGGAGGCAGCAGGAGATCGAGAATGCTGTCAATGTATTTCTCAAAAGCGACAGCTGCTTTGTCCTGATGGCTTACGTCTAAAAGTATCACACCCTTTGCACCACCTTCGGGGATGTCTTTATTCTTGCGCTGTTGGGTGTTGGCTAGATTATAATTCTCATCGAACAGTGCGCGAGCGTTAATGCTGTAGGCTTCTTTGTTCCTGCTCTTGACGATACGAATGCCACCACGAGCAATATCACGGAATCGTAGATGGAAACCTCGGAACTCTGAGCTAATAACTAGGAACATGCCGTAGAGACGCTGAGGGTACTCGTGCTCCGGAAGGAAATCTGGGTTGAGTCGGAAACTAAGGGCCACCTTTGTAGGAGTGAAGAAGTTGGTCTTTAAGATGGCGGCGTTGAACACGCGGAAGGCGCTCATGACCATCTCGTCGTGTTCATTGGCCACAGTACTTGAGATGAGTTGTTTCAGCTTCGCACCATCGAGGACTTCGTCAACCTGGAGGCGCAAATAGCTCAGGGTTGGAAGAAAATCATCCTCGGCAGGACCACGGGTTTGAACGTAGTGAGTGTTGGCAAAATCCAGGTAGAGCTTGTGGATGAGTTCCGGGTACTTGTTAACTATCTCCGAGATATAGTCGGATGTGAAAGTCTCGGTACGCAACCTCTTCTTGATCTTGGCTAACAGCTCTGCGTGGACACTATTATTGGAGTCCAGAACATCGGTCAGAGAGGTGTACTCAGAGCCCAAGCGATTTAGGAACTGTTGGACGAAGACCCAAGCACAATGGGCATAGATGGTCTCCTGCAAGCTAAGACGACCGACCGCAAAGTGATGTTGGAATCTATTCTGGGGGATGCAGTAGAGTAGAGAGACCTCTTTGATGATCTGGTGAACGGCTGCCTCAATAGGGGGATACTTGGCGGCAATTTCAGCATCTTTCAGAGGGCGAAGGTAGAGAGATATGACCGTGATGCCGTTAGAAAAGTTCTCCAGGTATTTACGAGAGCTTGTCAGACGGTAGTAATGGTATAGATCAGAGAGCGCACTGAATAGACCCATAGCAGAGCCCTGACGATAAGCGATGACCAGTCTTTTTTCGCGGCTCTTCTCGATCTCAAACATCTCAATGACAGGACCAGATCGATTAACGGCATTCGTGATAATCTCTTGATAGATGGCCTTCGTGTTCTCCGTTGCCTTTTGCAAGAATCTCTTTTCGCCGATTATATCGATGTTCGTTTCGTTCGGACCCGGGTTAGGGTTGACGAACTGGCACTTGTAAACAAAGTAGCACCGGAGCTGTTGGCCATCGTCCCCGGGAATTGAGGTTGGCGAACGGAATGTCTCGACCCGATAGCTGTTGCCAGGTGTGGAGCAATTTACATATTTCTTTTCGATTCTTTGCTCATACCGGGGGCCATCGACCGACGTGATGCCGGGCTTGCTTGTGTCGATGTAGACCGCATGATCCTCAGCTTCCTTATCTAAACGGATCTCGAGTTTTTTATCATCACGAGCGTACGCTGCAACCTTGGCCGCATAGAGAGAAAGGATCTGCGTAACGATAGCATCAACAGTCTCGGTTTGGAAATATGTATCATCAATCCCAAGTTGATTGTAAAACCATTCGGCTTCTCCAGCGACGAATTCCGTGGGAATAAAGCCTTTGCTCTCCAGCTGGTCCATAACTTAAAATGGAGTCAGATAAAAGAAGAGAACTCCAATGTCATAAAGAGAGGGGTAAAAAGCGAGCAAGACTTACCCTGTTCCATCTGCTTCTCTTTCCCTTCGAACTTGGCGGCAATATAGCCTGGGTCCTCCTCTGACAAGATTCGGTGCATGCCACCGCCGGGGAAGCCAGGTGAGTGGGTTGAGGTGACGGTTGGCGCACATTCGATCCGGCTACATTCTCAAGGAACTTGTTGTGAGGATGTCTCTGGAATCCAATGGGAGTTCCAGCGCCAGACTGAGCGCCATCATTGCTGCCGTAGAGCTTGGGGCCTGGGCGCACGGGTAGGGTGTTGGCTCCATTGAGGTACCCGTCCGGCTGTGGGGATGAAGATGCAGTAGAAGACACCATGGTATTTAAATAGAGTACTTCAGGCGAGGTTTAATTGAGACGAAAAAGGAGTACGGCGCGCTGGTAAATTTGTAGTGAGGAGAGTTAGTCATAGGGCGAGAGAAGAGCTGTGGCGCACGATATTGAAAAGAAAGCTAACTGGAGAGAAGATCGGCGGGGTTTTGGGTAGAGATAAGAACGGCTGGGCAAGGTTCAGGGACTGGCAGTGATAGCAAAGAAGTGGATCACGCCCGAAACAGACGTACATACCTCAAAACGACGAGAGGGGGATCCTCCTTGTTTGATTCTTTTTAATTTTTTTTTCTCTACTACCTTGGACCTGATTGGTTGAAGACAAAAGCGAGAACAGCCCTTCAGTATAGAATGTTATCAGAGAATCGCGAAAAAGAACGAGAAGTGAGAGGTCACTCTACTTCTTGGTACAAGCCATGCAATCGACACGTCACCGGGCTGGGACTGTCAACAACTGGGGTATGGAGATATCAAAAGACGGTATGAATATGGGGAGAGGAGAGAGAGATATCTCTTATATGATCCTATGTATAATCGAAAACTCACAGGAACAGCAGCGGGCTCCAAGTCCTTATAAGTCCTTGAACATTGCTGAGATCATACCCGGCGCTATGCGATCGGCCAGGCACGGGGACCGGTCCGGGGCAGTCCTGTCTGGGAAAGAGTGGATAAGAGTCTCGAATTGTTGATCCGATGTCCATCCTTGTATTGGAGTGGATCTTACTCCGTACATGTGGATCAGGTTGATTGATGGCTTTAGTGCGGTGTGGTCATTAGATTACACAGTACTGTGTAGTTCTGCATGTACAGTATCCTCCACGTTGCTCCAACTAAGAAGAATCCTAGTTTTACACCTTCTGACTACCATCCCTTTAAATATACGTCTCTATGTATTCTGGTATATATCTCATTATCCTTCGTCTTTCTTAGTAGTCCTCTAATCTCTTTCCTAATTTTTTAAATCTCTCATTTTTGCTGGTACCAGTATTCAATTGTACCAAAGTTTTTGCCAAGTTTTGGGGGGCTCTGATTCCAATTCAGGGATAGTGCCGCCGTAGTGCGAATGAGGCAAGAAGAGAAAATACCGCATCTGAAAGACGTGATTGGCTCCCTGAGGCTAAAATTGGACAAAATTGCCTCAATCTGACGTCCCCAGTGTGGCTCGGCCAACACCTGCCTTAGACACTACTACTAGCTGTGCTTCAACAAAGAAAAGAATTGCCTGACAATAAGGACAACTGCACAATTAGGACCCATCTACAGTAACACCTATGTAGCGAGTACCAGATAATTTTCAGCTGATTAAAACATATACGGGTCTGTTAGTCAGCTGACAAAAAGACGCCTTGGCCCCAGGTCTGGCGGGTTTTATCACTTTGTGCGTAGCTCTCCACTTAGTAGGGCTGTCCGTCTTGAAAGGGCATTTTGGTGTGTCATGGTGGCTAGTGACCTGCAAATCATCATCAACGACTGTTGCATGCAATCGGTTCTGCATGATTCTCCTGCGTAATAACTGATTCAGAAAATGCCGCAATTTCGTAACCGATAAGATTGCTAGGCAGGTGTTGGTTGAACGATGTGCTCGGTGGCTGTTTACCTATACTTGTATGGAATTGTGAAATCTTTTTGCAGAAGGCAAAAGCATATGGGAGTTTGAATAGAAGAAAGAAGATTGATTGATTGGTACTTTATCATAACATATAATCAGAACATTATATGCTGAATGTATTAAAATGTAAGCAGAATAGGAAGAAAAATGCTATAGGGTGGGATCGAATCATGGGACCTCTCAGAATCTTCGGCGGCAAAGAAAAGTAAGATGAAGTCACAGGTCAGAGTTTTTCACGATACTGCGGGGTTAGTCGATCCCAACCGTGATCCGTACCTGGATCAATGGCCTATCCAGTACTAGTGATTTGCGGGGTGAATCCGCTCAGTCCAATCCCACTTCACCATACTCGGTGTAGCCTCCAAGGTCCTGTTCTCATTATTAAAATGGCTCAATTCTACCCCATGCTATTACCCCATGGAAATCTCGCCCACAGACATTGTTAAGCCACAGCTGGGTATGAAGGCGGGGTTGGTTTAGGCTCTCGCCCGTTGCGGTTCAGTGTCTCCAACTAGTACGATGTCTGGACTCTTCTGCCTGGGTCTCCACTTACCTCCACTGTTCAAGGGGCAGTATGAGCCTACGAGGCACGGAGTAATCTCCAACAAATTCTTTCTTACTTCTCCAACATAGTGCCACGACGCGACCGAATCGGTAAAATTCTGGACGGCCTAGAAAAATTGTTTATTCGATGACGTGATCAGCCACTCAAAGTAGAAGTCTTTGAATTGATTGCAAGGTAAGTGAATGAACTAATGATTAGCGATTAGCAGACAACCAAATGCTCATACATATCGTTAACAATGGCTGTTTCACCGGCATTTGCAAAGAACAGGAACTGCTTATCAACATCGGCGAACTCGTGTTAAGCCAGAATCATTACACATGGCCTGGACGGGCGTGTATAGAAATATCTCTTAACTCAAGACGCCGGTACTGCTGGGGACCGCTTGGGATGGTGCAATCTGACAAGTTCGGATATCTGTTCTAGGGATATGGGTACAAGGATGTCCTGGAGGCTACGCTATGTCTAGGTCACTTTTTCTTTCCCTTTTTTCTGGAATTGAACAGATTACCCGGTGATTAAAGGACCAATGAAACCACTACGAAGAACCTTCGAGTCAAATGCTGTATATGAAAGACAGTCCTTGATAGGTTTTGATATAGCATAAAAACTATCAGAGATAAGAAAATCAGGCTAAGGATTGGCCTAAACCTGGATACACCAAAGACAAAATACCACTGAATGCTAGGAATGGATTGCATTTTGCCTTATGCCGTAGTGTAAAACTTTCATGTGGTTATCCTGCTACCGAATACATCCATCATGATCAGTGCCATTCTGATAGAACTATACAGTTCTGTCTGGTAACGTGTGCTTGGGACACGCGCAGCTGTGAGATGCATCCTTTGATTACTTTGAAAATATCTTCGGAAGGATGCTGATTGAACGATGCTCAATCAGATCTAACGTTAATGGTGCAGCTTGAGTCATGGATAGGCTTTCTACCTCTAGCCCGACCAGGAGCGCTTGTGCTATAAGCAGATAAAGTAATTGGTTAGCAAGTGAGTACAATAGTAGAAGATAGCGTACTCTTAAGCAACAAGAGCCGCTGCTAGCTAACTCAGGGTCAGCGGATATCTGGACATGGCTATCTCTAACAGCATAGTGATATGTGTTGTAGGGGTAAGTGCAGTCAGTATACTTTCTACTACGGAGCAGTCTTGGCAAGTATTAAGGAATGACTCTATGATTTCGATTGGAAAGTATTACTCTCCTTAGGGTGGAAACAGAGAAAGCAAAAGCAAGGAGAGATGGGGCAGGGAATCATATGATTTACTCCCTAGACTCAATTCCTGAATGCTAAGATACTTCCAAGCTGTCATCATATGTTGCTATTTAGGCTTGGCAGTTATTCAATTTATACAGGTGAACTATGAGTAAACGCAGACACCACCAAATCTAATTTATGGAACTTACAACTACAAACCAGTACTGAGGACTGTAGAACACCACCATAAATAACACATGTGAATAAAATGCATTTGAACACACTTGTGGATCAAAACATTCGCTTACTATGAATCTGGTTGTGCATAAAGGTTCATTTTCAATATACCTTTAGGATTTCTGTCCCCCACGCTCCCTTTTTTCCTTTATTTTGTACCCCTATACCCTACTATCCCCATTCCTACGGTGTAATGCATCGTGCCGGCAAGCGCAGAAAAATTGCCTACAGCTAGTCAAGTACGCAGTCATCCATTCTATAACTGCATGTGCTGTCATGTCGGTGAAACGAAACTAAAGGATAGGAGTCCATGGTTCAAAGTGCTAATGGATAAAGAGGATATAATGGAGGGTGAGTATTTGCTCAAGAAGTTAGACAAGTAGGTACTTCCGGACCTAATCATGACAAGGTCTAACTAGGGAGCACGAATGAGTATATATCTGGAAGCAGTTGTTTTCTCTTCCTGAAGGGTCTTCGCCGTCTCTAACAGTCTGGTAACTTACTCGGGAGAATCGCCGGGGTTTTCCTGCATCGAGAGTTATAAAATGCGACCATGGCCCCGGAATTCCGTTAGATCGCCGTGCTATGTCGTTTCCCAATATTGCGAAATAAAGTTACCGTTGTTTACATGGAGCTTATAAACATAAAAGAAATACGTAAATATAGGGCCTGGTATTCTGGAATCTCTCCGGATAAGCAGTTGCACCTTCAACTGTTGCATGAAAGATTGGTAGACTAAAAGCCTACCTACAGCCCATCAGATCCCCAGGTATTGAATCAACTGGGCTGAATGTCTATACACAGTAGTGATCCCTCCACTCCATTTTTTCATTTCCCTCTTCATGCCCTCCACAATCTCTACCCCATGCATACGTATGTCCCAATCCCAATGTTTCTTTATCAGGCACCAGAAGCATGGCTCAGCTAAGTCCACAATGATCTGCACCTTATTCGCCTTATTTCCCTAGTCCTCGCCCTTCCATCCCGTCGTCATGGCAAGAATGCCCACTAAAGACGCTCTGAATACCCAGCCACTGGCACCGGAATAAGACATGGTTGGGTGGTTTGTTTCTGTTTCTTTTTTCTGGGCTTTAAGATATGACGACCCTCAACAGGCACAGAGATGGGCTAACTAAACCGATATAAAAGGAGTGACTATATAGAGAGGCTATCAAATATATTGTTTTCTTGATTAGTATCGTTATTTTGACCCTTTATGTGTATATGTCCTCTACGAGGTGATAATGAATCCCCGAGGTAAACTAGTAGACATAAACGACTATTTTATTTCGAGGAACTAGTTTGTTTTCTTCTGAGCCCTTTGTCCAACTCACCATGTTTTTGATCTCCGTTTTTGTCTTGACCTAGCAACCTACTCTTGCTTTAACTCTCTGCCTATCACTCAATTCTTAGTAGCTTATTCCCCATTTTGTCACAATGCAATTGCCTCCAGTTCGATGACCGTCAGCCTAACTCTCATTACCACCTACCTGTCATGATACTTCTGCACCAGGGTAGCTCTTGTTCTATATGCCAGTGTACTAATAGTTTATGGACTTCTAGCTGCTCCCTAAATTGGTCTATCTGGAGGCTTACATCTTCATTCTGCAGGAATCCGGGCCTTGTACAGGACTCACTCATTGAAGATAGATCAAAGCTTATACCTCCGTTGACCTTTTTCGAGGAGCTTATCTCACCAACGATCATCCACCAAACAGCCCACACCCATTGCCGAGATACAGCTGCGGACATGATCATACATACTTTACCAAACAACACAATGATATCTCCTATCTCCCACCCCCGCAGCCAACTAACTGCCCTCACCCCGTCAGCTCTTGTGCAGGATATCTCGCGCGCTTTCAAGGCAGCGACTTAGATCCCTAAGTCTGTCCGTTTCGAGCCCCAGCCTCACTCGCTAGGATCTGCAAGCTCCTCCGCCACAACCTCCCTCACCCGCGGGATTAAGGAACGTACTTGCCTTCTGGGTTCGATAGATGGTAAACGTGTCTAGTCTGAAGATATTTGGATCTCACTTGGGATACCCGTTTTGTTGTAATATTTACGATGGGGTCACAACTCTAACTTACATCATATCCCACTTAGCGCGAATAATTTGATTTGCAGAACTTGCTCAAATTCTCCTGAGTAATAGGTTTCTTTAGATACGGAACTAGAAAAGCAGGATCTGTATATATTTTATCTTATTATTATTTTTCTCGCTATCTTTCCACCCCAACTTTAGCATGGCATACGACAAAGACTACATTATGAGAGTGGCCTGACCATTATCCCTGGAAAGAAGTTCAGGTGCTTCTCATCCTGAAATTCTGAGAACAACATGGTTGTGTATTTCAGCGGCATATCTGGCAAGCCACTATGAAGCACATCGTATAGCCATCTCAATCGGCGGTCTCGGGCCTAGTATACCACGCATAGTATTCGCTAGATATAGGGTGCTCTCTTATCGTGAATCGGATGCCACGCTGCACTATGCACATTGGCTATCATGGCGCGACACCAACAACAAACTGGTTAGTGAAGGGAGTAAAAGGGGTCACTAAGGTTGTTACGAAAGACCCGGAACCTAGTAGTTCAACGACTTCATGCCAAGGCCGAAGTGACCTAAGCGCCAAATCAATCGATCAGTTCATGCTCGTCATCGGCCGGGGGTGTATATCTCATGGGGCATGCTAAACCCCCGCATATTGCTTGTTTTAGATTGCTGGTTCGGCGAGCATACGTAACGTTACGTACGATATTCACTAGTGGTGACCCCATTGGCAGGGTTTTTGAGGTTCATAAGATGTCCACATTGGAGCATTCTCAACGCTGTTGAAACGAGTCTTCGAATGACGCAGGATCCCGAGCACCAAGTTGATTGTAGATATTCTCTAATTCTGCTATGGCATCGGAATTTCCTTGGAGCGCGGCATCGTTAAGTTGCTGAATCTCGGCCAATTGCTCTTCTGTCCGCGCCCAACCGCGCAAGCGCTCTTCGAGATTCTGAGCTCGTTTCAGACTGAAAACGGTGCGTACAGTGTCTATCTCCCCTCTGGCTTGCTTGACGCTCCTCAATCGCTCTAAAAACAGAGCCTGGTTTGTTTGAAGCCCGACTCTGCGGGTTGTCCCTCCCGTCACGTCTAGTGCATCACCCGAGTAGAGCAAGTGCTGAACGGGGCCTGTACTGGAGATAAGGTTCGCCCTGCGGCCTAGAATCTTGACACTATTAGCGGCGATGAGGCTGAAGGCTTTATCAAGCTTTAACGGAACAACTCGGGTAGCTGTCGCTTCGGGTTCTGGCCCTGGTCCAAGTTGAGGTTCCGGCTCAGGCCGCGTGAAGTGTAATTCGGTGCCAATTTGATCGGCCCAGGAGCAGCTGAATATTTGATTCTGGTATGAGACGACGGGATTGTGGGTATGAAGGCCTAGGATTTGGAACCCGTCTGCAGGGCTACTATCAGACTCTGTGCTTGCTAGAGCCGACTCATTCTCATCGTTTCGGAAAGGGTGGATGGAGACAGATGATCGACCTGAAGTAGCCGCAGCTGATGAAGACTCCGTCGCAAGGTCTGCCCGTCGTCGAGAGGGTCGGATGGGACCATGAGAGGAGGTGAGGTCGATATTAAGATACGAGGTCTATGAGCGACTTCCAGTCAGCTGGACACAAATTAGGGTGCGTGAGAGAGATGCAGAGTGATGATCGCAATAGGATACCCCGAATCAAAACGTACCTCTAGCTCATTCTCATCGTATTCGTACTCATAATCGGAACCCTCCTCGTCCGATAATGTTGAGTCCATTAGCATGGCGGGGTCCAGGACCAATGTAGGCTCCGTATGAGAACACATGGCGAGATTAGATAATCCTTCCAGACCCAATGGATTATTCGGTACAAAAGATAGTACCCATCCAAAATTACAATGGGAAGTAGTAGAGGTGATTGGTGATTGGTGAAACGCGGAGGGGTTGCGAATTAGAAGTAGTTAGTAGTAGGTAAGAAACTGAATCCACGGGGTCCGCGGGAAGATCGGCCCGCCTTATGAGTTGTTGTTAGGTTCAACTTCAGGCTAACTTCAGTTAAGCCTCTTTTTAGTCTAGCCTAGTAGTCAATCAAACAGGCGGTGACTGTGTTACAATTGAATCCTTGAATCAAGTCAACAATGAATATATTCTTTGGAGGAAAATAAAATAAAAATTAGTTTTTCAAAAGATAGGTCCTACTGATTGAGGCATCGACTGCTAATAATAA
Source organism: Aspergillus bombycis (assembly GCF_001792695.1). Lineage (NCBI taxonomy): Eukaryota > Fungi > Ascomycota > Eurotiomycetes > Eurotiales > Aspergillaceae > Aspergillus > Aspergillus bombycis. The sequence continues at coordinate 257,437 of NW_019170035.1, read as the reverse complement.
CTAAACTATACATCACCATCTGCCTGACATCTTCACACACTCCTCTGTTTACTACTGGGACGTACGCAGTATTTGGTACTAGCACTACTTAATCTCATCCACCCTGGATCCCTTGTTTACCTTCCTTGAAAGACATAACTAATCAACCTTTGGTGATGACCTCATCATCTCCACCTCGAATTTACTGCTCCTTTCTTGCCTCCTCTTCCACTTCCTCCCGGTTCAGCCTTACTTCAGCTGTCCTGTTACTGCTGCTGCTCTCTCCATTCATATTGAGATCTCTACTGAGACTATGCCAAGTAAGTAGTAGCTTACACGACTAAACATTTTAACATACTCCGTATTGCCATCTGCTTCCGTCCCTTCCGTCCTGCGTTTCCTGATTGATTCGGCAGTGCGCGGAAGCAAGGGAGCTACTAGTAGGAGTGCTGCTGATCTGGAAGATGCATCCGTCACCTTCCATGCTATGATCATCCATTATCTAATCCCCTTCCGTCATTCCCGACCTGTCTCTCTTAGTGGACAATTCAGTCATACCTGTCGTCCAACTACCTTAGTGTCAATCTTTCCATCTAGTCTTTTACTGCTCTCGGTGGCCATGCTATCGTTCTTAATGCTGTTCTCGACCGCTGCTGACGGAGCAATAATGCCTGCGCGCCTCCCTTATAGTGTCTCTCTCTCCTCCATCTCCGTCTCCAGGTCTGGCTGCCTGGCTTTATTGCTGCCATATCTTGTCTCTGGTCTTCTGTAGTCCTGCCACGGCGTGGTCTCATGTGCTTTATCCTTTACTTTCTTCACTTACCTCCGAGGACCCTGTCTTGAGTGCCACAGTCTTATCTGAGTCTAGTAGCGGTGCTATTGCGGTTAGAGCGTCTGTCAGCACCACCAGTGCCACCACTTTTCTACGCTCTGCAGTGCCCGTTGCTAGTCATCCTAACGAGGTCGGGTTTGCTTTCCGCAGTTCGTCACATTTTAATCATTCCGACCTCACAGCTCCACCCAACTTTCGCCAGCAGATGGTACAAAGAGCTACCGCCGCAATTGTCATCCTTTCGTCGCTAATCACATACATTTCAATCAATAGCTTGATCCGGACTGTCAATCCCTCGGCTTTCATCTGGTCTGCTGAAGATAAAGACGAGGCACGCTGGATTGCTTCCTCGCATTCGTGGTTTGATCAGAAAGCCTGCCGGTGGCTAGGGCTCTGTGGTACCGCGCATTACCGCGCGGTCCGCCCCCGTTTCGGCCAGCACAAGCTTGTCTCTGAGACACTTTCACCAGGGGAGTCTAATTCTACTTCCTGGAGGGCGTCTTGGTCAAACGGGGGCAATCTTTCGGACACCACGTGGGACGAGTCCGAACGGTCTCATCGAGAAATTCCAGACTACGTTTTTCGATATGCGCCTCTCGTCCACTTATTTTCAGGCGAACAGTTCTGGCCTGGTGATATCGCTGAGCACCTCTATCACACAACCCCAATGCTGAATTATACACCCGTCCGGTCACAAGATGATCATCCGAACCTACAGGATCTTAACCAATTAAATCAATTTCAAGAAGGGCGCTACATATTTTTGACGAGTAATGACAACGTTGAGGATCGTCCGTCCTGGTTGGAGGGAGAGAAAAACATACCCGACCCTCCTGAGGATGGAGATGTAGCACAGTCCTGGGCGGATTGGGACGGTCGAGTTGATGGAGATATCCCAGGCGACACCCCAGAAGAGAGAGCTAAGTGGTGCGATGCAAGCCAAACTGTGCAGGACAGAGAAGGCAATATGACTCCGAATAAGCCCGGTTATTTAGATCTAGAAGACGAGTGGGTTCGGGACGAACTTCGGAAACGGTATGGTGGGGAGCCCGTCCGTATGGAGCGATCTGGGGGTCACAGCAATGCGCCAGCTGTGCTGATCGTTATGGACAAAGGTAACGGCATCATTGATGCTTTTTGGTTCTATTTCTACAGCTTCAACCTAGGGAATGTAGTTCTGAATGTGCGATTTGGGAACCATGTCGGCGACTGGGAACACTGTCTCGTGCGATTCCACCATGGTAAGCCCAAAGCACTCTTTTTCAGTGCCCATAGTGCAGGCGAAGCATATAGTTACGAGGCTGTCGAAAAGATTGGGGACCGAGTAAGTCAAAGTTATTTGAGAACATACATGTACCACCGCCACTGACCGGGATCATCAGCCAGTCATCTACTCGGCGCTGGGAACCCATGCCATGTACGCGACTCCCGGTATCCACGACTATATTTTGCCATGGGGTCTCCTTCACGATCAGACAGATCGCGGCCCGCTTTGGGATCCTCTCTTAAACTCCCATTCATACACCTACGATCATAACAATGATACTTTGCTTGCATCCACTTTCAACCCAGATTCACCCACAGAATGGTTTTATTACAATGGCCATTGGGGTGACAAGTTCTATCCGTTGGGAGATAATCGACAATACCGCTTCGCAGGGCAATATCATTATGTGAATGGGCCCCTTGGTCCTCGATTCAAACATCTAGCTCGTCGCAAAGTGTGTCAAGGGCCTGATGAGGGACCTTGCGTGATCAAGAACTATATCGGGGAGCATACAAGGGCCAAGCGATGGCTTAGTACCGACCCAGGGAGCCGCTGATGAAGGGTTTCTTGGGTTAAAAAACCCTGAAAGCTTTTGTTCACTGCTTTTTCTTTCGTTTCTTTGGTGATTCGATTCTATATCATAGGATATACACCGTCTGTTTCCATATACCCGACTGTATAGACCCTTGACTTGATGTTAAGAGTTTGAAGCGCATGATTCACGATGGATGATGAATATACAACTACTACATACTATGGAGCTTGGTAGGAGTTCTCCGCTGGATGGAGTTACCGATGGTCGCAATATCTGGATTTCTTGCACAGGGTGAAAGTGAAAGTGGGATGGGACTGGATAGATAACAGAGTCGATGAATCAACGATTACTATTGTTCAATCACTCAGCGTAGACATTAAATGCAGTCCCAAAATTGACGTTCTATCGGTCGGTTCTAATCGTCTACAGCACATTCGATTGATACATGGCCACTTAGCTTGTTACGGACGTTTTCTGCATGTCACATGTGGACTTGCCAGCACTGGGGTCATCATCAAGTGGTCAACGGATATTCCATTTCGTGGAGTCTAGGGTCCAGATTCTGAAGACGCGGGAATCCATGTTAACCACTGGTCGGACGTAACGGATATTTAGAACGTTTTTAACAACAAAATCTGGGAAAGCATACATGGAGGCCTATTTCGTTTGAAAAGGTATGGATCATGGTAATAATATATCCGTTATCGGAAGAATAGATGGGATATTCAGAGAGCTATGGCAAGCAATACCAGAACAGAGAAGATCGGTATAGAGACGGAATGAAACAGTAAAAGTAAGAGGAAATAAATAAGACGGCATGAGCAGCTGAACGATTGACGACGCTAGCAAGACTTCATTGAAAGAACACCCAAGGAACTAGTAGGAAAAGAAAATACAGTAGGAAGGATTTGACCGAAACAAAGCAAAGGTATGTGAGGAACGGTTTGATCAGGAATCCCCAGCGACCCACTCAAAACGCCAAATTGAACAGACTGGAAAGCTAAAAGGAAAGAAGCCAGATAGGAAATAAATGCTCAAAAATAATGTCTGATGCAATAAGATAAAACCCCAAGCGAACGTCACAGCCTGGCGACTTCGAAACGCCGAATCAAATCACACAAAGCATAAAGCCCCAACGAGGCCCGGACTCCCACCCTTTCAAAACTCCCTTCCCAAGTTTCCCGGCAGCAAGTCGTGAAATCACCCGAGTGTAATTCTTTCAGATTCATATCAACTTCAGTGGTTGCCCGATTGAGGTGGTCTAGACAAGAGAAAACAAAAATAAAAAGAGAAGAAAAGCAGAGGAAAAGGGAAAAGAATTTCATAACCCGTCATAGAGAGAGCATGACATATATCAAAAAATTGCAGGTCGGTCGCCTGGCTTACGCTCTCGTGGATCGCTTTCGTAGGCCAAATTCCTGTTCTTGAAGCTCACGGATTAAGCGCATGCTCTCAGCATCTGGCTCACCGTTTGCACCAGTCGCTCGCTCACGCTTCATATACTTGCCAGTCTGGCCAGGGGAGGTCAACGTAGCATGACGGTCAATTTTCTTATCGGCAGTTGGCGTCTTTGCATGTGATGATGACGGACGTGACAACGACTTCCTCGAACCCGACGATGGACCAGGAGTAGTCCTATGTGTGCCAGTGCTTGAAGCGCCAAATGATGGGCGACGTGCATTTGGTGTGTGTGCAGATGACTTCGACGGCTTGACAACATGAACCTCAGGCATATATCGATTTACATGACGCGGTTGACGAGAAGAGTGACGAGCATTAGATGTCGGTGTCTGAAGGATTACGGAATGCTCTCCCTCGGCATCGGCATGGTCTTGGAGGACATCAGTCTCATCTGCCAAGGAAGTTGGCGGAGACACAAGTGAAACCGCCGGCTGAGGCACAGAGGCTGAGTTGATCTCTTTAGCAACGACATCATCTGTCTGAAATGTAGGCGGTGATGCATATGAATTTCGCACCACAGGCGCTTCCTTTTCTGCAACTACCATACCTGGATGTTGCGAAAAGCCTTGATCCGCACGAGATATCTCCGGCTGTGGAATAGCCTCAAAGTCGCCTGCCTTGTATAATTGAGTAGAGGGTCGAGCTCCCTGCGCATCTATTGTGCCACCTTCTCGGTTGAGATGGGCCGACTTTGTCAGGGGAGAGGTGCTTTCTTGCTTCGGTCTCTTCGTTGTGGGATTAAAGCTTTCCTCGTTGAGTCGGGGTCTTTTGGCAGAAGCTGCAGCTCGTGGTTTCGACCGTTCTTGAGCTTTGACAGGATCGATTCGCCCATACTCATCGTGGATACATCGCCGCTATACACAACCAGTTAATAAGTAAAATGTACAACGGCGGTTGTGCAGCGACATACCTTGCTCTTTCGACAATCATCACAAGCCTTGCTACGTCCTTTCTTCCCTGCGTTGATTCCATCAGGGCTGATGTCATTTAGTTTGTTGGTCACTGTATGCGGTGTACCCATGACAGTCGGTCCGTACTTTCCAGCAGTTTCAAATCGGTCCAACCCACCATTTCCATCTTGAAGGCCTGCTTCAGATGCAATTGCTGCCAAAGAGCTGAGTGCGGATGCGGCATCATGTGCCAGGGATGATTGGCTTCCGGCAAAGACACCAACCGACATTTGTTTTGTTGGCGTTGGGTCACTTTGTTCATCCTTATGATGGCATCGGATCCTTCGCTTGCGACAAGCATCACAGGCAACCCGCTTCGGACCTAGTCCGGACCCCCGATGAATGTTTCGAGGCCTGGAAACATTTTCTTCTTTCACCCCGCTATTGGAAGAGACGAGAGGTGTAGGAACAACGATGCTCGGTGGTACCGAAGCACTACTACCAGAAACCGCATTGGATGTCTCACGAGATTGCTCTAGAGGTCTTTGCACAGCTTGTCTCTCTGCGTACATGCGCTGGTTGTCCATATTGCGTTCTGAACGGCGACTAGGTCGACCAGCTGATTTTTTTTCTGTGAGACTGAGTTTGGCATTGCGTTCAACGACACCAGGTCGTGTCCATTGAGCGGCCTTTTCATTCCCACGCTTCCAAGCGACCCAGATTCCGAATTTTCTAACAGTGTCAATCGGATCGCCAACACCTTTCGGGATTGATCGCTTGATTGCATTCCTACTGTCCGCCGTCACCCCTTCAACAAGGTAAGAGCCAGCAATCAAAGCGGTCCGAAGAAGATACTTTGCAAGATCTGGTAGCCCCTCTAACTCTGCTTGCGAGTAGAAGCGCGAATTATGATATGGTGATCCGAAAGGCGTTGTGTTTGTCCGTTCTCCAAATTCGTAGTAGATGGGGTAGTCTCGATGGAAACGATAATTCTCGTCCTGCGCGAAGGCATCCAATACGCTTTGAGGAATAGGGTCCTCTTCAAGATACTTCAGAGCTGCATACCATTGGATTTTCTGAAAGAACGGGTATCGGAATTTCCTTGGAACCTTTGTATCCTTTTCAATCTTGGCAATTTTGATCTGCATCCCATAGTTCAGTCTTGTCAGGAAATTGCCTCCGATAACTAGGCTGTCCTTAGGAGTCCATACGGCATGAATCCAGCCGGAGGGAATTAACATTGTGTCCCCTTCAGAAAGATCAACCCGGTAACATTCCTTAGTTTGGTCCCCAAGGAAGGTAGAGTCTTGGGCAGGTGAATTACACCACTCTTCGTATTTTTTTAAGTGTTTATCCTTAGGCGGTATGAAGAAGAATGTCTTCTTGCCCTTCAGAATGTGATAGTATACTGACGAGCCGCCGAAATCGATGTGGAAATCCGTATAGCAGTCAGCAACGGACATAAGACAGTAGAACTGGACTTTGGGATAATCCCCAACTGCCTTTAAATCTTCCGGCCAAACCGAATCTTGCAAATCAAGATCACGCACGATCTTCGGTCGACGAATCAATTTGCCCAATCTACTCTGCGACACCTCCAGGCTGATGACGTTTCGAACGATCTTAGATCCCGCATTTTCATAATAGTCGGCCCACCTCTGCATCGTCCACCTTTTGTCTTCGCCTTGTTGTGATTTAACGTCTATCACCTCTACCCTTTCTTCAGGCCCATATAGCTCTGCAACCGCTCTGACTGTAAGACCCTGGGGAATGACCATGTCTAATTGATCTTGGCCACAGTCAATCACAGTCTCAACACCTTGACATTCTTCATGTGTTTGTTCCAAGAGCTCGTCGAACATTTCCTGGGTAGAAGCTTCTTGGACGAGTGCATCATAGTCAGGGCTGCTGGTCGAAACGGGACCCCGCGTGTTTAGATGGGCTGGTATTACGATTGGCTCTGTCATGCCATTCCCTCGCTCGAAATATTCAGCTGTGACTAGCTCTGGGCGCATGCGTGGAAAGCTCTCTGGTAGAAAGCGAATTTTGCCTTCTCGGATAGGTTCAATATAGTGGTGCTCCATCGTCTCCGTAGCAGTCTTAACAAGTCCCTGGTTGAGACCAGCATAATCGATAGCAGTACGGGCACGGGAGGACTTGCGAACAAAAGTAGTCTGTCCGTGAACTGGTCGACACCCACGACAAATAAACTTGTCAACCGTCCGAATTTCGCGGTCAGTTTTAAAGCCCGCGCAGACAATGTGGAACCAGCGTTTGCAGCCATCACAGCTGATCCATGTGACATCACCTTGTTCGCCAGTGTCCATCGGTATTCGGACGAGATTACAAGCAGCACAACTTGCCTGGCCAGACTCCTCAGGCTCTGTGTCGTCTTCCACCTTAGAGCTTCGCGATATTTGAGGCTCAATGGTGCCGGGGCCCTGCGCATCATATTGAAAATTGTTGGTCACTGTATTTGTAGAAGATGGCCAATTGCTTTCTACACTATCTCCTTCCTCCTGCCATATAATTGGCTGAAGGCTGGAGGAACTTGTGTTCGGTCGCGTACTATGTATGGCGGGCCGAGAAATAGCAGCCGAACCGTCAGATTGAGATCTCATCCTGGACGGCGGAAAATTACTGTGTCCCGAGGTATTGTAAGCCGATTTATCTTCGCCTAAGTCCATATACGAAGCCCCAAAACCATCCTTAACATGACGTTTTGCTTCATTTCCATATTGACGATATGACTCGTCTATGCTCGCTCGTTTCGAGGAAGGGGCGGTATGATGGAAATTGGACGGCCTCGCAAAGTTCAACAATAGCTCCGCATCTGTTTTCATGCTGTCGAAAGCCGATGGCGGTTTTAAACCTGGTAATGCGCCCGTACGATGCTGAAGGGAGGGAGAAGAATCTTTTTCCGACCGCGGGCGTTTAGCCGGGCGTTCTGCGAAGTCTACCGGCTCTGGAGGGAAAAGTGACATGGTCGATGTGGAATTCCGCGATGGAGGGCGGTAGGATAGAGGTGCAAAAGTAGGACTCGTCGCGAGGGCAATCGTCGCAAGGGTGTCGATTGTCGAACTTGACCTCCCATGGCTGGATCTCTGATGAGACACGCTATCCGCGGCAGCATATCGACTGTGATTATGTGTGAACTGGTTGCGATCGAAGTTCGCAACTCTAGGTGCGCCGCGGTCGACCCACGAAGCTCGAGTATCGCCGGTTGTGCAGGGAGAAATTGGCTCAACGGCGCGTCGCGGAGGGGAGGGAGTGCGATAGCGTGGCGGTCGACTGCCAGAGTGATTTAAAAATGATGTAGTAGTAATCATATTGGGTCTGAGATATAGAATCAAAGGGGAAACGGCGCAGAGGTAAGACCGGAGGTGACAAGGTATTTTGCGGCAAGCGGGCAAAGCGGGGATATAACGACCACACGGGCTATAGAGAGGCCACCGCAGGCAAATGGAGAGTCATTCCTGGCGAAGCGAACGGCGCGCGCTGGATAATGTAATGATATCCGAGGCGGGTTGAGATGATCAGCGTTGAGTAAGAAAAGAGGTTGACGGAGAGTCGCACGGCGGAACACTAGGAGGTTGAGGGGGGAAGTTCAGTCTGCCGACTAGTCGAGAGCGGCGGGAGGATGCAGCACCGAGGACGCACCGCGGGTGCGGCCAAAATTAAGAAAGACACTGCAGGAACAGAAGAGCTCTAAGAGATTAAGGGAAACTAAACGATTGGATAGCGCGCAGTGAAATTAATTGATGGAATGAGTTGTGGGATGGAGAAGATGTGTATTGCGGCGACGGGAGGCCGAGGAGAGCGCGAGTGAAGGCAAAGCGGGCGCGGCGCTGTAAGTCTGCCTCAGCCTTCAGGTCATCCTCATATCTGCCTATCGTTTGCGGCCAAACAGTATTAGATCGCAGTAGATCATTAGCTGGTTAGGTGGGTTGTGTCTACCACTTATACACCAAGAAGTTTACATGGGGTCTCTCCCGCGTAGTTTTATTCTACACCCCTTTTGCCAATCGCTACTGCTACCTAGTACTCGTCTTTTAGAAGTGTAGATCCGTAGTGTTTCTGGTAATGCTTGTCTTCATGAGGAACCAACAAAGTGAGGCTCCTCCGGGGCCCTAGTCCTAATCAGGAAAGGCATCCCCCGTTTCCGACCTCGTGGTCATCACGGTTCAGTGATTCTCTCTTCTTCCTATTCTTCTTCTTTCCTTCTAAAAGAACGATCCCAGTCCCGTTGGGTATCTACTCGACACAATCAATCGCCCTACCAAATTTTCGGACCATCACTGTCCCACCCGAGAATGAGCCGGAAGCTCGCCCCCGAAGCCAATCGGTAAGTTATCACGAACAAATCTGCCCCTCCTGCGTTAATTTGGATCTGCCGGATAGCGTAGCTATCATCTACGCGTTCGGAGCCTCATTTGTGGGCTGTTAAGCTCATTCAATGTACTGACAGCGGACAGGATTCTCTTTGTCAAGAACCTCAAGTATGTTCATCCGTCGTGATAAACTAGTCTACCAGAGCCGAGCGTTGCATGTCTAGCGTCTTTGATGAATTCGAGATAAGGATATATGCCTGGTTTGAGGGTAAAATGCTAATAAAGAGGCTGTTTTTATAGCTACAACGTAACTGCTGAGCAACTATTCGACCTTTTTGGCAAGTTCGGACCTATCAGGTATGCTAGTCGCAAAGGAAGCATAAAAATTTTCCCATCATTCGTCTGTAGACTAATCTTCTGTCTCTAGACAAATACGTCAGGGTATTGCGAACAACTCGAAGGGCACCGCATTTGTAGTATACGAAGACGTTCACGACGCCAAACAGGCATGCGATAAGCTCAATGGATTCAATTTCCAGAACAGATACCTCGTCGGTACGTATTGGATTGGACTACTCTATTTAATCGAGGTGAAGCTTGGCTGACCCTCTACCCCTAGTACTATACCACCAGCCAGAGAAAATGCTCAAGTCGAAAGAGGACTTGGCGGAAAGGCAAGAAAATTTGGAACGTCTTAAACAGCAGCACGGTATAGAATGACGTTACGATTCTTTTTCTTGCTTTTCTCTGTGTACCCTTTGCAGGCATCTGGCTGCGTATTATCATGGGTTGGTTGTGGGGTTTCTGGCGTTTTAGTCTTATGGGTTTCGTGACTCTTATTCATGGATACTAGTATGAGGGTGGCCGACGGGTTGAATGACACTCTCTGGCTATTGACCAGGGAAACGATACAGAATGGGATCTTTCAGGCTGGGTCAATTCCACCATTCCGGCTGGTTATTAGCTACTATCAATATAATCGCTCTCGATCGCCGGCCACTGTCGGCTGTCGCGGTTAACCTATGAGACCAGCTTATTGTCCACCCTTATAAACAGTACACACAATGAAACCTTGGGACCACTAGATGAGGCGATCTACATGCCTAATGCCTAGTGTTTACAAAAGAAGCGGATTTCCGAATCAACTGGCCGTTACATGTGATGTTTACCGCATAGAGCGTAGATCTACTCTGAAGATCATGCGACCCTGCATGGTCGGGCAGAAGGCTCCCCTGACAGATCCCCGTAAGCTTATTTCAGTTAGTCTAGAGGTCCTTAGGGAGGCTTGGACAGTTGGGCAACTGTAAATACGGGTATGTACCCACACCTAATTCGTCAGTCCTGATGGTAGGGCATGTGGCTAGTACTAAATCATATCATGGTTGGAGTTCTTGTCAAGGTGTCACCACCATGGGGACACTCCGGTACCTGTACTAGTAGTATCAAAGGTGATAATAGCCATTACCCCAATACTTTGTACAAGGCATTACCTTTCACACTATGCACAAGTCAAACTTGGTCCGTGATCTATTATCATTGCATGAAACACGTTGGGAGAGATTTGTCTTCCTATTGGAGTTGCAACGTGAATCAAGTCATCAATCGGGATCATGAGAGAAGATAGAAGAGAACAAAAGCCTGCAAAAAAAAAAAGTTGACTATGCAATTCTTGGAGAGCTGGGGCTGTTTCTGCCCGTTAATTAAGGCATTAGTATTTCCCAAGGAGGTTAGTCCTTGTACCGCCCCACCAGTCATTTTTGTCAAGATTTTCTCAACCGAACAGCGCTCTCTCAAACAATCTCTTCGAGCATACAAATCTGCAAGACGGCAGTGATCCTTTGCGTGAGCCACTCCTCCGTGCGAAGCCAGTACCCTTTACGAAATCATGTCTGGAGAACCTAATGCCGGTGAGTACGAGATTTGCTCTCTGTTGTATCTGGACTCGTCCTCAGTTGAGCGCTTTCCAATCATGAGCTAATGTCTCTATTCCTTTGTAGCTTGGCCCCTGGCTGATGAGAGCCTCACCCAGAACCTTCTGGACCTTGTACAGCAGGCTTCTCACTACCGCCAGCTGAAGAAGGGAGCAAACGAAGCAACCAAGACTCTCAATCGTGGTACTTCTGAAATCGTCATCCTCGCTGCAGACACCAATCCTCTCGCTATCCTTTTGCACATCCCCCTTCTCTGTGAAGACAAGAATACCCCGTATGTCTTCGTGCCCAGCAAGCTTGCTCTGGGCCGGGCGACCGGTGTCTCTCGTCCGGTGATCGCGGCTAGCATCACCACCAACGAGGCTAGCGATCTCATGGGACAGATCCGGACTATCAAGGACAAGGTTGAGAGGCTCATGATCTAAGACATGGTTTGGTTGAATGGATGAGATCTGGGATATCGCAGCCGTGTCATTCCTTGCTCCGGTGGGTTCGCATTTAGATGAAAGACACAACGGAAATGGAGCATTCTCGATACTTCCCTTATCCGGGAGACGCTATCTAAGATAATAATGGTTTCTCCATTGAATATATATTGGGATCATTCATCAAAGATAGACCCACATATCCACCTCAATTCACAACCTATTAGATATAATCACAAATTTACTAGGGGTTTAGAAGGCAGGCAAATAAGTATCATAAATAATAGTCGGAAACTTGTATGAAGGAGTTTGTCTGCTAGCCGCTTTGTAGAGTATTGAAGGGATCAATGCGAAACAGATTAACTATGAGCCTATCCATCAAGGGTCTAGTGAGTCTCCTCAATCCGAAAATACTAGCAGTTTAGTTGCCTTTGACTAACCCAAAAGTTGGGAACTAGTGGACAGCTCCGCTTACGGGCGGGGGCGGTGTCTCGTCCTGGCACCGCCGCTTCTCCCGCGATGTTTCTGTTCCCCATTCTCAGATAACTGTAAAAACCCACCTGGCTGGCTCAGGCTCCTTGCTGGTAAAGGAGCACTTGTCCTGCGGTTGACGTTCACACATGTCAAGTACACCTGGTTTCACAGCGATACTCGTATGTATGTGCGTTAAACAGGCTTCCCCCATTGCATAGGGAGCCTTCTTTTACATGAGCGAAGGACTTCGTATCACTCACACTAGCCGCCTTATTTTGAGCCTCCTCAAACTTATTAGCCCTCATTCCAGTGATTTTACTCAACGTATTTCTCGTTAAAGATAGAGATAGGCCGGCCATGCCTGTCTCAACGTTTACTTCGGTAGCCAGTATGGCGATTACTATTACAGGTTTCATCAGCAGCGTTTCAGCTGGCGACTTGGACTTTGTTTCTAGCACTCTCGTCACACCAATGCCGACTCCGACTTCTCAAACTATCCCTTTTTCTCTGGCTGGCCCAGATCCAAGCGGAGATAGTGGTGACACTGGAGAATGCAGGCTGTTAGGTCCTTTCTCTCTTCTGGTGCAAGTCGCCCTCGGAGCGTTAGCACTTTTATCCCTTGTCTATAAGAGATGGAGGGAAAGACCACAACGACCTTTAAAAGTGTGGGCGTTCGATGTTTCTAAGCAGGTCTTTGGATCAGCTATGCTACATCTGGCGAATCTGCTCATGTCCATGTTCTCGGCCGGTCAGTTAGAAATTACGAGCGAGTATAAACCAAACCCATGCTCTTTCTACATACTGAACCTAGGCATTGATGTGAGTTCCTCGGTTTTGTATATCTGTATCTCCTTGGTGGTTGGCTAATACTAGTCGCAGACTACTCTCGGGATACCGATTCTCATTTTCATCCTCCACATTTTGAACCGCCTGGCTCTTTACACACCTCTTGCAGATCCCCCAGACTCTATCAAGTCCGGGCACTACGGTCGTCCGCCACGAGCAACTTGGTGGTTCAAACAATCTATGATATACTTTGTGGGACTTTTAGGAATGAAGATATGCGTCTTCTTCCTTATTCAATTGTTGCCGTTTATCGTCCAGGTGGGCGACTGGGCTTTGCGATGGACCGAGGGTAACACAGCCGTTCAAATCATCTTTGTGATGTTGCTTTTCCCGGTAATCATGAATGCGATTCAATATTACATCATCGATATATTCATCAAGAAGCCGTCGCATGAAATGCTAGAAGAGAGTGAGGTTGATGATGTACTGGATGACAGGCACGATCACCATCATGCCTTGTTGGCCGGGCTGGAAGAGGAAGTCGCATCAGAATCAGAAGATGACTCTGCTGGGAAGGGCACCAGGAAAGTATTCGTGAGCCCTCCCCAGAAGGATGTCGGGCGCCTATATGACTCTGCTGAGTACCATCCAACAAGCGAACTGGAGCATAGTTCTGCATCATCAACATCTGCTAGAGCTCGCGCGGGATATATTGAAAATGATCAGACGTTGTCATCGGCAGAGTTTGAAACACAACAAAGTGATCATGACTAGCCTATGCTATGAACGGGTGTTTAAGTCGGCGTTAATGATCGGTAGTTGTCATGGTGGTAGATGGTTCGGTTCCATTGGTATAAGTGATTGTGATTTGTTTTATTTTTTTCCCTCTTCTCCTTTGTCCATATTGCCTGTTTTTTTTCTTTAAAAAAAAAAAAAATAAAAAAAAAAGTCTAGGGAAATTCGCGCTGAGTTGGTAGGTTTTCATAAGCTATAGGCTTCTATGTTCGGTCTAAGTATCTATTCATGCCCGTTCGTTACTTGCCGTAGATGTCAAACGTCCTTGCCTGAAGACCGCAATACCCTAAGGCACCTTTTCTTACCGCAGAACCCACCGCCCACTTCTGCCGGATGAATGAAGAAAATTATTGTCGAAACTCCACCATTGTCGGCACCAACTTACTCTTCGATTCTGCTTCTTGCTTTCTGTTCTTTCCATTGAAATCCCTTTTTTTATTCATCCTACCTTGTAATAGGCCCTATACATCTTTGTAAATCCCAAAAGATCAAGCGAGTTACATAATGCCTAAAATCAATGTCAAGCAAAAAGCCCGCCAGAAATTCAAGCCGACTTCACGTTCGCCGTTCGAGAATGCTAGGGCTACTCAAGAAGACAGCGACGTGGAAATGAACAACAACATGAGCGACAGCTCTGATGATATTCCTGAAAAAGACGAAGCGGAGAAGAAATTGGAAAAGCTGCTATTTGGCGACGATGAGGGTTTTCAAGGCGCGTTAAAGAACCAAAAGGATCGCAGCCTCATGGCTTTATCGCAAGAAAGCGACGATGAAGGCTCTGACGCAGATCATGGGGAGAATAGTGGTGAAGATCAAGGACTTGATGGCATTGCTGATGCTGATGTATGTCTATCACCCCTTTCCTCCTTTCTCTCTTGTAAAAGAAACAAGGAAAAACTGTCAAATCGTTGGTCGCGCTAATATGTTTCCTTTGTAGCTTTTTTTCCTTGATTCTGGAGCTGGGCCCGTTTCCACTGACCTTGCCGAATCCCCGGAAACACCTTCCGAAGCTGAGGAAGAAGATCTGGAAACCCCGGCTGTATGGCATGATAGCGACGATGAACTCCTAGCCATCTCCCTAGCCAGCCAGCAGAGGTTGAGAAAGCTACGTGTCGCCGAGTCTGAGGACGTGATTAGTGGCAATGAGTATATTCGACGACTTCGCCGCCATTATCAGCAGCTGCATCCTACACCGGAATGGGCGATTCCGGGACAACAACAGAGCCGTGGCGATTCTGACTCTGAACACGCGGACGCCATGGATACAGATGATGAAGAGCAGGCATATGCGCAGCCTTTGGCCAAGCTACTTCAAGGTGCCACTGACCTTACCAAGCTCGAGGATGCAGGTCCAGGTGGAAAGAGAAAGCTAAGACAGGAGGTTATCGACATTCAAAGACTGAAGGATGTCGGGGGGGATCAGCCAGTAAGTGTGATGTTTGTCCAACTGTCGGACGATGGAAATAGCTAATCCTGCCTTCTAGTCATCGGTCGATTCGCTTTCTTTCCATCCCCATTATCCATTGCTATTGTCCTCGGGACCTGCGGCCACTCTATTCTTACATCATATCGCACCCTCCGCGGCCGCCCCTAACCCTCTTCTTACGTCATTTCATATTCGCCGTACACCTATTCACACATCTGCTTTCGCTCCCCCAATCGGTAACAAGATATTTGCTTCCGGTCGTCGGCGGTACTTCCATATATGGGACCTTGACACAGGAAAGGTTGACAAGGTAAATGGCTCCGCCGACAGAAAAGAGGAACAGAAGTCCATGGAAAGATTTAAGCTCTCTCCTTGCGGACGGTACGTGGGGCTTGTCGGCACGTCGCGTAAGGGCGGTGGTCTCATCAACGTTCTAAATTCGGGTACGGCGCAATGGATTGCACAAGTTCGCGTGGATGGTCAAGGAGGCGTTGCGGACTTTGCCTGGTGGGGTGATGGTGAAGGCATGACAGTCGTCAGTAAGAACGGTGAAGTATCCGAATGGGATGGAAGTTTGAATCAAGTGGTGGCCCGCTGGATGGATGCCGGTGCGGTAGGCACGACAGTCCTTGCTCTTGGGGGACGTTCCGGACGGACACAGTTGGGAGGCGACCGTTGGATTGCAATCGGTAGCTCTAGTGGGGTGGTTAACGTCTATGATCGTCGTGAATGGGCTGCAGCATATGCAGCACAATCTTCTTCGGCAGATAATAACACTCCAGCTATTCCACGCAACCCTGAACCCGTACGTGCGCTTGACCAGCTGACGACGCCGATCAGCCACCTGGTGTTTGCTCCAGATGGTCAGTTCTTTGTAATGGCTAGTCGCTGGAAGCGCGATGCCCTGAGAATAGGTATGTCAAGCTTATTTTGCTTCCCTCCCTTCCGTTTTTAGTAAGTTAACGCATCCTAACCATTACAGTTCATCTTCCATCCTGCACTGTATACCGTAACTGGCCCACGTCTAACACCCCTCTTGGGCGTATTTCCTCGGTCGCTATCTCGCCCAATTCAGGACAGTTGGCCGTCGGCAACGAGCAGGGGCGCATTAGGCTTTGGGAAATCCGGGGATAGGCGCAATGATGAGTGAGGCAGAAGATCGTGCATCATGTATATCTGTAAATGGAATACATTTGGATAACGAATTTAGTCCATTAGGTTTCTTTGTCATTGCTCTTTAAGTTCAAAATATAGTTTTGTCTGTCTCAGTCGCCCGACCATCTATACCTGGTTGCCCTCTAGACCCGTTGTCTTTAACTATTCATCGATGAGGGTGTAATAGAATACAGCACCAGGGCCAATCTGCTTCAGAAGTCAACGCTCCCTCCTACAATCCCGTGTATAGTTAGCCTGCATTGCCCACCACTGTAGCGCTGTGTATACTTGCGTAAAGTTAATTCAACCGGCGGCCTTCCATTAGTCCTCGAACTAATCATTATGGAAGAGGGGGCAAAATTAGAATGAAGCTCACACTGGGCCCCACGCTGTGAATGGGCTACTACTACTCTGCTGGGTTTTACAAGAGCTCTAATGGTGGGTACTGAAGTTCTTACTGCGGTCCGTGGTGTGGCCCGCTGTTATTGTAGTATGGGTGCCACCGACAGGGAGACTGAGAGGAGTCGCAGTAGGAGTCATGGATGCAGCGGAAAGGGACAGTGGATGTGGACGTAACGGTGATAGTAGGTAATAACGATAGAAGAGGTAGCGGTAGTGGGTGCAGCTTAGCTATTACTAGAGTTTTCATAAAGATTTCTCTTTGCCCATGGTAGGTGGTAAGGGTTGAATTAATCCTAGTATAAAAGCTGCTAGTGTCATTTCGTGACACTGGGAGACTCTGCTGCCTCCTGGACATAAATTGACTAGTATTATGATCAGAAGTACTGCTAGCTTCTCTCGTTACAATGGGGCGATGCCAGATGAGAGTGATTTAGTCATTCAATTCAATCTTGACCCAACCACTGAGCCCCAGATGCCAAAATGTTTTCCAGGTAGGGTAACCGAGTAAACCAAGGCATATTTGAGGGGGGGCATTGCAGCTGTTCAAGGGCGTTATACTATCCTGATGGTGAGCAGGACCACTGGCCGTTTCTAGTGGAAATGCCTCCGTGCTAATAGCGGACGCTATTGCACGTCTTAGCGCCCAATATGTGAATCCCAACGCTAACTCAAGCGTGGCTAGATTCTTGCTGAGTCTTGGAAGTATTCCAGCTAAGTTTGATGGATTCGATGTCCAAGCACAAGACTGTTTTCGTCCCAGAACCGTAGTTTGTTGAACGTAAGTTAATTCCCATATGCAAATGTGTATAATCAAATAGCTATCTTTTGCCTTTTTTATTATACTCGCCTTTCCCGTATAAAACCCCCATCGGTCTATGTTGTAAACCGAGTCATGTCCTCGTGTTTATATGACATCCCCTCGGAGAGAAAAAAGAAATAAGAACAAGAAAGTGAAGATGCATCTTCAATGATTAACGCCCGAAGTTAGATCAAGTCGACAACACTCACATATTAGATCAGACTCTGCATATCAGCCATATCCCGGATACCGCAGCTGATGCCTGCCTTGACCCGCTTCAAAGTCAATGCAGCAATAAGAGCTGCTCCAACACCAGAGCCGTCTTCAGCAGCCATGATGACCACCTTGTCCTTCTCATTAGGTGCCCAGTCCAAGATCTCGCGCAGAGCCTGTGCTCCACGGGCCTTGAAGTGGGGATATTTCGTAAAGACAGAGCCATCTGCGCCTACATGGCAAGACTCAATGTTCTTCTTCTTGCAGATGGCGGCCACACCACATGCCGACAGGCGAGCTGCACGAGTGCCGATCAACTCCGCCAAGCGACGGATCATTTCCAGCTCCTGCTGGGTGGCCTTGATGTTCAGCTTGCGTTCCATCAGCTCCTCGGTTTCCTGCAAGTTCTCGTACGGATCCTCCTCAATGGCTGCAAGGAAGGACGCGTCCAGCAGATAAGGTTTCCGGAGCTGGGAGGTGTCTTGACCCTGGAAAATCAGACCAGGCCTCGTCTCCAACAGATCCAGGAGAGCCAGACGGAATATCTCTCCCAGATAAAGACCTGCAGTCATCTTCTCGAAAGCTTGCTGTCCTGGGCGAGGAGAGTCGCGGTCGATGATGATGTCGTACTTGGTGAGGGGCAGAACAACGTGCTCATTGTCAAAAGCACCGTACTCGCAGTTGATGGCCACAGGCATGTCTGGGGGCAGATTCTTGTGTGCAAGCTTGGGAACCGAGCCGCAGTTTTCCATATAGGCGGCGTTGACACCAGTGCCGAAAATACAGCCAATCTTCATGTCTGAGTCGGTGTAAGAAGAAGCGATCAGGGTGCCAGTAGTGTCATTAATCAAAGCAGCAACCTTAATAGGAAGGCCCTGGACTAGAGTTAGTCTTCCAGTTCTGGCTCAATTTCTAGAAACGTACTCTTTTCTTGAGAATTGCCTCCAATGGGGGCACAACATCATGGCCCTCTACTCCGTCAATGTCGAATCCCTTGGTCCACCGCTGGAGAACACCATGATCAATGTATTCCTGTGTGGCAGGATAGGAGAAGGTGAAGCCCAATGGCAGTTTAGATAATTTCTCATTCTCGTGGTGGGATTCAATGAACTGCTGCAAACAGTCGGCGATGTATTCCCACAGCTCCTCCGCGGTACCCGTCTTCAACTCCTCCGGCATACGGTACTTGGACTGGGTTATGTCGAAAGCACCCTTCTCTTCTGTCAAGGTGATCTCACAAACACGCAGGTTGGTGCCACCCATGTCCAAAGCGAGGAAGGTTCCCTGCTCGTCGCCATCAGGGAATCCCATGACCCAAGTCACATTCATGGGCTGCAGAAATGAGTTAGTCTTTGAGTTATGAAGGGTAAGGTGAAATATCCAGATAAGAACTTACAATGTTACCCCCCTCGACGCTTAGACCTAATCCGCTATCGATCAGCCTTCAACCTCCATCAGCCGAACGGACCAGTTGAAACCCACCCTTTTCGAGCTCCTTCACAAAATGGTCCGCAATCTGCTTAAGTTTGGCGCCGTCAACGGTAAAAACGTCCTCGAATTGCTTAATCTGTTCCAACAAGTTCTGGGGGAGCTCATGCATCGATCCTATAGACGGGATGCCGATTAGAAGCCGAATCGGTAAACCCGTGGCGGGGCATTGCTGATAACAAACTCACCCTTGCGGGATGGGGGACGTTTGGGGCCAATTCCGACCATTGTGATGATGTTCGTTGAGAGATCAAGGGGAAGCTAATAAAATGTGGTTGGTAAAAGGGAAGCGCGAGATAAATGGAAGGTTAATGGGGGAGAGAAGTGAGAGAGGGAGTTGTTCGGGAAGGTTAAAGAGTTGAATGATATCAGCGCTGGGCGTGGGGCAGCAGTTGACCCTAAAATACGCATCACCAAGAAAATTTAAGACCAGAGCCCCGCAAGAGATGAAATCACGGCCGGGCCATCAACTCACCGGTCCTTGTTTGGGTATTGTTTCTCTCCAATTTGACTAAGATAAATTTAGTTTTATTCTAACCCCCCGGTCCCCTTTTTATTCGCGTTGACCTTCTCATTCATGGTGTAAAGGGAGAAACCCAATGCCACACAACGTCCTGCACCATGGTAGATACCCCGCGGGTATTCAAACTCTCCGCATTTCACCTCCAAAGATCGGTGAAGTCCAATTCCGTGACGTATCATTTGACAGGTTAGGGCTACAAGAGGTTATTGGGTACGAAGAACATGTTCTCATAGTAGAGAAAATAAGTCCAATTTAATACCTCTGTTAAATTAATTCCCTTCATTTTCACCCTAAAAATAATAATAATGATAGTAATGGCAATAATAATAACAATGACATGAATAATAAAGGAACCACGGGTCAATGAATCTCTCTCTCTCTCTCTCTCTCTCTCTCTCTCTCTTCTTTCCTTCCTTTATCCTTTTTTTCTTTTCTCAGGAAAAGGTAGAAAACTACAAGATCAAATCAAAACAAAAAGGACCCGTCAGAAAGTTTAAACCCCCAAGCCACAAAATAAATAAATATTACCACAACGCCATCCCACTCGAGCCACCAATGCATATGGTCATATGATTCTACGTCTAAATGGCAGATGGCTTCTTCTTCTCTCGCGCTAAATGGGGAAATACATGTGCCAGGCCTTCGTAACTCCGTCGCCGCTCCTCGGTTAGAGCCTTCTTCTCTAAGCCATTACTATGCTGGTCTAGATTCTGCCGCACTCGTTGTTGGTAGGCATCCGAGATACCTAAAGTGCGGTCAACCTCTTTGGTAAGGCGCTCTATTTCATCTCGCAGACGCTCATCTCTTGTCTGCGAAGGAGTCACTTCCGTATTTCGGGCTTCCTTCCCTGGATTCGTACTCTCCCAGAGCAATTCCAGTTCCTGTTCCCATCCCAACGCTCGGGCGAATTTCCTCACCCCAGCATCACAGTCACCTAGAAGAAGGACGTCGTCCGGTCGAGAGCCCATTCCACCAACGCGCTCCATGTTAATGAGCACGCGGGGTGCCCCATCCCGACAAAATGCTGGTAGGCTAGCGAAAGGCTGCACGGAGAGACTAGTGCCCATTACAATGCAAAGGTCCGCCTGCTCTGGAAGCGTCCGGTTAAGGAAGAATTCCTCCGGTAATGCTTCGCCGAAGAAAACAATATCCGGTTTCACAAGCCCATTGCATTGGGAGCACCGAGGTACCTCACCCTCATTAATGGACCGCTTCATCAGTTGTTCGGGATATTCAGCCTTGCAGTCGATGCAGTGCTGGTTTGCAAAGCTTCCATGTGCCTCAACGATCATTTCTCCAGGCACACCTGCCAGGCGCTCGAGACAGTCAATATTCTGTGTGAAATGCTTCATCAAAAGACCCTTGTCGTAGAGCAATTTGACAAAGGAGTGCGCAATAGTGGGTCGATATCGGCCGGGGGCCAGCTCCCGCGCCAATGCGTAGAATGGCCGCGGATTCTCCCTGAAAAAGCTAATGTCAAACACATCTTCAGGATCCGTCAGGTCAAGATGGGCCAGATTAGCATAGATTCCCGTTTCTGGGGAACGAAAATCGGGAATGCCCGCCGAGGTGCTAATCCCAGCGCCCACCTATAGTAGACCTTGTCAGTCGGAATAGTGGGGGGAAGGGAAAATTCGGGGAGGGATACCATCACCACAATTTGGCAGTCATCCTTTGCTTTGATATATTTAGCAACCGCCTCAAGGGTCCGAGCTTCTAGCGCGGACGGAGGGGTATCTTCATCTACCAAGGTCGATGGTTCGTTGCCCATGGTGCGAGGCAATCGGCCGGATTTGGGCCTGGCGGGTTGATGTCGAGGTCTGCGATGGCGCCCAATGGTGACGAAGAAATTCTGTAGAGAAGTGGACAAGTCAGAAGAGGCTGAGTAAAGCCGGGGCTTTGTGAAATCACTAATGGCCAAGGTTGATGATTTCCATTTAACCTGGCGGAAAGAAAATTGTATGGGGAAATAATCATGAATGACGTCGAATCGACGGTTTACCCGATCGGGTCTTCTCTATTTATGCCTGAGGCATGAAGAACCTTTCACTGACTTTGACTGTTTGGTCTTAATGCAACCAAGCTCCTTTCATTCACCGCCTTCCTCTCCCATCATTTCAACAACATGCCAGGTTAACCCCCATTTCACTCCCAATTCCCCTGTTCCCTTTGGTCAATCGCTCGCTCACAACTGTCGTAGTGGACAATGCCTGAAGCTAATGTCGGCGAGGTCAATGGACATGCGGTGGCCACGCCTCCTTCTCTAGACTCTAGCAAACCTCATGCGGGCTCCTCGTCCGACATCTTCAATGCCAGCTCTCTCGCAGAAATTAAGGCTACTTTATCGCACCTTCACGAACAGGAGACGTCAGTCACAGCCCGACTAGATGCCCTCGTCGCCTCTCAGAAGGATTTTTCACGTGAACTAGGTCGATTGGATTTGCTCCGTGCGCATCTCGGCTCCCAAACAACCACCACTCGATCCATCAGCCATGGCATGCTCTCAGAGGCCGCGGCCACCGCAGAGAGAATCTCAAGCGCAGTCCGCCGCCTGGATTTGGAACAATCTCGGGTAAAATCTACTTTAGAAGTGGTGGAACAGGTTTCTGAACTTAAGGCCTGTGTGCTGGGAGTCGCGGGTTCCATGGGTGCCCCACAGGATTGGGAAACAGCAGCCAGTTATCTGAGTCGGGCATCCAAAGTCCCACCAGAAGTTGTTCATGGAGCTTTCGCGGCTGAGATGGTACCTACGGCGGAAGTTCCGGACCCGCCAAATGTAACCTTGGATAATGCTGCTGAATCCCTCTGTGGCTTGTTTTTGCGCGAATTCGACAGGGCCGTCAAGGAGAACAACGGTGCCAAGATCACGCGGTTTTTCAAGCTATTTCCTCTTATCGGCCGCTCGGATGTTGGCCTTGACGTTTACGGGCGTTACGTATGCCAGGGTGTGGCGTCACGAGCGCGATCCAACCTCAATGCTGGGGCAGGAACTCAAAGCAAGGATGGCTTCTTCTACGCAAATGTTCTGACCAAATTGTTTGAACATATCGCTCAAATTGTTGATGGACATGGGGGACTCGTGGAGCGACATTACGGTCCGAGAAAGATGAACCGAGTTATTGAGCGACTACAGCTTGAGGCAGACGTCCAAGGCGGTATTATTCTCGATACCTGGGGTGATGAGAGACATGTAGACCGCAAGCTGACTGACATCAAATCATATGCGTTTACTTTCCTAGTACAAAGCTTTCTACCCCCTCAGCGCAGTGCCACACCGCGGTCGAACTCCCCTGCAAATCGGGATGGGGCTTCAACGGCTGAGGATGAGGGTGTTGACATGAAAGAGATCGACGGAATACTGAATGAGATGGCAGTTATGCTAGGCCGTTGGTCACTATATTGCCGATTCTTGGCGGAAACATGCAATGTGGGTCATAAGTAAGCCTTCATAGTTTTTGCCAGCTAATGTTCATAGACTCCGGGTGAAGGCGACAAGTTGTATACGCCGCCTCAATTCCTGCAGCAATCCACGTTATCGAAAAAGGTCAATGACCGACTTATTTCTCCATTTAACGCCATGACCACCTTCTTCTTCCGTCGGACAGTTGAGAAGGCATTCCAGCTGGATGAACAGCCCACTGGTCTGACATTAAACCCGCAGAGGCCACTGAAGGCTGACCCGCCATATATCACCTCGGCCGTCGATGACATCATGTACATAGTCAACAAGGTCCTACAGCAATCACTTGCAACGTCGCAAATCACGGTAGTTACTAATGTAGTGCCGACTCTGTCTCGAGTGCTAGGGTCAGATTTCATTGGAATGACACAACGGAAAATGCGGGACGAATGCTATCCGAGAGCATCAGTACAAGGAGCTCAACCTCCAGAGCATCTCATAGTCTCTTTTCTAGTCTTGGTCAATAATCTGGATGTAGCCGTTGATTACATCCGACGCATCGTCCAGACGCATACCGAAACCAGGAAGACTATAACTGGTCCCGACGGGCACACTGAAGAGACGGACCAATTACATTCCCTCTTTCCTATGACTGCAGATGCCAAGCTCGCAGCGCAGACGTTGCAAGCCCTATCATCAACTTTTGAGTCTAAGGTCAACGACCTTCTGTCCGATGGCATTCAAGTCGTGTTCAACAACGTCATCAAGCATCGTCTGCGGCCCATTTTAGCAGACGCATTCCGAGATATTGATTATCAACCCGGAGATGACAATGACCCCACCAGCACTTCGTACCATGAGTACGACCGCGACGAGGATGCGGATGATAAAGCCAGCCGTGCGGAACTTGTCCGTCCGCGTTTTGCGGTTAGTTGGGCTGAACTCCTTGTCCCAATATCTCGTATACTTACCGCGTCTGCCTTTGACCGCCTATTAACTATCACGGTGGCTTATCTCTCCCGACTTTTGGAGAAGCGACTCTGGTCGTATCAAGGTCGTGTCAACGCACTAGGCGCCACACGACTCGAACGAGACATCTCGGGAATTGCTAGCGCAGCAGTGGATGTCGGCGGCACGCACGGGGCACCAGGAAGATACCGCCACCGGGAGGCATTTGCTCGCTGCATGCAAATGACGTTAATAATGGGCATGGATGACGACGAATGGGAGGATATATTACGTGGAGGCGAGACAGCCGAAGTAGTCGAGAAGCTGACCCGAGAAGAACAGGCAAGGATTCGAGGAATGGTGAGACGACAGGGCACTCAATACTAGTTTAGTGGTAAGCTAACTGGCGTCACTTTACCAACGAGTATATTAATATTGTATATTTCTCAAACATGTTTAAGCACCACAAATAACTTTCACACTGTTATGGAGCAAGAAAATATTTGTTCTTCTTTTTCCCTCTTCCTTTTCTTATATCTTCTGGTATTCTGCTACATTATCATATATTGATGCATAGTAGTTGAAAAAATATAAGGAAGAATGCTATCGAACCATCCAAGGATTATCTCTGCCGAAAACCCCATCTAGGCTTCCCTATTCACCTACTTCTTTGTTCATCATTTCTTTGTCTGCTAGACCAAACCGGACACGCTTTCCAAAGAAGCAATAGAGTGAATAATTGGGCAGCTATGTTCAACAGCAGTAGTAGTACTGGACGGTTGTTCATGAACAGACAGTCAACCCATTAGATTAGGGTTAGGGGCTTATCACGGGTAAGAGATAAAGATTGTCGATCGACGTACTAACTTAATTTAAGGGTTGAATAGATAGATAATTAATGTCATTAAATAACATTTTACTGACAAATTTATGCATGTGGTATCCGGAAAGATAAAAATTCCCCAAGCAAGCTCTAATTATATACAGATGGAGTCACACGCTCATATCAACCCTAAACGCCAGTTCCAACCAACCCCAAACCACAGGTATCAAATACAAGAGAGAATTCTGGCTCAGCCAGAATGGTTAAAGCAAAGAAACGCACGCTGGATATCACGGAAAACACAAAATCATAGAATGGAACAGATCCAGAGTCTTGGCACATTATTGTGCTTTCTCATCGTCCTCGACACTAGGCGGTATTGATCCCTCATGAGCGGGATGTCGTTCGGCAACTTGACGTGGGGCAGGTGCCATTGCTGGCGCAGGCGCCGGTGCAATCTTGATTTCCTGGATGCCGGAGTCGCCTTCGCTGCAACCGCGACTGTCAATGCCAATGGGAGTATGGCCATCAAGCATCATTTCACTGTGTTCCCCAATGCCGTATCGAGCGGCAGCGGGGATATGGTGGCCATCTTCGAGCTGGTCATGTTTCTGAGGGGTCCATGCAAGATAGTCACGACGGACTTCGACGTAGTCATAGGCGAACTCGCCCAGCTGGTCGTCGTCCATACCGAGCAATTCGGCTTCCTCAGAAGCGCGCAGCTTCAGGCCGGGGATTGCGTTGATGGCGTAGGCAATGATGGCAGATACGACGAAAGAATAGGCGGCTGAGGCGACAATGAAAGCGATTTGAATGTAGAGCTGCTTGTAGTTGTGGATCAGCCATCCACCCATTCGGCTACCAGTATTGACTCCGTCCAGCCCTACGATCGCATCGTCGGCGAAAAGCGCGTTGAAGATAAGACCGACAATACCCGCGATACCGTGCTCGGCTAACACATCCATGGAATCGTCGATACGAATCCAGTATTTCACTATAGATCCAGTCAGTTTATTGTTGTTTGGTTGAAGCATCACAAACGGAACTTACCCTTTGTAGAGTAGTTGCAAACAATACCAGTGACTATACCCAGAATCACACTAGCCCAAGGGGTAATGAAGCCTGATGCCGGGGTAGCTGCAACCAGACCGGAGATGGTACCAGAACACCAACCAACCATAGACCATTTCCTCGCTAAGCGCCAATCGAGAAGTACCCAGCTAATGGCCCCAAAAGCCGCAGTCAGGTTGGTATTCCAGCACGCCATGGTGGCACGAAGATTAGCTCCAAAGGCTGAACCACCATTGAATCCAAGCCATCCAAACCACAAGAAAACGGTTCCGAGGAGAATGAGAGAAACATTGTGAGGGCGGAAGTTCAACATCATACGCTCCTGGCGACGGCCAAGCACCATTGAATAGGCGAGTGCGGAAAAACCGGAGCCAATCTCGACTGGACCACCACCAGCGTAATCCAACACACCATAGTTCATTGCCCAGCCATTCACATTCCACACCCAGCAAGCCAAGGGACAGTACACAATTGTAGCCCAGACGAACACAAACACCATAGCCGGGAGCAAGCGTCCACGTTCGGCAACAGCTCCCATGATAATCGCAGCAGTGACACCACAGAATTGCATCTAATAAACACTCGAAGTTAGTCATCTTCACCTATGTGTGTAGGCCCAGAAACCAACCTGATAAAAGGCATAGAGGAGATTGGGCACAAGAACGGAACCGGGACTTGGATCGGCCAACGTCTTCATCAAGCCGAAGTTACGAAGATTCCCGATGTATCCGTTGGTGGCCGTAGGCGAGAATGCAAGCGAATAGCCCCAGAAATACCACTGGAACGTGACGACAGAGAAAGAAGCCATGCAGGCCCAAATCATACTCAGGGCTGATTTACGGCGAGCAAGACCGGAATAGAGGAAACCGAGACCGGGAATCATGACCATGACCATGGCCGAAGCCACGATAATGTACGCTTGATCACCGGATTGAAACCACTTGTTTACATTCTCCACCCCTGGCAAGATAGTTAGTCTCAACGAACAAGAAAAAAGCCGGATAGTCGTTGTTTAGAACATACTGGAGTCGCCACCCAGCTCATTGGTCGCCAGCGAGTCATAGTTAGATGGGGCTCCAGTCCAGTTGTAAGACGCATAGTCAGGGGCGAAAGGCGCCTTGATGTCCGACATGTTATATACAAAGTATTTGCAGTTCTGTATGAAATCTCGGGTTCAGGCACGCGGTGCCTATTATTTCTCGTAGCAGCACCACCGCCTGGGAGCTGAAAGACGGCGGATGGTTGGTGGTGATGGGAAAGAGACAGTAATACTAAAAAGCTTCGGTTGTGTGAGGACGAGGGAAGAAGCAGGGGGGCTCTTTTGTTGTGTCCGTCAGTCGAGTGTCTCACCCTTCTCTCTCGGGAGGAATGCAGGACAGAATGGAAAAGAGAGAGAGGAACTCCGCCAGGTTGTGTATGTGTGTGGAGAAAAAAACCGCCACGGGGGCGGAGATGTTGTAGTATATAAAAGCAGGCCGAGAGTTCTGGAAAAGATACGGCCGGTGGGTCGGCAAGTGGACGGAACGAATTTGCGTTTGCAAATCTGAACGAGTCAAATGAAAGATAAGTCCAGGCCTACAGTGAGCAGGTCAACACTAGGGCGCGATAATTGATCGGCACGGATTCCAAGGCCAAGGGTAAGTGGGGACAGTTGGAAAAAGAAAATGGACCTTTTATTAGTTATGCCCAATCAATCCATCAGTCAGTCATTTACATAAGACTTTGTTGGAAACTCTGTTGAGACGGCGTTGATAAGTTGGAGGATGTAGATAGATCGTAGTGTTTATATGAGAACGCGGTCAATCAGAAGAGATAGGACAGGACAAAAGAAAAGAGAAAGAAAAGAAAGAAAGAAAAAGGATCATCGAGCAACCTAGCGAGGGAGGCGCGGATAAAGGGAAAAAGCAAGGTAAACGATAAATTGGGTGGGAAAAAAAATAATAATAAAATAAAAATAAAAATGCCAAATAGTCAGAGATAACAAGATGTGAGAAATCGAATGGAATAAAATAAACTCAAGCTTACAGTCATCAACGGATCCTCAAAAATGTCCAATCAAATCGTCCCCTTTCATGAGTTTGAGAATCAGACCTTAAGCACCAGTCTCGTTTCAATCCCTTTTCTTTCTTTCTTTTTTAAAGCTGTCCATCTTCACCTTGTTCCATTGCATCTTCTGATACAAACTCAACATCACTTCATGAACCGTTGATCTCTCGGTGGCAAATGGGGCTGTCTCTCTTTTTTTCTTCTCTCTTATTTGCCCTCCTGGTAAAACGTGGCGAAATGTATAAACATAGTACCGGCTAACTACTAGTTAGTTGATTAGTTCCTTTGGTACCCTAGGTGGTACGTCGTAGTACTAGTAGAAGTACGGAGTGGCATCTTAATGTCCTTTCTCTTCCTCCCCCACGGGTAAATCGTCAGGGTCGCTGACAACTTCTTTTATCATGATCCACAGCTCATATCGCATCCAAGATGAGCTGCATCTCCTGATCAATGGAGTTCCCCTCTTCAGCCTAAACTTCTCAGTGAGTCTCTATCGGGGGACTTGGCATTGGTCCTCTATAGAGTTTGGCCGAGACCGAAATAGGCATTGCGACGTAGATGTGATGATGCTGAGATGAAACCAAGCGATGCGGAGCTGAACACTCCGGAGAGAGGCGGAGCAATTCCAAACTCCTGCTCAGAAAATGAATGGGCTCTGGGTGATTTATTTATACTTGTAGACCGGATGGTCTGTACACTACGAAATGCTGCATATATCTATCTATCCGATTCTGTCTTTCTCCGTACCTCCAGTTATCACTGATAAAGACCAGGCCTTTAAGGGTCTGGGTTATATCCATTCGTCCTGGAATGCCTTGACGCCCAATCCTCTGGTTGGTATCTGACGAAGGGATCCATCCGCCAGTCATGAGCGGAGCCTCAGGAAAGGCAAAAAAAAAAAATAAAAAAAAAAAAAAAACAGTGGCCCTTATCATCCCCATTTCTCTCAACTCATAGTTATCTCCCGAATGATTGGCTATGAGGTCCCGATAAGGCCCTGGACGCCACCCTCCCGCCATGTGGGGCCTCTGCATCCGGTTCCGGCCTAGTCTTGGCTCTTCAGTCTCCACCGTACTGATAACGTCCACTTTCGGCCAATGACCGTTCGGTCGGTTCCTCGACAGGCTCCCTCAATCACCCGAATTCACTCGGGAATTTCAGGAGCGATGCTTCGCCGACTAAGCACTACCATCCCGAACCGATAAGAACTTCCGGAGGAATCGTTATCTATCTGAGGCTTGGCAGTGGGAGGAGACATGGGAGGTGTCTCCCCAATGGTCCTCGGGAAAAGAAGTCCACCGGGCTCGGATTTTTCCTTACTAGTAAATACTTTGTAGGGCTTCTTAGCTAACTTTCTGTTTATGTTATGTTATGTCTGCAAGTCTTGAATTAAAGAGATTTGTCACTATATATGATGGAGAGATGGTATGTATATACATTAGTGTATTCCCAAGGTCTACTCGCTCCCTTCGTGGCAGCAACGAATACCGATATTGCGGCGCGTTTGCTTATGTGTGTGGGGTTCAGCCTCCCAGCTCAATCTAAATCCGGTGATAGGTCTATCACCCTGTGGGCTCCGGTCAGCTAGCCTTAGCTTTCCCACTATCTAGGTAGCTTAAATAATTAGCACTAACTACCCCATTTTCCAGTGACTAACGGCCAAACCAAACACTCTATCTGCCCATCGTTCTCACGAACTCGCTCATGAGTCTCTCTTCAGCACTTAAATTCATACTACTGGGGCCCGTGTTCGGATAGTTGTCGCTTAAAAATCCGGTGTACCCCGTGGGGGTTAGCAGGCCAGAAAATAGTTGAGAACGGTGGGGCTACACTATATGGACTACATATATTACATGCATATGATCAGAACGGGCAATGGCATAGTCATTACTATTTCCAAGTTGTATCAGCTGCTTATACCCCTTTCTGCAGGCTAGGCTTAGTGTGTCCCACTATGCAGTCTCGATAGGATGCACCTGTATTTCACCTGTAGTCAGTGATTTGCCCTATGGATGCCCGTGGGAACTAGAGATAGCTACGGAGTGGCTATTTTGTTCCACCCCTTGCATGACCCGTGTGTCGAAGTTACAATGCAGCTAAGGAAGCGCTTTGCCTGAGGGATATATGCACTAGCTACCTGTATATTGCAGTGTCCCTGTAAGAAGCCAGGGGGTTCCGTGGAAACTTTCATCTTAGCATATCCAGATTTAACATTTATCGTCATCCAGTGTCCGAGACTCGGGTGTGGGGTCTATGATATAGTATAGCTTATGCATTGTCTTGCATCATCACCTTTACCATTGTGCTCACACTTACTGGGAATATATATATGCGCCACAGGGCGACTGTGCCGGGTCGGGTACAGAGCGCAATACGATAGGATTAAGAGCTCACTATACACCCGACTGTAGGCTCCAAGATATTGATTACTATTTATACGTACAGTGTTCTTCTGCCGGCTAAAACATTGATGATGGACTTGATCATAGGCTACGGAGGTAAAAGAGGGTGTTTACCAATGAGAAATACATATGTGCTATATTGTATAAGAAAGTAGAGTATATAACTCTAGCAGCTGGCCGGCTGGCCCAATGGCAAGGCGCTTGACTACGAATCAAGAGATTGCAGGTTCGATCCCTGCGTCGGTCAATTTATGTTTTTAACATATATTTTTTTAATCCTCCTTGGTACTGTGTTTGTTTGTATATATCTCTCGTTCATCTAACAACGTCATCGACAAACACAATGTTATTCCGTACAATATAAGCTCTTTTCAGTTGTCGCCCAAGAATAATAATTCTCTATAATGCATCCTCTGTACAACCAGTGCAAAGCGTATATCAACCCGGCCTTAATTAAACATTTACGCTGTATCCCACCCCAACGGCCTGCCGCCGCTTCACCGATTGGTAATATTTCCGGGCCTCGTCTACCCAAAAGACTGAGCTCGAAATACACAATAGTTTGAACAAATGTGCCAGGTTGAGCGGCTCCGTCTGGAAGACTCGCTGCAGGAAAGGCAGATAAATCACACAGGCCTGTCCGGCAAGTGATCCGAGTACGGCATAATTGAACATCTTGTTCCCGAATAGGGAGATCTCTCCACGAAGCACCGACTTGCCCTCGCTGCGGCAAGTCAAGGCGTTGAACATGTCGAAGAGCACAAAGCAGGTGAATGTCATGGTTGTGTCGTGGGCTGTTACAACGCGCGAGCGTTTGCCTGGGTTCAGCTCATCGTCGACATCGCCCATTTCGTAGACGTAAATGGCAAGCGTGCCCAGCATAATCATAAATGCGGAAGTAAGCACCCGTTGAATGAGAGGCTTCGTGAGTACCCGGGCCGTTCTGGGTCGTGGGGGTCGTCCCATGATTGACGGATCAACGGGCTCTACACCCAAGGACTGTGCAGGAGGGCCATCCATAAGAATATCTTTTGATGAATGTCAGCTACTATATCAGCTATCCAGTGCTCACAGTTGACATTAACTTACTGATCCATAGGATCTGCATCGGATTCAGCGGATTTTTGAAGCCAAGAGTAGTGCTCAACAGTACAAGACTCAATGCAGCAACGCTGGTGCTTAGCTGGAACGTAATGAAGTTCTGGATATTGTAGAAGATCCCTTTGCCCTGTTCAATGGCTCGCAGGATTGTGGAGAAATCATCGTCCGTCAAGATCATATCTGCCGCCTCCTTGGCAACGTCTGTGCCCAATTTACCCATCGAGATACCAATATCTGCTTTCTTGAGGGCTGGTGCATCATTCACACCATCACCCGTCATGGCCACCACATCTCCTCGGGATTGCAAGGCACGTACAATCTTCATCTTGTGGTCAGGGCTCGTGCGGGCGAAAATGGAAGTTGACGATATGGCCTGCGCCAACTCCGCGGTACTCATACGATCGATCTCCTCACCAGTGATGACAGGTCGCGAACCGGCTATATCACTGATTGGCATTCCCAGTTTCTTTGCAATAGCAACTGCCGTGGTATCAGCATCTCCTGTGATCATGATGATGCGTACTCCTCCAGCCATAAGGCGTCTTATGGATTTGTGAACATCCTTGCGGGGAGGGTCGTTCATCCCCACAAGTCCTGCAAAGACCAGCCCGGTATATCGGTCATCATCTTCGCCCGGGGTAGCTCTGGAAACAGGAGTGCCTGTCCTGCTGCCAAAAGGTCGCCCTTTTGATGTATCTCGCACTGCTCCACTGGCGAAAGCGAGCACCCTGAGACCCTCTGATGCCATATGCTCAGCAGCCTGCCTTACTGTTTGACGTCGGGGCTCATCCAGTATAACTTCGCGTCCATCTTTTGTAAGATACGTATCGCAACGCTTTAAAACTTGCTCAAGGGCACCTTTAATGTATGCCGTGTTACTTGACTCGCCAGTGCCATTGCCAATAATTACACCCATCCACTTGCGCTCAGAGCTGAAGGGAGTCTCGGCGACGCGGGCGCTGATGCGGTCGCGCACATCATCCTCCCCGAAAGTGTCCAACAAATCCAGGATGGCAACATCGGTGGGTTGCGACCAACCCACCTACTCTAATGGTTCCCGGAGCCCTATCATCGGTGGAAGACAACACTGCAGCAGAAGATGCGCTGGCAGGTGAATTTGCATGCACGCGCGAAAGTCTAGCGTTATTAGCGATATTACCGACACGAAGAACGGTCCGAGCTGCAGGCCCAGGCGTTAGTGAACTTATATCGTTGTGCACCTCGAATGGCTCCGGACAGTCAAAATGCCACATCTTCGTGACTGTCATATGGTTGAGCGTTAGTGTCCCCGTTTTATCACTGCATACAACATTCACAGAGCCGAGAGTCTCGACGCTGGGAAGTCTTCGCATGATAGCCCCCCTCTTGGCCATGCGCAGCACGCCCAAAGCAAGAGTAACTGTCACAATAATGGGAAGACCTTCTGGAATCGCAGCGACTGCAAGCGAGACACCAATTGTGAACATATCAAGGAGCTTTCGGCCTTGTATCAAACCTATCACTACAATCAACCCAATGACGCCAAAGGAGATATAGCTTAATTCTTGACCAAGACGGTCCATTGACAATTGAAGCGGTGTGCGTGGACTCTCAATCTCCTGCAAAGAAGCTGAAATACTGCCAAATTCAGTCTTCGCACCTGTTCCTATGACAATACCCTGTCCATACCCCGACCGAACCAAAGTTCCCATAAATGCGATGTTGTGTTGCTCATTCAAGCGGATATCAGCGCCCACAGCGCCACTGGCTGGGGCGTCGTAGAATGGAGATCGGGGGGGAGTGACAATCTTGGGCGAGTGTGTGGCTAGAGCCTTCGGGCCCCGAATTGCGTCAGGCGATTTAGCAACCGGCTCATTCTCACCAGTCAGGTTTGATTCATCGATGGTCAAATCAGTGGCTGCGGTAATGCGTATGTCCGCCGGAATACGGTCTCCAACTGTAAATAAAACCAGGTCACCAGGTACTAGCTCATTCGCTGGAACAGTAGTGGAAGCCTTGACAGCGGCAGAAACTGAGCCCGGGCTCTTGCTTCGGAGATCTTGCAGCTCGAACTCTCCACTGGTAGCTGCAGGGATCGAGTTTCCGATAGGAGGGGTATTTGAGAGAGGAACGTCGCGTATCAAATGCGCGTGATGTGGCACCAGGCGGCTCAAGGCCTCCAAGGATTTTTCCGATCGATACTCCTGAATAAATCCGACGGTGACAACGATGGTTACCGCGAGCGTGATGCTTACCGCATCATCAAGATTGCCCATAAAAAAGAGACTGCCGCTGATGCCAGAAGCAGTAGAATTAATGTCTCCCGGAATTGTTTGAGAAACCGGAGCCACAGAGGCTCGGGGTCTTCGTGCGGCAGTTCGTTGGGTCCATTTTGTATTAAACGAATCTCAGCTTCTGCAGGAGTGAGTCCGTGGGTAAGGGATGTCTGTAAGCGCTCAGAGGTTTCCTGTGGGTCTAATAGAGAGTAAGTCGACGTGGATGTCTAGTTAATGAAGTTAAAAAAAATTAGCGGCCGGACACCCAAAGGAAGCTAATTGAAAGTGCGAGCGCAGCGCGTATCAACTATATCTGCCTTACAGCGAGACTTACTGAAGTAGACGTGTTGGAGGGTACACCTGTCGGCGTAGACGACGGAGGCCTCAAGTCGGGGGCCTGAGCATTATGCAAAGGTAGCGCAGGCGTTGCGGACCTTGACATCTCTCATACTTTTTCTGTCCAAAGACGTCCTGCTAGATCGGGCTCACAATGCTTATCATCCCGTCGGGATCAAGGAGAATGTCGAGGTGGACAAGATTTTGCGAAGGCAAAGATAAAAAAGTTACGTAGAAGCCACGTTCTCGGACGCGATTTCGGCCGCAGGTGTATCGAATAATATGGGGGGACTAAGTGGAAACCAGACAAGGACCGTGCAGCCGGTTGAAGAAGAGACAAGGCTAGACCTCCAAGTCCCACCAAAGACGACGCTCTTAGGGGAGGGCCGCGTCGATCAATGTTTGGATGTTAAATTAAAAACCAACTGTCATCCTTAATTGCGGAGAGAACATGTTGTATGCAGGCGATTGTCATTGTTCCTAGCGAAGGGGTTACTCTTGGCGGTCACGCGCTTTAGCGTGGGTGCACCATAGCCTATGTACTACTACTCAGCAGTACTAGTAGTACCTAGGTATGCTATGTGACTGCCTCCAAAAGTCGCCCACACGTAAGCTCTTTGGATTGATACTGCAACCTTGAAGTGACTCGATCACCCTAAATCTGTGGATCCTACGCGGTCCTTTAGCTATTGAAGGAGAGACAGGACCTAGTCATCATTGTCTATAAAATCGTCTAGACAACTTGGTTGAGAATATACTGCTTTTGTTCACCGCTCATGATATCCGAGAGGTTAAAAGGCAGCTTTTGTAAATAAGATTTAAATCTTTTGCTCGTAAGACTTATCAATCATTCCTCGATGGTCTAACGGTCATGATTTCCGCTTGTCATCCCTTATGAGGAACAAGCGCGGGAGACCTGGGTTCGACTCCCAGTCGGGGAGAATTTTTTTGTTGAAATCTTTCAAGACATCCTTGGTTTATTCCTTTCTCTAATGGATGAACCTTACTCCGTAGGGAGTTAAGGCGAGGCTGATTGACTGCCAATCAAACCATAAAATACAAATAGACAGAATGTTTGCACCGTATTGACAATATGTCTAACCAGCAAGTGACCTAATCCCACGTGACCCCAGCCACGCAACTAAACACCCAATCAGCATCGCGTATTATCCCAGTGCTGCCCGCCGCAACCCGTTGCCAGTGGAGGCTGCCCATCAACCCGCCCGTCAGACGCGCCCTTCCTCTCTTTCTCTTGTTTCCTTTCCCTTGCGAAAACCACACCAGAGTAATCGCAATCCACCCAACCACCCCTCCTTTCCTGCACCCCTCTTTAACCTTCGGACTCGGTGGATTTCTTTACATTGCGATAATCCATATCGTCAGATATAGGATCTATCTTGCTGTCTACGGGTTTATAACCCCTTTAGGCCTTAGGGGGAGGAAGCATCAGTTGCCGATCTTTTTGTTTTCTGGATACAGCGCGTCATCGCATTTGGGTTGCTAGGGACTTCTCGCGAACCACCCCGCATTAGGCGGGCTTATACCCCTTGGAATAACCATTTCTAATATCGCTTGATACACAACGTCGTGACACCATGTTCTATTCGGAGACCCTCCTGTCAAAAACCGGGCCGCTGGCCCGCGTTTGGTTATCGGCTAACTTGGAGCGCAAGCTTTCCAAATCGCATATTCTACAGTCGGATATCGAGAGCAGTGTCAGTGCTATTGTCGACCAAGGACAAGCTCCAATGGCTTTGCGATTGAGCGGTCAGTTGTTGTTGGGTGTGGTCCGGATCTATAGCCGAAAGGCACGCTACCTATTGGATGACTGCAATGAGGCTCTCATGAAAATCAAAATGGTATGTTTGGGTGAATGATGCTGTT
Source organism: Aspergillus bombycis (assembly GCF_001792695.1). Taxonomy (NCBI): domain Eukaryota; kingdom Fungi; phylum Ascomycota; class Eurotiomycetes; order Eurotiales; family Aspergillaceae; genus Aspergillus; species Aspergillus bombycis. Next base: position 221,459 of record NW_019170035.1, on the reverse strand, counting down.
TCCACACATGACACTAAAGCAATAACGCCTAGGCTTTCCGCTTGACTAATAACAATGACTTGACAACCACTGTTGTTGCCCCAGGAGGTATTACTTTGCCAGATGTGCTTACAGAGTCGGACCTTTTCATGAACCTGGATTCTTCTTTGCTCTTACCCCAGCCGCTCAGTTTTGAGCCGGAGGGGAAGCGCCCAGGAACATCAATGGACTTTGGGAGCCAGCTCTTCCCAGACAGTAGTCTTCGGCGCTCTGTGTCACAGGAGCCGCGCGCCTTGAAGACCATACTTTGGTTGACCTTGACTTGGGAGAGGATGATACACCCTTGGGCCATGACTTCAGTATGGAAGTTGGTCGAGATGCGCCCGCACCTCGTCCCGTTGAAGAGGATCTTTTTAGCGATGCTGGCAAGTTCAACGATGTTGATCTGCCTTTGGACCTTGGCGAGGATGATTCTCCCTTAGACAAGATGGACCTGGCCAACGAGGGCCCACAAGACTCTCTTCTGCAGGCGGATGATACAGCCATGGATCTTGGTGATGATGGAGAACTGGCATTCGAAGCCGAAGAGCGCAGGCTCGATCGCGACTCCATGAGCGTCCTCTCAGAGATGCCAGACGCAGACATGGAAAGACTCCAACAAGAGCAAGGTGAAGATCAGGATGAGGTAGAGGGAGAGGCAGAGGATGATGTGACTGCCCGACACTCGCAGCGCACGAAGCGACGAAAGGTTATGACCGTGGAGCTTGACAAGGAAACTGATTACAAGGCCCATATTATAAAGGGTTTGCAAGCGGATCGCTCTACTATCTTGAAGCCGACGTCCTTCCTGCCTCGTGATCCTGTTTTGCTCACTCTCATGGACATGCAAAAGAATGGCGACTTTGTGACGAATGTGCTAGGAGGAGGTCGCGGACGTGGGTGGGCTCCAGAACTTCGTGACTTGCTCTCCTTCGATGCTATTAAGAAGGCTGGTGAGCTCAAGAGGAAGCGTGATAGCGGAATTGCAGACATGGAAATCGAGACAGCTACTGCCCCTGCTTTGGAATTTGGCGAAGAAGATGCCATCGTACCGATCGATGAAGGTGTTGGTCTTGACTCAACGCTTCATCAGCGGTCTGATATCGAATTCCCCGGCGACGACGACGATCAAGGTTTGCATGTGAGTGACGATGAGGGAATGAATCATTCCCTGGAAGAGCTCGATGACACTATCCAACCTGCGGACAGTGGCCCTGTTTCCGTTGGTACCAAGCATGCTGTTCACATTCTCCGCGACTGTCTAGGTGAATCTGCAGTGGAACAGAAGAGGAGTGTGAAGTTCCAGGATCTTCTACCCGAACGCAAGGCGTCCAAGGCGGATGCGACGAAGATGTTTTTTGAGGTTTTGGTTTTGGCCACAAAGGACGCCGTCCAGGTTGAACAACGCCCTGATACCGTTGGTGGCCCTCTCAAAATCCGTGGCAAGCGTGCTCTCTGGGGTTCATGGGCTGAAGAGAGCGCCAATGGGGAAGTAGGCACTCAACCTTCCCAGGTGGCAGCTTAGAGCGATGCACCAACTGCAGAGATCTGGGCCTATGGAGGTGTCAGGTGTATTTCTGTACAGGACGTTGTGTTCGAGTGGCCAATTATTACTCATCGTTGCTTCTACCCTCTTCTTTTTACTGCTCTCCTTTAACTTTTTTTTATTTTTTGGCCGGGTTCCCATGAGGGCTTGTTATCTGGATGCGGGAAATTATTCATGTAATGAAACACTGGTGTCATGGAGTTGTCTGTTTGGGTTGAAAAGGTAGCTATTGAATGACTGTTTGGGTCCTCGTTCCAACGCTAGAAAGTTGGCCTTTCTTATTGTTGTGGGCGAGCTTCTAGGGACGATACTTAAAGGGGGGTTTTCTAATTTCTTTCTTCACATAGGTCTAGGTATAGAAGCGAACAATTGAACTTTGTATGATCCATTACGAGACTTGTAACAGCTGTGTTCACGTGGGGGTGGGACACATGTGGCCCGGGGAATTTCCCGCACTTGATGTATGTACATACGCAGTAGTTCTCTATCAAAACTTAAATGATATCCAACGTCCTGGGGGAACATGTTGAGATAGAGCCAGATGACTCTGATATGAAAATAAAATGAAAAGGGGAATTTAGGAGCAAAGAAAAAACTGGGAAAGATCAAGTTGCCGTTTAACAGTTCATACATACGATCTACCCCTGCAACGACGAAAAAGGATATATGTAGTATAGCTGTGTGATCCGTCTCCACTGATAATGCTGTGGCAATCGGCCGAGGAAAAAGCCGACTAGACTAGTGCCAGTGGCTATTAAAAAGATTCAATCCAGATTGATCAGCAAGAACCAGACTAACCGGTTTATGTAGTTAGCACAATCCTCCTCAATGTGACTAATAATTGCTTGACTTTGCAGGCTTTATCTTGCTCGCTCGATTATCAGACACTGGATATTTATTGAAACCCTCGGTTCCTCCCCGAACCCCATTTTTCGGTCAATCTCCCCAGAGGTCTTCAAAAGCAAGTATGCTTAGGGGGTGTGACTCGACTTTGCCCTCACCAGAGTGATTATTGCCAGCATTCATTTATTTCAAGCTATCGTCATTGAGATACTTTAGTATTTGGGGCTATCATTTGCTACACAGTCGAGACATAGCTTTCATATTTTCAAAATCTCCGATAGCATTAGCGAAAAACTACAAGAGAGTAGGGCTCTACCTCACTGCTCGATCATGACTGCGTCACAGCGGGCGGTATCGCCCCTCAGGCAAGTTCAGAGTGCCGATGCGGACTCAACCAGGCGCTCCACAAGCGAGGAAAGAAGCGAGGCAGATGAGTTGGAGAAGGTGAGATCAGATGAATATATGAGCGGCACATTTGCGCCAATCCAAAACCCCCCAGCCGACGAAGAGCGGATGCAGAAGTTGCACTCCACCAGCTCACGTCCCATCGAACGCAGCTGGTCTTTGAATGATGGATACAGCTGCCATACCGCGGATGAAGAAGCCGCAGAAATTGCTCTTGGTGATGATGGGGGCGAGGCAGATGAATCGTCTACCTTTATTGTTAGCTGGGACGAGAATGACCCGATGAACCCTCGGAACTTCAATACCATGAGACGGTGGTTGATTGTTATCATTTGCTCGCTGGGCTCTCTTTGCGTGTGAGTAGTGGGTGTTGTATCGTTGCTTTCGCTGTGCTGATGCCTTGTCGAAAGGACTTGCACCTCGTCAATGTATACCGCTACCTACGACCAGATAATGGATGAATTCAAGTGTTCTCGATTAATCGCAACGCTCGGGCTATCGTTCTTTATATGGGGCCTTGGTAGGTCTCACAGCCATCAGGAATTTGCTTGGCTTTTATGTATAGGTTCTGACCTCTACTCATCCTAGGTATTGGCCCGCTTTTTCTGGGACCCCTATCAGAGGTCTGCATACCCAACACCAAACATCACCACCCTAGCTAATTCTCCTTAGTTTTATGGCCGAAGATACATCTATATTACCTCATTCACCTTATTCTTGATCTGGCTCATTCCTTGCGCTGTGGCTAAGAATATTGAGACTATGATCGTGTGCCGCTTTTTTAATGGTATCGCTGGGAGCGCATTTCTCAGCGTTGCAGGTGGTACGGTAGGAGATTTATTTGCTCGCCATGAACTAAGCGCGCCTATGATGCTGTACACGGCATCACCTTTTGTTGGACCTGAAGTCGGACCATTGTGAGTTTTGCTACTAGCCCCGATTGCTGAACAGTTGTCAGTTGGGTTTGCGTTGCGATGATTGACAAGACTCAGGGTTGGTGGGTTCATAAATCAATTCACCACATGGTATATCTACCTAGCCGTCTATCTGGAAATAACTGTGGCTGACGCTTGTACGACATGTTCTCAGGCGCTGGACCTTCTATGTGCTTCTTATCTGGACAGGCATATTGCTGATTTCAATCGTTCTCTTCGTCCCGGAAACTTATCACCCTGTGTAAGTGAAATTGCCAAAGCTTATTTTCTAGACACTCGTTTCTTAACACTAATCCCACTAGAATTTTGCGGCAAAAGGCAGAGAAACTTCGCAAAGAGACAGGGGATGACCGGTGGAAAGCACCGATTGAAAGATTAAATCGCTCGGTGGCACGAACCGTCTTACGCTCGATCTACAGGCCAGTGCTTCTCCTGACACTGGAACCTATGTGCTTGTGCCTCTGTGTGTTCTCAGCTATCTTACTGGGTATAATATATCTATTTTTTGGTGCTTTCCAGCTGGTATTTGGCAACGTGTATGGCCTTGAACTGTGGCAGCGCGGTCTTTGCTTCCTCGGCCTGTTTGTGGGAATGATTTTTGCTATTGTATCTGATCCCTTCTGGCGTCGCGTCTACCAACGCTTGGAAGAGAAACACAAGAACACGGAGGGAACAACAGAAGACTTTCAACCAGAGTGGCGACTACCTCCAGGTGCGTATGCTCTTGCCCAGTATCTTTCAGGTGAACCAGAACTGCTAATCACACGGTGCAGCGATTCTCGGTGGTCCTCTTGTTACCATAGGGTTGTTTATATTTGCTTGGACAATTTATCCTTATGTGCATTGGATTGTACCCATAATTGGCAGCGCATTCTTTGGAGCCGGGTGAGTTTAACACAAGGCTGGCAATATAGCTTCCCTGAAGTTTTGATTCCTGCTGCAACCCTGGCCACGTAGATCATAAATGCTAATGAATTCTGTCTTGGATAGGACCATTCTTGTATACTCGGGCATTTTTACGTTCTTGGTGGATGCGTATCCAGTCTTTGCTGCAAGTTCCTTAGCAGCGAACAGCTTCGCTCGCTCAACGTTCGGTGGTGTTTTCCCCCTTTTTGGAATCCAAAGTAAGTGATCTTTTTTTTCCTCTTTTTTTTTCAATCCCCCCCCCCCCAATACCATGTTGCATAGCCCTTATGTCTGTTCGTTACACACCAAAGGGTCCAGGCAAAAACGGACCAGAAGCACTATAACCTGATAACACACTCCACTATACGATTTAGCTTATTCTAAGAAACCACACTGTCATCAATGTCACGGAGCTTCCTGCATTGCTGCTATTGTTAGACGCACCGACTTTAGACCGCTAGGTACTGACAAATGGACTTAGTGTACAAAAACCTGGGATACCACTGGGCTTCTTCGCTGCTCGCTTTTCTGACGCTTGTTATGGCGCCATTCCCGTAAGTCCCCCAAACTTTTGTCATCAAATTCATTGCTTGCCTACATCGTGTTGTCTGCTATATAGCTTGGAATTGGTGGCCCTTGCATACCAACGCTGCAGCTACAATGGCATGGTATATCCAACGCCCTTGGCTTTAGGGGTTTCCCTTGACCTCTGGGCAAATTTCCTGCCGGTACTGGGATCCATGAGCATTTTGATGCAGCTGTAGATCTGGTCAAGCAATGGTTAATTGAGAGCTAACGGTAATCGGGACGGCAGGTATATCTTTTTCCGGTACGGTAGTCGCATTCGGCAAAAGAGCCGATTTGCTGCCCGATAGATATCCACTTCTTCTCGGTCCGGATGAAGGATCTGTGTCTCTTATCTCGGCCCCGGGATGAGTTCATTTACCCTGGACGTCGAGTCCCTAGGGCCCGGACTAATATGGTAAGAATTTGGTGAATCGGCTTGCTTATAGTACAGCGGGAAGTGGGACGACTATTGCTTAGATGGGCAATGGATTCAAGCATGTACGGAGTACATGTATGTATGTACATACATACATACACACGTTGTGTACGCGCATAGAAAAATGTAATAGATGATGGTTTTGTAAAGTATAGATGGAAGCCTCGTGCTTCTCGAGTAGACCTGATGCGGCCACTCTGCAGGGGATAAAACATATACCTGCAATCCCGTACAGCTTATATGACGGGAACGAGTGCGGGCCGACCAACAAACATATGTCGAAATGTCCAGCTTGCTAGGTAGCGTAATTGAAACCCCTTGAACCCTTCTAGAGCCAGTGCCACCCGTAGACCGAATGATGACAGTCCAATCAAATCGTAACGGAACACGGGGAAAGCACGAGGCCCTACAATGAGGGTAGGACATGGCAGATCACCTCGAGAGGACCAATTTATTTCAGCTGTCAACCATTTTCACCGAATTGATCGGTCGAGGCATTGCTACTTGCCTAGGAGAAGTACTCCGGAGTAAGTACTGTTAGGGTTACTCAGGAACCGAGGCAAATACTGGGTTTGGATGTCGGGGAACGACGGACGAATGACTAGGGGAACATGCCGGAAAGACCCGGGGGATGTAGGTAAAAATGGCTCATACTGAAAGTATTCAGCGCATTTTGTTGGCTGGCAATCCTTACGAGGGCTTTTGGTTACCTGGTTAGGTTAAAATTAGTCGTTGCCTTGCGATGATGAGGGTTTCGTGTGAATTCGCCATAGTTTAGTTAGTGGTATGTCCATAGCAATACTAGTAGTTCGGACTAGAGGAGAAACATGGTGTATGGACTAGTACTCGGTAATTAAGACTACCAACACGTGGGATCTCTAAATACCGCGCAATTACCGATAGCTGGTATTAACATTTTCATTATTTTCACGAGCTTCTTCTACCTTGTAAGGATGTATGGGCTCAACTTACTATCATGTGAGAGATCTTCAAGGGAAAGAAGCTGTCATTGTATACCTCCTTCAGTACCGATCCTGCTAAGTTCTGCATATATGCATGGGCATGGCAGATACTACGGCTAGTAGTAGACTAATAGCACACGTTGATGAATGATAAACACAATCATTAGGCTCCTCTTTCTGACTCTCATTTTTTTCCCCTCGTTTTGCGAGACTAAAAACTCTCACTTATTTATTCCTGTAAGCTGACACCAAAATTACCAATTTAAATTTTATTATTATTTTTTTTCCCCCGTCATTTTCTTTTCCGTTGTAAGGAAGGTTGAAAAACAGAACATGGGAAATCAAACGAAACCTCGCGTGGGGAGTTAATTCAGATCGTCAAAGGAACTCAATGAAGGGTGATGATTCTTCCTCTGATGATTGTAGATTGGAGTTATTTTCGACATCTAAAAAGACTCAACCAGGGAAACACGCCTTGTCTTCGATTTGTCCAGACTGGACACGCGACTCTTTACCTGCTCGTGTTGGTGGCTTTTCCGCCTATTCTTTTTTTTTTTTTTTTTTTCCCTTTTCTTTTTTTACTAAGTAGAAGTTCCTGTCCATCCTTTTTCTAATCTTTATTTTGAATTTTTTTTCCCTTTAAATTTTCAACCACTACTTAAGTTAGCCTTACTAACTACCTATCTTTCCCCGCGTTTCCACAGACTTAACATCTTTGCATCTTTCTCTCTCCCCTCACCGTTGAACTCTCCCCTCCTTGTCTTTTCCCATTTTAATACGCCACTTATCTCAGGCCATTTCCCGCATTATTTCTTTCGTTAATACACCCCCCGGAATCCTATCTCGGCGACGCTCTAGAGCTTCCCCCCGCAGCCCCGAGAAAACTTTCGCTCCACCCGCGCTACCTCAATTAAAAAGACTTAAACGCTTGATTGATTGTGATAGTTGTACAAGCGAAAAGGGTGAAATTCAAACTAACTTGTATCGTGGACTCATTGTCTAATTATCGATCCGGGTTGATTAGTGGAACACTTCAGAGTTGCGTTCTGATCCACAATAACCGAGCACGCAAGGTCCTCCGCTCCCAGTTACCGGTCCGCCGTCGCCCCGTTTCTCTCGAGCCTCTACGAACCGTTAGATCGAGGATCTATGCGCCCAGATCGCCAAAAAAGGGCTTTTCTATTACTCCCGGATTAGGAACAACTTTCATTAATACCGAGCCGGCAATCTGGATACCTACCGGCGCGCTGGCTCGCGGCGCGACGACGCGATCTTATTTAGAATAGCATAGGTGTGGCAAGCGGTGGTTGTCGCTTCGGCTTTCAAGGTCAGACCTTTCTGTCATCGGCTACACCGCGGAATAGCACGCGCACTAGGCTTTAAGGGTCGCACAACTTGCCTTCGATATTTCATGTCACAATGACGGTGGATGCACAGGATAACACCTCAGCGCCCCCAGCCGATCGCAGAGGAGCTGAACTGGAGGCCGGAGGTGTCGGGGAACAGCCAGAGCAGCCCAAGAACAAGAGCAATGGTGATGGCAATGCACCTGCGGAAACTGGTCAGAAACCGAACCCGAAGGATCCATCAAGACCGCGACGGAAGAAAGCACGGAGGGCTTGCTTTGCTTGTCAACGGGCGCATCTGACTTGCGGTATGCTAGAATGACCTCTTTTCAGTTTTGTTCGCATGGTTTTCATCCCTCTCCCTCCTTCCTCTCATTTGCCATAGCTCTCATGCGCGGCACAGAGAGGCCTAACCGATGTATTCCTGCATGTGATTAGTAGTTTGAGGGCCGAGTCAATACTAATACTGAGTTGCGCATAGGTGACGAAAGGCCGTGTCAAAGGTGTATCAAACGTGGTCTCCAAGATGCGTGTCACGATGGGGTTCGCAAAAAAGCCAAATATCTTCATGATGCGCCAGATGGAGCGTTGATGCCTGGAATTGGCGGGAATTTCTATAATAACACGATGCGGAATAACTTGCCCTTGTCTAGAAATGGCGCCAATGCAGTTAATGCCACTACCCAGCCGAACTCCAGTCCCAATTTCTACCCCACGCCGCAGTCGAACTCCTATAGTGTCTATCAGGAAAATACTATAAACCAAAATTCTTTCACCTCCCAGTCCCCTGTTTCACCGACCTTTACCTTGAAAACTAACCCAGCCGCTCGAAACAACAGCCTTTCATCACAAGTTGGTCAGCAGCCGCCCAGCACCGGCGTGTCCGGCACGACAAACCCAGGCCAAAACCCATTTGCCGGGCCCTTCTTTGACCCCAGTGACCCGGCCCTTTTTAACTTTGACCTGTCCAGTATGAACTTTGAGAATCGCTATGGCGCGTTGGAGTTTGGCATGCTTGGGCATATGGCTACTGGAGCTGGTGACTCACCCAGTGATTCCGCTACCCAGCGAGGCTCGATGGGACGTAGTGGCTCGGCTCAATTCTCCGGCACGCCGATCACTGGCGCTGCAACTTTTGGCGAGAGCCCTGGAGGTCAGCAGCCGTTCATTTTTGGCGACCCTCTTCTGAACGAATGGTCCAGTGGGCAACCCACGGGCCAAACTCATGTTAATGTTGGGGGTGTTTACCCACAGTCCGGCCAAGGAAGTGTAATACCCGGACACTTGACTAAAGCAGATGCACCACATGCGTTTGCGATCGAAAGCGGCCCTGGCAGCTTTGCTAGCCCCAATGCAACGACCAGTCCTCAAATGACATCAGGCTTTGACGACCATACGTTCAATAGTGCTGTGACAGCAAAGGCAAATGGCCTCTCTGCGAACGGACCACGACCTACGATCACGACACCGAGTTTAAAACACCAAAACTTGCAGGTCGGGGTTAGACGACGCCAACGGAACCCCTCATCCATATATGAGAACGTTAAGGAGCCGTATGCCTACACCAATCGTTTCCATAATCTGACCGCGTTCATTCAGCGACGCTTTTCGCCACAGAAGACTTTGCAGATCGCCAAGGCACTGGCGTCGATCCGCCCGTCTTTCATTGCGACGACCAAGACTCTGAACCGGGACGACCTAATATTCATGGAGAAATGTTTCCAGCGGACTTTATTCGAATACGAAGACTTTATCAATGCGTGTGGCACCCCGACCATCGTTTGTCGACGCACGGGGGAAATTGCGGCTGTAGGAAAGGAATTTAGCATCCTTACCGGGTGGAAGAAAGACGTCCTCTTAGGTAAGGAGCCCAACCTGAATGTCAATACAGGTGGCTCTGTTCCAGGCTCGGGAACATCATCACGGAGCTTTACTCCACGAGGCTCCGTAGTGGAAAGCACTCCTGGTCGCCCGCAGCCAGTGTTCTTGGCTGAGCTGCTTGATGACGACAGCGTGGTGGAATTCTACGAAGATTTCGCCCGACTCGCCTTTGGGGACTCACGTGGTAGTGTCATGACGACATGCAAACTGTTGAAATACAAAACGAAGGAGGACATGGAGAATCAGCCAGATGACAATCAGCGGTGGAACAGCCATCTGCGCAAAGGAGGGATCGCCAGCGAGGCGGGAATGAACCAGCTGGGCTTTAAAGACGGCAAAGTTGAATGCGCATACTGCTGGACAGTAAAACGAGACGTATTTGACATTCCTATGCTTATTGTGATGAATGTGAGCAACCCTTCTTCTGTTTCCCCTGATAGGAGGACACTGACCCATCAATAGTTTTTGCCATGCATTTGATTTTATTTATTGTATTATGGGTAATGCAAGGATTGATACTATAATCCACATGTACGGTCAACTTCTGGGAGGATCAAAAAATGTTGTATTCTCTGTTGTCTTGTTGCTTCTCTTGGCTCTATTGTTATGCCCTTGTATCCTGGCACTGGTACATAAGTGTTTGTATGATTCCCAAGGAGCTGTTTATAGGGCTCCTCTGTTTCTGATTTTTCTATTGTATATATGTGGCTGCACATATTAAGGGTGGTATATTCTTGAACGAGCGAAGTAGGCGACCCTAGCCCCTGATTACTGGAGAGCGTATCTATAGTGAAACAAGGAGACTGACAGTCTCACCACCATCAAAGGAAGGTGAATTAACTTGGATACAAGGAATGAATGTAGATGTGCCGCTGCATTAAGCATAGCATTGAAGAAATTGGCCATTCCCACTCCACACACCTACACACTGTTTCGGAAGGCGAATTAGCAGCAGGGTTTCAGCCCCCCTGGCAAATCCATTTAGTAAAGCGTTGCTTGTGCGGCCCAGCAAAACAATCATAATTGCAGTTTGACTGCTTTACTACTACACAGGGGCTTCAAATGCTTGACTAGATCAGGCAGTTCCACTCCATAACTACACTTGAAGTCAATCTGTAATCTTGATCTACAAAGATGGCACCCCTTTCTTTATCTATGATCCAAGGACCTAGAGAGCCGCCCCCTCCGTCATCTCACATTGAAAGAACTTATGGACCAATAATCTGAGTTATTTGGGTCTAAAGATACCCGTGGAGTGCGATCGGGCCGTCAGACATACAGGTAAGTTGAGCTCATGGCAACACGATGTTCCATTGTTAATTAAAATAGAGGCTTCTTTGCTCTTCATAGGGGACATGGTGAACTTCAAATCAACTAGGTCTCTCATCCAACATATACAGACCCACCCAGTCCCTGGCCTAAAGCAGACTGTCTTGATCTGAATAAATTATATTGATACTATTGAGTTACTCACCTGGGATGATATTCTACGCTTAGGGAACTCGGTGTCACTGCAAGACCTACAACACGCGCAGCACTCGGTACATTGTCATGATACCGCTTATGTCCAGTTCACCAGCGGAACAGCCGGGGTCCCCAAAGCTGCTATACTTAGCCATTTGTAAGGTCTCCAAGTTGGCATGTTGAAGCGGTTTGGTTTCATTGACCAAGCAGTGGTATCATCAATAATGGACGCATGTGCGGTGCCCGTCTGAATCTAAGCCCTGATGATATCGTCTGTTGCCCGCCACCTTTGTTTCATGCCTTCGGTCTCGTCTGTGGTCTAATATGCTCACTTGCGTGTGGCGCTACGATTGTTTTTCTCACTCGAGATTTGACACCTCTGCCGTGGTGGATGCTTTGGTACGCCATGGATGTGCCGGATTGCATGGTGTTCCAATTACGTTCGTGGCTATATTACAGCAGCTCCAGCAAAGAAAGGCGAAAGTTAAAACTGTCCGAGCCAGTATGGTAGGAGGGATGAAGGTAGCACCAAGTCTAATGGAGGAAATACAGGCGACTTTCAGTCTCATGGATGTGAGAATCATTTACGGTTTGCTTCTATAACCTGGGCCCTTTAAGTTTTTATTTTTTCAAATTATACTGACCTTTGGCCTAGGAATGACGGAAACTTCCACCGGAAGCTTCATGACAGCAGCCACGGGCAAAGCACTCCCTCACGTCCGGGCCAAGATCGTCGACAGCCAGAACTACATACTCCCTAGGGGATCTCGGGGCGAGCTTTGCATATCAGGGTATCTTCTACAGAAGGGATACTACAAGAACGAGGAAAAGACAGCCGAAGCTCTGGTACGTGATGAGAAGGGCGTGGTATGGATCCAGACGGGCGACGAAGTATCGGTTGATGAAGAAGGCTACTGTCGCATTAAGGGAAGAGTCAAAGACATCATTATCCGGGGTCAGCTTGCTTGAGTATTGTCAGTATTGGAGATAGACTAATGTTAAGTAGGAGGGGAAAATATTTATCCAACGGAAATCGAAGAAAGGCTTATAGAGCACCCTGACATTGACCAGGCTACCATTGTCGGACTTAAAAGGATGATAAATACGGCGAGATTGTTACTGCATTTCTTCAATAACCCCCACAGCGTTACAGGCCTTCTTTGGGTGACGTGAAAAACTGGATATGGTAGGTCTGGGGTCGACACAAGGCCCCAGCCCATGTCATCTGGGTTGGACAGTATCCTGTGACGGGGAGTGGAAAGATTAGGAAGGGTGTCCTGAGAGAGATCGGAAACAAAATGATCGCGGGGCAGGAGGATAATCAATTAGTTGCAATGTCCCACATACTTAGGTAGAGGTATGTATGTAGGAAGTAGTACAGGGGTTTGATAACGATTCCATCGTTTGATAACATAGCTGTGTCGGCCTGTCCGCCTCAGGCATCAAATAGTGAAGATATTACAGGTTAGTACTAGTAGTAGTACTAGTAGTATTAGCACTAGTACTAGTAGTACCTAGTCGTAATACCATACCAATGCCACCAATCAGTATGCACCGATTCCGTCACAACCGATACCCCCGCATCGCCGCCTTATCGATACCGCGGGCTTCTTCCACATTCCACCATTTTGCTCACTTTCAATTGCTGCTCGTCGCCAGGCAAACGCTGGAGTTAGTCCATAGACTTGTTTTCCTAGTTAATCAACGGAGAATGCGTCCAGACGGTCCTCGGGATCCCGTTACCGGGCTAGACAGTGGCCCAGAGCCTCCGTTTCCGATCAAGTTATCCGGGCCGGTGATCAAAGGGTTTGGGCGGGGAAGCAAAGAGGTATGTTCATGTAGTTTCATTCTATGCTCTACCGATCGCCACCTCTCGATAGCTACATCTTCTTTTCAATGCCAAGGAAACTCACCAAGGCAGCTGGGAATCCCCACGGCCAATATTCCCCCAGATGGCTTATCAGACTATCCCGATCTTCAAGTCGGGGTGTACTACGGAGTAGTCGCATTGGATCCGTCCAGATTCACATCGGAGGCGACGATTCTTCCAGCTGTGCTGAGTATCGGATACAATCCCTTCTACAAGAACACCACTCGATCCGTGGTATGTTATCCCTTGCCTAGAGTCTCACCAACATGACATCATGTATGGATCTGATGATCATAGGAAATCCATATCATGCCTCCTCTTTCATCGCCATCACCGACAGCGAACGGTGAGGCAGGTCAAGTCAAATTCAACAAATTGCCCGACTTCTACGGCACCAAGCTTAACCTTTTGATTCTGGGGTATATCCGCCCAGAATACGACTACGTGTCGCTGGAAGCCTTGGTTGAAGATATTCGGATTGACTGTGAGGTTGCGCGCCAGAGTCTCCTGCGAAAGGCATATGTCGGCTACCTTACTGGTCAGGATTGTTCAGAAGCGGTGCAGGAGCAACGAAAATGGTTGGCTAGTTTTTAGAGCTTGCTCTTTTTTTTTTTTTTTTTTTTTTCTTTTTCCCATCTGATGAGGGGGTGATTGTATCAGTACATAGTTTTTCTTATTATTTTGAATAGACTGGCATTGGTGGCGTGGTGGATAGACAAACTTTCGACCTCAACATACTGGGAAATCCGCATATTCATAGCGTAATGATGCATGAACATTGAATGTGAATAAGATCAGCCCTATCTTGGCAACGGAAACATCGGTTCCCCTTGCGTTGCATCCTTGGGTTCGGCTGGAGCCACGATGGAGACTGCCAATACTCTGCCAATACTCGTCGACGTCAGCCCAGCGTTGGTGAGAGACGTTGCCTGACCTGTTAGTTACTCGTTGTGTTAAAGTAGTTGTCCACCCGTATCTACACGTTGAAAAAGGCTGCGATCGCAGTTGCTATTGTCCCGACCTTGTAGTATTGCGGTAACTCGCAGGAAGGGTCCCCTTCTTACTACTCATACACCGACCTGTAACCCTAACTCCAAGTCACCCCGAAAATGGAACGACTTCGACAGCACATTCATCGTCGTCGTCGCAGCAGCACCCCTAGCAGACCACCTCCCCAAGGTTCTCAGTCTCCTAGCCTCAGCAGCGATAGACGTAAGAAAGCCAACCCTATCCTGCGCCGATTGTACGTCACTTCAGACACGGCAGACTTCGACGCGAACATTCTCCGTCGATTTGAAGCGGAGGGTTTCACCGTCGAATACATTCCTTTCCAAGGGTCCAGCGGAGATTTCGAGAGAGACAGGAAAGACCTGGATAATTTGATTCACGAGCGAGAGGACGATCTCGAGCCGGGGGAGAGATATGCGATTGTTGGTACGTACATAAGCCTCGAAGATACCCTATGATGTTGTTGTCTTTTTTTTTTTTTTTTGTTATTCATTGAATCCACGATCAAATACTAGCAGCTAATAAAACCATTCCAAGCATACAATAAACCGGCCTACCTCCTCCTTACATCCCACCATCACCCAACAACAGCTACCAACCCTTTCCCTCTCCTCTGTGCCCTAGTAACATACTACCCCCAGATCTCTGGAACAGATACCCATAGTAGCCTCGATGACTGCCCCAACACAACGACCAACCCCTGCATTGTGCCCCCTTCCACAACTTCTTCTTCAACTGCCTCCTGCTATGATACTCTCTCCATCCTTCCCATTCAAGTCCATCTTGCCGGCCACCAACCCACTACCCTCTGGGACGACTACAACAGCCACCCAAGCAAAAAGCGCCACAGATGTCACCTCTTCTTTTACCCAGAATCGGAACCCGGGTTCGCGGAGTTGACAGCCAGAACCCACGACGTGATCAGTTCGCGCCTAGCCTGGAGTCGAGCGCTGGATTGTCTGAAGCGCGGGTTTGGTTGGCCCGGAGGGAGCTGGCAGGTACCCGCCGTGGAGACAGTGTGGGAGGAGTACTGGCGGAATCTGTTTTACAATGGGCAGGAGGCGGGGCGAGACGTGGTGGAGCATCATGCGGCCAATACAGTGAACATGATGGTAGGGAGTGGTGGTGGTATACCCTTGAACGGGAATGGCGATAGTAGTGACGGGGAGAAATCCGACCCGACGGTGGAGTTGAATGAGGTAGCGATAGTCAATTGTGTTCCTACCTTAATTGGTGGTACGTGCTTTCTTTTCACTTCCTTTTCGTCGGACATTTCCGTCCTTTTCTTTTATTTCTTTCTTTCTTTCTTTCTTTCTTTTTTTTCCCCCCTTTCCTCTGTGGTCTGGTGATCTGCGTACTGGGAGGACCGTGGCTGATGGTGTGGATCTTTAGGAGAACACCCGGCTCAAATCACTAATTTTTACGCCTCGCAATTCTTCCCTACTGGACCACCGTCGCAGAGTATTCGTCTCTTGTCTCGCACGACCGGCACAGACCGGATAGTTGATGAGCTTCTGCTCACGTTCACGCATACAGAAGAGATCCCGTGGCTGCTGCCCCGTGTGCCACCTACGGGTAAACAAGTGCGCGTTGTGATTATCATGACGGCTAGCTTCATTGCGGGGAAACTCGCTCGGCACAACATCTATTGGGATCAGGCGAGCGTGTTGGTGCAGATAGGACTGTTGGACCCGAGTTTGGTGCCGGACGGTTTTAAGGCTACTGGGAAGAACAGAGAGGGACGGGATATTGTGGAGAGACTTCCTGTTGTTGGAGGGGAGGGAGTCGATAGGGCTTTGTTTTGAGCGGAACATGGTCAATTAGGTGGTAACTATATCCACGTTATATAGTGCATCCCAAATAGTACTTATACGCATCCACAGTGATTCTATATTGATTCAGGAGCGCACTAAGCTGACAATATCACTGCTAACACCCCCCGGACTCCTCAACGTCCTAAGGCTAGCCTCCTGTGCAAAAGGAATGACATCTTCTACGGTCTTTGCTCCCTTCGCGAGACCCGAGATTACCGCCCCCAAAAGCGTATCTCCGGCTCCGTTGACACTGACAATCTCCTCGTCGGCCAGTACGGCCGCGGGTGGGAACAATCTCATATACACACCACCAACTAACTCATCAACCAGTGTAGCACGCGACAAGATATAAGGGGCAGAATCGGGCGAAGTGAGACGCGGGTCACCGGGGCGAAGAAGTTGAGTAACGAGGACACCCTGTGACCCTAATTTGGTAATGAGACAGGGGATGTAAGGAAGGAGTTGGATACTCTGCTGGGGTATGCCTTGATCCACAAGCTGGTTTGATGTCATTGCAACGAGTCGGTCTCGAGCACCTGCTGACGACATGCCCATCGCATCTATGATGTGCCACCAGCCCTCGGAGTCAAACAGCCCGCTGTCACGTGCTGCCATGTACATGGTAGTGAGTTCAAACTGGTTCGGGGTCGCCAGGCTGATCGCATTGTTGGGGACAGATGCCGACGGGCTAATTGCCGCATTTACCTCGGTGCTTTTGCTGAACAGGCGGCAGCTTTTGGCATTGGATACGGGCTCGAACGCAACCCGTGCGCCATGTTTCTTGGCTACAGCGACCCACTTGGAAAGGACTTCAGGGCTCCAGTTCGAATCAACGACAACCCATTGAGGCTTCGTGCGGGAGAGCAGAGTCTCCCAAAAGCCCCCGAAGTCCAACTTCTGCTCTGGTAGTTCCATAATGCCCATGTCCGCCATGGCCACAACGAGGTCTTTCTTCGCATTATTAACAGCTACATACTGTGCGGTCCTGGCGCTGTTTGACGCGGGCAGCACCTGTACGCCAGCAGTGGATAGCCCCTCTTTTCGAAGAGCCGTTAGGGCTGCACGGCCACTTAGATCGTCCCCGACGACACTACAGAAAAGAACGGAGCTGCCAAGATACTTGGTAGCAATGGCAACATTGTGACCCACGCCGCCAAGGCTCTGCGTGATGGTAGCTGGATTGGAAGTATCAGAAACAGGTTTGATGTCTTTTTCTCCCGCAGGAGGAGCATAGTCACAGGAAAGATCAACCGCGAGAGAGCCAGCAACGAGAACGTCTACCTTGTCCAATGCCTCAATAGGTCCTTCAGTAGTTGGGTTGAGCTTAAGCTCTGCCTCTGAAGTTGCTTGGTCAGCTTTGACGTCCTCGGAAATTGCTGGCATATGCCTGAAGACACCTCGAAATTAGGGTCATTCCGAGTCGCATCTAACACAGGGTAACTCACCGTTCATTAAGCGTTCCATTGGACTGTTCCAGCTTTGAAAGTTCTACAGCGACGCGAGTTGCACGCTGCACATTCGCCTCAACCAGAGCACGATTGGCAGTAACACTCTTGCCGCCACTGAGTTGCTTGATTTTAGAGAGTACGAATGGAGTGTTGTCGCTGCCCTGATGGCCCTCCACCTCAGCAAGGCGGATTGCTTCCTCAATAATATCATCCATTTCGTTTTTGGGAATGGACTGCTGCACAGGCACCGGGTTGGCGAAATGCATTCCCGATGAAACGGGGAGTTTTGATTGCGCATCTATTGAAACGTCAGCCACTAGTACTAAGCACGAGATGCACAGCCAACTCACATATTATGGCAGCTGCCTCAGCCTCATCTTGAATAACCTTTGGACTCTTGATGCCACTGTCACGCGTAAAGAACGCAGGGAAATCTATCTGGCCCGTACGGCCATCCGCGAACGTCCCAACACAAACACCTTCGGTTTCAAGATATTCCAGAGTTCGTGGGATGTCCAGGAAGCTTTTGCATCCAGAGCTGACAACAGCAACCGGGGTACGTCCCAGTTCGGTGAGATCGGCTACCAAGCGGTTAGATGTTGGCCGCTAGAGCTTGCCAGCAGAACATACCAGATATATCCATAGAATTCTCTCCACCACGGTGGACACCACCTAAGATTGATTAGCTTCTAGAAAGAGACGTAGGACGGTGCAGAGACGCACCAAGACCCCCAGTCCCGAAGACCTTAATACCAGCCAGATGGGCAAGGATCATTGTGCCCGAAACTGTTGTACCACCGTGCAGTCGTTTCCCAGCCAAGCCCTAGTATTATTAGAGACGTTCTTCATAGCGGCGCACAAATTAACCGACCAGGCCGCATATATAACCCAAATCTCTGCGGGAAACCTTCAGTGCACACTTGCTCTCTGCGGTAGAGGCCAGCTCGATAAGCTCTTCGGCGTTAAGGCCCACCTTGGCCACTCCATTCAAAATTCCAATTGTAGCGGGAACTCCGCCATTTGCCCGTACGACGGTTTCCAGCAACGATGCAAGAGCAACACTCTCAGGATACGGGAATCCTGTTTGCAGATCAGCGAGCAATTCTCCACTTACGGATAAAAATAAAAGTGCGGATGTATACCGTGAGTGTAGATTGTGGACTCTAGAGCTACCACGGGCTTTCCTGTGGCTACGGCGTCGCGAACTTCCTCCGAGACCTGAAGAAACTTGCTTTGCGCGAAGCCATGAAGGTGTCGTGCGGGAGGGGCCAATGCTGGTACCCTTGCTATCCTTCGGCAATGACGAGCTGCAGCTCGCGAAGCAAGCATAGTGATCAGGTAGGCGCTATGCTGTGAGGGTAACTTGACAGGAAGAGTGGAGAACGAAGTAGCTGGAAAATGTGGAGGAGAAGGAGTAGGACTTATCGGCGATAAGAGAGGATAGCGTCTTTGGCCGCAGCGGTCACCGGAATCTAAGCAGAGCATCGGGACACATCAGCATCACGCCGAATCTCGCCGCGCTACCTTCCCTTTCCCCCCGTTCAATCCATCCCATTTCTTTTCATTCCTTCTTATTTAATAGGACCATCTCCTGGTGAGAGACATTGTGTCCTAGGCGCGGTCAGTTGCACGCCCGCCCATCGTCACAATGAGGCCGATTACAGCATTTGCCGCGCTCTGCGGGTTCCTCCTGTCAAGCAGCAGCTTCGTATGCGCCGAATCCTCCGCGAGGACCCATTCCTCCTTCCAGCCTCCGCAGACGTTCAAGAATGTAAACTTGGTCCGGAATACCAACCTGGAGAAAGGTTATGCTCGGGAGACTGTCAACGTGGTGGTGGAGAACGTGGGTAATGAGCCCCAGAGCACCTACTACTTGGCCTTCCCATCGGAGATATTCGACAAGGTCGGAGGATTGGAAGTGAGAGATAGAAAGGCGCCGGAGAAGGGACCTTTCGTAGTGGATGTATTGTCTGTCGATTCACCCAGGTGAGTACGCTATTGTGGCTACCAGTGGCTGGTTACAATCGTGATGACGAAGCCACGGTTTCTTAATCTGGCTACACTATTTGCAGCATATAAGTTAATATCTATGGATTGCTTTTCCCGCATCCAGCAGTGACACCAAATACTTTGCCATTGACCTCCCCGAGCCTCTTGCGCCCAAGTCGCAGGTTACCTTGGGAATTTCTTATTACCTCCTCTCCTCCCTGAGCCCGCGCCCTGCCGCTATCAACCAGGCTGATAAACAGTACCTCACTTACTCGTTTTCTGCCTATATCCACTCAGCCTACCCAACCGTGACCCAAAAGACGAAACTGAAGCTTCCTAGCACCAATATTCCTGACTATACCACTACCACCGGCCTCAAGTCAGGCTCGGATCCTGAGCGTCAAGGCACAACTTACACTTATGGCCCTTATGACACGACCGAGGTCACACCCGGTACTGCCTACCCGATTACCATTCGTTATGAGTTTACCAAGCCGGTAATCGCAGCTTCGCTGCTGGAGAGAGACTTGGAGGTATCTCACTGGGGTGGAAACTTGGCGACAGAAGAGCGCTACTGGCTTCGCAACAACGGCTCCAGCCTCGTCAATCAATTCTCACGCGTTGAGTGGACACTTACTAACTTCCAGCAACTGCCTTCTTCCGCCATCCGTGAACTTAAGTATCCGCTGAAGCCTGGCTCGGTGGACCCCTACTTCATTGATGACATCGGTAATGTCTCCACGAGCCGCTATCGCCCTGGCAAGCCTCCCAAGCGTGATGCATCTTTAGAACTTCGCCCCCGGTATCCCGTCTTCGGTGGCTGGAACTACAGCTTCCGTATTGGTTGGAACAGCGAGCTCTCTACCTTCCTTCGCCGGGTGGCCGGTGCCAATTCGTATGTTCTCAAGGTTCCTTTCATCGAGGGACCCAAGATGCCCGAAGGTGTGCAGTATGAGAAAGTAGTTGTTCGGGTCATTCTTCCCGAGGGAGCCCGTAACGTCCGGTACGAAACGATTGAGACTGCCTCCAACAATGGTCTCCCCCCCGCCGATCAGATCAAGTCCCATGTGTCTCCCCACAAGACCTTCATGGACACATTGGGCCGTACTGCGTTGACCCTGACGGTGGAGAATTTGTCCGATGAGGCTCGTGATGCTCAGTTGGTGGTAAGCATTCAACGCTATATTAAGCTTCACTAGATGGAATGCTAATATTTGACAGGTTACCTATGATTATTCCTTCTGGGATGGAATGCGCAAGCCCGTGACCATTACCACTGGATTGCTGACTGTGTTCGCTGCCGTATGGGCGATTGGAAACATTGACGTGAGCATCAAGAAACGATAGAGTATATGATGTAACATTTTTGTGTCCTGTTTTTTATACCTGAGCAATGTACCTGTTGCCCCAAATGAAAATCAAACTTTGAGCTTTGAACGTATCAGACTTCGGATTCTTTTACGTGAAAAAGGAGCTTGGTCGATACCAGAGAGTGTGCTCTATCGCATATGAATTATCAAGATCAAGCTGGATATTGTGCGATATAACCCATCTAGCGAATAGTCATTGGAATAGCAGGAGCGCATAGCATTATAGAAAGTACACTTGTACGATAATCCCCAGGCCAGCCTCCATTTTAAACTTGCCAACAGACAGCCCCTCTCCAGTTCATATGCATGAAGCAGAGATCAACGCCAGACTCCTTGCAATCCCGAACCGAAGCCAAGTAAAATACTACTCAACAAGTAGGTTTGTTCAACATTAAAAAAAAATCAGAAGGAAACTATGAATCCTCGAACTTCCTTTTTACTCCGTTTCCGTTTGCATGTGGCGGAGCCTGTCTTGCCCTTCGTTTCCGCTCTTCGTCCTCCGAGGACATCTGAGCCTGGCGCTTCTTCCATGCTGCCTTGATCGCCGGCGCAGCCTGGATGAGATCTTCCTCCGTCACACGGTCCTGGATGCTCTCAAGGACCTTCTCAACGGTAGAGATATGATTCGCGTCAGCCTTATCGTCTCGGAGACGATGATAGCGCCAGCGATTGTGCTCATCCTTAAAACATTCAACGATGGTATCATCGAGGGGCAGCCCCAGAGTCTTAAGCTCTTCCCATTCGGATGGGGTGACAAACATCTCCGCGAAGTGCCGGTACTCGTTGGAATTAAGCATCGCAAATAGATGAAAGATAGGCATAGCATCGTAATCCGTATACGGCTCGGAAATGCCATCAGCCTCGTCATCTGTGTCAGGTTCCAGGACAGGAAACTCCAAGCGCATGCGGAAATCAATAGTATTCTCGGCCGGAGGCTTCCATTTGAGAATGTGTTCGTCCGTCCCGATGCGGTAGGGTGTACTGCGACAGGTAAAGATGAGACCGTCATTACCGTGAATTTTCTTGACCTTGGGAATGATCTCTCGGAACATCATCTCGATACCGTAGCTGAACTGGGTAGATTTGTCTTCGACCGCGAAGACGCGATGTTTTTTCTCCTCGGGAAAGCGGTGGTAGAGAGCATTATATGGCTTGAGGACCTTCTCCTTGAAATACGCAAGTCGCTTATCCAGCGTGCGATGCATCAGGCTCTGTCCGTCCAGAACCAGACAGTCGAAAACGAGATATTTGAGCTGTTGCGTTCCATCTTCATATGTATCATTCACCAACTCGCCGTCAACCAGGGTGTCGACGTGGTAAGACTGGAAACTTTCATCATTGGGGAGCGGGAAATGCAAGCCCGGCACGTAGCGGTAGTCGTTCTTGCGGTCAATTAGGTAGTGGATTTCGGGTGTCTCTGAGTCTGGGTCGCCACGGGCAAAGTACATCAGACAGCGGATGCCATCTGTTTTCTCGCAGACATAGTAGTCTTGCCGTTGGAGCTCGAGGAGATGCTTGCTGGAGAAACTGACGGGCTGTGCGCCGGGAAAGTTGAGGTTGTTGCGGCCGAGGAGAGTCGCGACTTCACGGCGAAATTGGTCGGCTAGCTCAGGATCTGCCTTGATCCCGACAGCGTCGAGATCGGGAACAGAGTTGGACATCGCGAAAGGGTTTGACTGAATTTAGGGAGTGCGTGGCGCAGATGGAGCGTATCGGTGAAAATGTCTAGCTGTTTGCAGCTCAGTGCGAGCAGATCAAGACCTCCGCCCGTAGGCGCAGAAGCTATAGCTTCCCCAATAGACCTGAATGTTGCAGCAACGGTGGGGTGCTGTGAAAGGCGAGCTGCATGTGTTCCGCCTTCAAAAGATCGGTGGGCGCACATGGAGCTAAACCCGCCTTTATCCCGCCGCGGTTGGAGATAGCTTGTTGTGGCCTCAGGCATAAGCAGTCCTTTTTTGGGGTAGCTATAGGGCGTACCTGGTAATATGACAATCTACAAGATGTACAGCCGTGTTTGATATCTTTGAGTCAAAATGGGTCCAGTACTATTGACAAATGTTCAGACACCGTCGATATACAAACGGTTAAATTCTTGAACAGTGTCTATCAAGATATAGCGAAACATAAAAACATCCGACTAATTTACACTCAGCCTCGCCGGTACATGCAATGGACTCCGGGGTATCATATCATCACAAAAAATCCGAATTAGACCCATTCCGTAGGTTTCCTGAACGCCGTTTGAGACTCCACGATGTGGTAGTCATACCCAAATAGTGGAAAGCAAGGATCATCACTCATCGCTGCTCCTCAGATCAACACAAAACGCCAACAAGCATGTTTACCTAGGAGCTCGCCGATATTGAAAGTTTCTTCGCAGCTGGTGCTGGAGTCGTACTGTCCACATCTGCTGTGTTATCTGCACTGGTAATGACCGGAGATGTCATGACCACGTCGTCCATAGGAGCGAAGAGGTTTCCGTCATTGGAGATGGTATTGCTATCGCCGGTTGAAAAGAGTCCGCCACCGCGCGCACCGCCCAGAGCGTGGGATAGCATCTCTTTAATGCGGACATATTGATATTTTTTCTTAGTCGAGATCAGAGTATGAGTGATGATGGGCTGCGGGTGAGAGCGAGTGATAGCTGCCATAACAGCATCTTTCTCTTCATCCGAGTCGACAGGACCATTGTTATCCATATCGTCCTGCAGAGGAGCATTGGCATCAATTGCCGCCTCTGAAAAGCAAGACCGATCAGCTCTGTTTGGAAACGTATCCTCCAGCTATACGGGCAATACTCACTTTGCTGGCGAGCCTGATTCTTCTTCTGATAAGCCTGAAGCAACATATCGTACGGCAATGAACGACCAGGGACTGCTCGCTTCGCGCCCATGGAATGACTCTTACAAGTCAAAGACCTCGCACACTGAGCACCATTCGGTAGAGTAACACCGCACTGCTTCTCGACATCGACGGGCCCTTTCGGCTTCGGAACCTTGGGCTTGGGCTCCTCCTTTTTCTTCTTCTTCTTAGGCTCCTTATCCTTATCGTCTTCTCCCTCCGTCTTGCGCTTCTTCCCCTTCTTCGTTCCATCCTCCGCCATTCCCTTAACGGCGCTCTTCTTAGCACTCTTCTGGCCCTTCATGGAATCATCACCATCGCCGCCCGCGGCATCCTCGTCACCATCCTTATCACCCGCCTTAGCCCGGTTAGCCGCATCACGCGCCTCCTTCTTTCGCCTCGCCTTCTCCTGCTTCGCTCGAATACAACCCCGAATATGCTCCACGGCATTCTGCTTGAGGACCGGCCTCTTGCAAGTCTTACATATGACAGTTTCTAAGTGATCCTCTTCTCGTGGTTTGCCCGTAGGGAAAGCGACCATAGTCTTCTCGTCGATCTCAGGGAGAATAGGTGATGAACCGGGGGAGTCGGGCGCATCTTCACACCGTCAAACTATTAGCAAATACATAATCCGCAGCTCCTGCTCCCACACCCCACAAATTAAGATGAAAGCCAAGTAGAAAGGGGGTAACATACCATCACCTTTCTTCTTGCCCAACTTAACCGACTTCTTCAACTTAATCTTGCCAAGCTTGGTGTCTGTCTCGGAGAACTTGTACCCGGACGCATCAACTAAGCTGCCGGACGACGGAGCTATCATTACATAGCACAATATCAGCATAACTCATTCTATATGATGTTGTAACCACTCCAGTTCGGCCCGAGGAGGGTTTAGTGGTATCTTACCTTTGGTCTCACCGTTGGTCGCCATGGCCAACCAACCAACGACGGAGAAAGTGACTCAACTCTGGTACTAAAGAAAGATATAGTGACTGTAAACGAGTGAAATGGTTTAATAAGATATCGAACGGCAGAGCGCTGCTTTGTCATGAAGTTTGAGGTGCGTGTGATATGGTCGAGGTGAGTCCGGGGCTGCTCCGCATTGAGATGTCACGTGCGGGTTGCCAGGATAAGGGCCAGTTTTCGGCGATGTAAATTATAATAACTCAAGAGGACAGTGATTATACAGAGTTTTGGTTTAGTAACCGCGTATTTCAGTAAAGAATAATCTTCGACTACTTCTTCATTGTTATTGATGTTCTTGCAGCCACTAATAAGACAATGAAGCCCATTCTTGATATCAAATCATACTAGACTACAATCTGACCCCTGGAGAGGCTGTGTCACAGTCGATTCTAAAAACCAGTGCAAGTTTACTCTAGCATCAGGGAGTAAGTTGCTTATAACTTTCACAGGCTGATCTGGTTATTATTTTAGTGTACAGGTATGTGTTGTGTTACATAGCTCGCAACTATCCAATCGAATGTCACCGAGTACTCTCTATAGTTTGGAAAAGCAGAGACTACTGTTGGTTCCTCCAAAGCCGAAACTGTTAGTCAGTGCCACATCTATCTGGCGCTCTTGAGTCTGATTTGGGGCGTAGTTGCAGTCGAATCCGATGGCGAGACGCTCCAGGTTAATTGTAGGAGGCATTTTGTTCTGATACAGCATATTAGAATATTTCATAGCACAGATAGTGACACTTACCTCATTGATAGCAAGGATGGTGAACAGGGCCTCCACGGCGCCAGCACCACCCAATAAGTGACCCACAGCACCTTTGGTGCTGCTGATGTTTATATCCCCTGCATTGCGCTTTCCTTCCGGGCCAAGAAGGAGTGCCTTGATCGCGGCATTTTCTGCTGCATCTCCGACTACAGTCGAAGTGGCGTGTGCATTAACGTAGTCAACCACGGATGGTGAAAGACCGGCATTCTTCAGAGCCTTTCTCATTGCCATGAATGCCCCTTCACCGTTTTCCTTGGGCGCTGTTATATGATGTGCATCACCTGAACAGCCATAGCCTCTTAACTCGGCGTAGATACGTGCGCCTCTTGCCTTTGCATGCTCTAGCTCCTAGCTAGAAGTTAGTACTGTGAATTAATATAAGATGTGATACCAATACCTCTAAAATAACTATTGCCGCGCCCTCACCAACCACAAACCCTTCGCGATCTGCATCGAAAGGCCTGGACGCCTTTTCAGGATTATCATTATAGCTTGTTGCAAGGCTTCGTGCCCGGGCAAAGCCTCCAACAGCTAGCGGATGGATGCAAGATTCAGCGCCGCCGGCTAACATCACGTTCGCATCACCGCATGCGATAAAGCGAGCAGCATCACCGATGGAATGTGCTCCAGTAGTGCATGCAGTTGTAGCCGCATGGTTTGGACCCTGTCGAACCATTAGCAGTGGTAAAGACGCTGGCTACGGTTAGCCATACCATCAATCCATACTTCATGGAAATATGGCCAGCGCCGAGGTTAATAAGGAGCTTCGGGACAAATAAAGGAGACACCTTTCTGTAGCCCTGGAAGGAGTTAGTACAGATGTAATGGCGATACAAAACTCGTTTGCGACATACCCCTTTTTCATATGCCACGACTGTGTCGTAGATCTCATCGAAGTTGCCAATTCCGGATCCGAGACAGATGCCCTACACGGCCATCAGTACTTTCGAGATACATGATGTCTTGTAGACGTTTACCGTAGATTCCCTCTGCTCAAACGAAGTGGGCTTCCAACCTGCATCTTCAAGAGCCTCTTCCGAAGCAGCCAAAGCATACTGGGCGAAACGCGCCATCTTACGCTCTTCCTGTTAATGGCATCAGATCTGCCCTTCTCTCGAAGAGCCTGCAAATATAGATAAACAAGAGACGCTGCACATACATCCTTACTTAGCCATTCTGAGGCAGTCCAGCCACCGTTCTGCCTCTTACCATTCGGCACTGGGGCGGCAATCTGACATGGTAAGTCGGCAAATCTGGAATCGCGATGGTTGACATTAACAATGCCGCAGTGACCATCCAACAGACGTTTCCATGTGCGACGGATACCTAGAGTGACTGTACTTTAGCGATCCGCGTATAATAAGCCCGAGGATTGGAATCATCGTGTGGACTGTAGGGGTCTCCATCCAACTTCCTAACTAGGAATGTCCATGACGATTGGACCCGGTATCCAAGACTTTCCCCTTTCGGAATATCGGAAGTGGAGACTAATGCGAGCGAGACTTTCAAGTAAACACTGAAGAATCACGACAGAAGAACAAGCTTATAACCACGGACCAAAGGAAATCTGGGCAGAACAGTGTACTTGGACAACTGTATAGCAAAGATATAGAACAACGTACCTACTCCCAAGGGAGTAACAGCTCCTAAACCCGTCACGACAACACGCCGCATGGCATCCTGAGGTTCTAAAGACGAGATTCGAATATGATCGGCTTCGGTTGGATTCTACAAGCTCTGAATCAAGCAGCTATCGAAGATCGGACCAATATAAATGCGGAGGACGAAAAGAGGAAGAGCGAGCGACGGACGTTGGAACTAAAAGAAAAGTGACGAGAAGGGAAAGTCCGCACGATACTCCGCGCGCCTGAGGCCCCAAAGCCCACTTTTTGGCGCCGAATGAATGGTCGGTGGTTGTTCCTATCGATAACGCTTTCACAATCTCCATACTATCTATGCGCCTATAACTACTAAACAACCTTCCCCAGATTAAATTCCTCTTCTCTGTACTTTTCAAGTAACCCCCTCAACTATTTTGTCTTGCCCGTGACACCTTGCAATTCATAATGAAATATACCTTGGGGTTGCTGGCTCTGGCAGGCACTGCCTTATCTCACGCCCATCACGACGACACTGAAGTGGTTCCCGAGCACTTGCGTGAGGAGCTGTTGAAGAAATGGGATCAAGAGGTACGCATGTGGCTCTACCTTATACGGTGGCAAACCTGACTGAGAAATCCCAGTGGACATTTTCTGGCATTGCTAGCTTTGCGCACCTAAACCCAGTCAAATGTTTAATCGAACCAGATGAGCGATATGATATCGCCGTCATCGGAGCCCCCTTCGATACTGCTGTCAGTTACAGACCAGGTATGCAATCCAACTTGCCTCCACTAAACGCAGAGGGTAACCCTGGCCCCCAGGAGCTCGTTTTGGTCCCCGTGCCATTCGCGCTGCCAGTGCTCGCCAGATGGCCGGCACAGCCTACAACACCCGTGCGGGCATCAATCCCTACAGCTCGTGGGCCACCGTCAAGGACTGTGGGGATATCCCTATTATTCCTTTCGACAATGGCGTAGCGGAGCGTCAAATGTACGAAGCCTTCCTTGAGCTAGGCTCACGACCTCCCATTACTCCTGTCGACTCAAAGTACGGCACTAAGGGTATCTCCGCCGGAAAGGCGAAGCTGGTCACCCTAGGAGGAGATCACAGTGTTGCACTACCGGCTCTCCGTGCCCTGTACCAGATCTACCAGAAGCCCATCACAGTGCTGCACTTCGATGCGCACCTGGACACCTGGAACCCCGTTCGCTACTCAGCATATTGGACATCAGAACAGTCAGCGTTTAACCACGGCAGTTTCTTCCACAAGGCGAGCCGTGAGGGCCTCATTTGCAACTCAACCTCTGCTCATGCCGGTCTGCGCACCCGTTTGACGGGTGTCACTGATAGCGACTACACTAACCCGGGTCCCGAGCAGGGATTCATGCGCATCCATGCTGACGACATTGACGACCTAGGCCCCATGGGCGTCGTGGATAAGATCATCGAGCGCATTGGTCTGGATTCGGAGCAACCCGTGTATCTGTCTGTGGATATCGACGTGCTTGACCCCGCGACTGCCCCCGGAACCGGTACCCCTGAGCCTGGCGGCTGGACCACCCGTGAATTCATTCGGATCCTGCGTGGTATTGAGAAGTTGAACATTGTCGGCGCGGACATCGTCGAGGTGTCGCCAAGCTACGACAATAAAGGAGAAACCACCGCTCTCGCGGCTGCCCAGGTGGCCTTTGAGATCATCACTAGCATGGTCAAGGCGGGTGCTGGCGAAGAATTGGGGGGATGGTATGGACGCAAGGAAGAGAAGATCGAGGCGTCTTCCAATAAGGGAGAAGCGAAGAGCGAAGGCAAAGACGAGCTGTAAACCAGACACTATGACACTATGAATGAGTTATGTTTGATGTGCAAACAGGTGTAGTTAGTAATAAAGAATATACTAAATGTCTGATCGACCATACTAGAGAAATTGTCACATGTGCCTATTAAGCATTACAAGTATTACAAGTAGTCATCACCTAGGGAAAGGGGTCAGCAAGATATAGACAAGAATATCGCATTCACTGATGATTGCAATTACAGATTCACCCCCACAACACAACATGTTCCTCAGCTACATCTTGATACCCCTTAATTCTGTATATTCAGCCAGAAACAAATTCCCTCCCCATTCACCACCGTCTGACAGATGACGATGAGCGCATTCCGAGCTCAGGGTAAATGACTGAGCTTTCTGACCTCTTTCAGGTCTTGACCGAGAAATTGTTTCTAGACAGATACGGAGTCAACCATGTTACCGGATGGAATAGAGTCGGCTTGGATTGACTAGAACTTGTCTAGAGACCTATATGCTGAGCTAGGCACCAGTAGTCTGGAAAGTTATCGGTGGCAGTAGGTGGAGAGCATCATGTCTTATGAAAGCTTGCATGGACATGGTTGAAATGATCTCGAACAATTTTACGAGCCAGTCATAACATGTCAAAGCATTGAACCGATCGTAAAATCCCAATTGGATAGCATCCACGTTCTCTTTTCCAAGCTGACATTAGTGGATACTGGCGGCTGGAGTGTGCGACAAATAAGGACAATCTTCATTACATTGGACCTGATTACGCCATGGTCTGTGAGTACCAAAGCCTTGGTGGTCACTGATGTATCTGTGCTATCTAGTTCAAGACTGTAACATGACAATGATAAAATGGCACAGCAATGTGACAGAAGGTGCGGACGTGACAACAAATCGCGAATATAAAGAAACAGATCAATACCATCAGCCAGCCAAAACAAGACGCCTCGACTTCCAACGCCAATAGAGACGATGAGTGGTAATAGAGAATCGAAGATGGACAAAGGAAGAGAAGGAAGGGACAGAAAATAAGGAAGGAGGAGGAGAGGGTAATGGGAATATGGCAAAGGCAAGCCGGCTGAAAGATGAAGGTAAAGCGGTTCGGTTCGTCGATAGTCTCCGCGGCAGAGTTGGGAGGTCAAAATATCCCAGGGTATATCGGATCAATGAATGCCATAATTGGGCAACGAAAGAATACGAGGATGGCAATCATTAGAAATATCGTCTCGAGATTGGGTAACAGATGGCAATCGACTCATGAGCTGTGACCCTTGATATCCATAACAGTTTGGTTTTATGCGCTTCAAAACCTCGATCTTCCCGAAATATGCGATGTAGCTAGTATGCATCAGCGATGTGGCCTGGGTAACAGTTGGAACAAACTAACCCTGCTCTAGAAAGATGTGTGTTCGGTTACAGCAAAACGCACTTCTTCGACTTCTTAGGAGCAGGCTCGAGGGCGGCAACAATTGCCTGGTTCATTCCGTCAGCATATAATGCAAGCAGCAGAGTCAACAGCGTTAGCCCGACTCACCTCGTCAAAAACATCCTTGAGTTTATATTGAGTTAGAGCGGAGCATTCGACATATTTCACGGCGCCCAATTCCTTGGCCATCCGGTCTCCATCTTCCTTACGAATGGGCTGCATCTTCTGGCGGGAGAGCTTTTCGCGGACAGCGGGATCGTCGCGCAAATCAGTCTGGGTGCCCACGATCAGGCAGGGGACACCAGGGCAATGGTGGTGAACTTCCGGGAACCATTTTTCGCGCACGTTCTCGAAGGAAGCGGGGGATGTCACGGAGAAGCAGACCAAGAAAACGTCGGTCTGGGGGTATGAAAGGGGACGAAGACGGTCATAATCCTCCTGACCAGCAGTATCGAAAAGTCCCAGAGTGTACGGTTCATCGCCAATCCTATAGAGGCGTCGGGTTAGTCAATTGATTGCGAGATTGACAAATCGGGTCGATGGGTCCAACGCGTTATCAAGGCTACTGTCTGTCGGAACATATCACAGGAGCGAACTGTCCAGGGAACTCGTTGCGCCTGTCACGGCTCGAAGCAATCGGGTTCACTTACATGACAGTGACAGCATAGTTATCAAAAACGGTAGGAACATATTCCGAAGGGAACTTGTTTGTTGTGTAGGAAATCAGGAGACATGTTTTGCCCACAGCACCGTCACCGACGACAACACACCTGACGAAGAGCAATAACCATGGTTAGCAAACCGCTGATTGATAATAGAACCAATCTCGGTAAGAAGGGACCCGATGTGTGGCATCAGAAAGGGGGGCAAGTCGGAGGAGGGGGGAGGGATGCAATGAGAATGGTGGTTAAAAAGGAGCCAGTAAACGTACTTGATAGTGGCGACAACCATATTGTATACCTGGAACTACCTGAGGCTCTGCAAAGTGACTGTGCAGATAATCTTCCAAGGGTGTCTAGACCCGAGGTGACGAGGAAATGAAAGGATGAAGATGCGGTGAAGAGAATAGGGAGAGGTGTGAGGAGCCGATTGCTGAATGGTTGTGGGGAGAGAATATAGAAAAGGGAGAGATGGGGGATTACAGGAGGCGCTGGATGAGAATGGCAGCAGCCAGAAGTTACGGCGGTTGGTGTGCGGTGAATGTCGACGGTGAAGGGTTGGTGGACGTAGCCAATGTGGGAGGCAGAGGTGGAGGACGATAGGACCGTAGCACTAGTTCGGAGAGTACCTTTAGGTAGAGAGAAAGAAAGCTGCCATGGATGGGGCAACCCGCACCGTTAGCTCACGTCGGCCTATTTGTCTAGACACTGCGACTAGCACGTTTTCATTGGGGACTGCACCGCCAGACAGGCAGAAATCATTCTGGGGACATGAATCGAGAAATAATACAATAAAATAAAATAAAAAGGAAAAGACAAGAAGAAAAGCAAAATGACCACAAAAATTAAAGAGACAAATGATGAGAAATATAAACAGTAGATTCACAAACCTTGTAATTCCCTTCTTTTTTTTTTCTTTTTTCTTTTTCCCCTTCTAGTTATATACCTGAGGGGGGGAAACCAACGGAGAAATCGCACGGATCAATTCCGGGGAAAGCCCTTGATATCGCTGGAGCACTTTGTAGTCCTTTTCCCCTCCCAGTTTCTCTATTCTCTGCTCTCGGAAAACTCGAGAAAAAGAGACGAAATTTATTTTGGAACGGCGAAAGGAGGGGGAGAAATAGAGGGGCCGCGGCAAAACAACCTGGGAGGGTAGGAAGTACTTCTACTTCGTAATGATCTGATGGACGCAACACGCCACCACCGAGGAGGGTTAAAGTCCCAGAAGATGAGATCCAATCGAGGGACTACAGGCTCAACTCTATCAGGAATGAAGGGGATGGTAGAAGTGGGAAGAAGAGGAGAACAACCACCTCGAGGTATAATGGGATTCAAACCTTAGGCATGGCAGTGTCACTGTCACAGTCCAATCATCGACTGGCGGTAAATGCACCAGTCCAGTTAGTAACCATCACATACCGCTGTTCATTAAGGTAAATGAACGGTACCACGTATGAGGGGATCCTACTCCATTCTTCAAGCACTGTATTACATGACTCGATGATATCACCTTTTGCTAATTGCTTTCATGTATCAGAAATATGGCTGTTTGATGCCCCCATCCATAGGTCCCCTCTAAATCACCTTATTGTTCCCCTCCCTCTCTCCCTCTTTGAACTACTAGTATAGATATACTGCCACCCGCATCCGTTTGGCGAGGGATTTACAAAGAAAAACATCAAAAGAAAGCACGTGCATTGCAATATTTCATCCAAGTCTAGTCATAATCTCATAACATCTATATAAACTCCTAAAGAGACTTCTAGGTAGTCGCTGACTCGAAATATGTACGGCTCTGTGGAAAACATATAGAGACTTAATATACTGAAATCCGCTTACCCTCAGGATGAGGGAGCATAATGCTAGTCGACCCACATATCCAATAACATATAACAGTGCCCCGGCGCTTCTAGCCGGAGATGCGGCAGACGCATATGCGCATAACCTTGTATGGACACGTCATATAGTGCTTGATTCGGGATCGGGCCGGATGGGACATCCGCGTAGACTGGTATCCTCCGGTTGCAGTATGTAGGGGCTCGGATGCCCTGTACAACATGGCAGGCAACAATCATGGTAGGCTGTTCCATATGCCAAATTTATTAGAGGTCTCCCTGAACACGTATCGAAGGGCGTTGGAGAGACTGGAAGTATTCGGGACCACTTCACGGTTGTTTCGAGTGTCCTTCTGATTCGGATTCGTCTTCCAATAGGCCTTGTCCATTGTCTGGAACTAGATGGCCCCCGTTAGGCCCGTCCACTGGTTCGGAGTTGACTTTGTCCAGCCTATAATTCTTCATCGAAAGACTCAAGGGGATTAACGGTATCGTCGCGATCAGCGCCAACACCAACAGCTTATTCATGGTCTCTTGATAAGACCGATTAATGGCAATTCTAGCCGGGGATCCTATAGGGAAAGATAGGGCCTTGTCCAATCTCCCAAATATCTCCTTAGCATCCCCCTTATTCTCATCAGGGAGGTAACGCCGCAACTTCCGCGGAATGTTGTGCGTCCAGACGGCCCCCGAGATCGCAGCGCCAACTGCACCACCCATCTCCATAGATGTCAAAAACATTGCCGTAGCAGCCGCAACCTCCTGATGGCTAGCAGATGCCTGAACTCCCAGCTGGACAGGCACGTTGAGGAGACCGCCTCCCATACCCACCACAACCTGTGTCCCAAGAATCAGTGTTGATGAGCTGCCTTCTTTGCGGTAAAGCATCATCAAAAGAAGACCAATCATGTAAATCCCGCTTCCGATGGTCACATAAATTCGATAGCGTCGTGTGTATTTGATCAATAAGGACACTGAGAAAGCAGCAATGGTCGACGTAAACGCAAAAGTCTGCGTCACACGGCCAGCCGTAGCGACATCATATCCTTGGACCACTTGAAGATAAGAGTAAAGATACGGTTGAACCGAAAAATAGAATGCCACTGGATGATGTTAGGAGAAGAGCAACGCACGAGTGCTGTAGCGGGGGGTAACCTACTGAAGTACCAAAAAGCTAAAGCACAGCCAGCGAGTGCTGTGCGTTGTCTAAGAAGATGTAGGGAGAGAAGTGGTTTAGGGGCAAATCTTTTCGAAGTCTCCCACAGTGGCAACGCCAGTAAACAAACTATACCAACCGTAATCATTGCGAGGATACTGTCGTTCTTCCAGCCGTCTTTAGCATTGGCGGCAAGAGTGAGAGGCACCAAAATCAATGTAACTGCCGCCGAAAGAAGTATCAAACCAAACATGTCCAGATCGTACCAGGTGCGGCGGACGACAGCAATGAAGCCACCCCGAGGAATGTGTTTTTGTTTAATGAGGTTTAGTCTTTTAGCCTTGCGTTGGTTCAACAATAATGTCAGCGCTAAAGGGAGAAATGAAGCAGGCAAAATGATTGACCACATCCCGTAACCCCAACGCCATGACGAGTGGTGTATCACTGCATCAGCTATTGCTGGTCCAATCCAAACTGTAACCAAAAATGGAAACTCTGGCAAGAGTGCAAGAAATGCCCTGTTGAGAAGGCTACTGCTGTCCGCAATGAACACTTGTTGGAGGATCTGCAAACCCGTCGAACCGGCGGAATAGAATATCTGAGCCGATGCATAGGTTTGGACATTGGTCGAAGCAGCCATTTGTATATAGCCGAGAACATATATCAAAAATGCACACACAGAACGCTTCGAAGCGACCGAAGACATCAGCTATCTTAGCCATGGGAGGCTTGATCACAGCTGCATACTTGTCAGCTGACGGAGACCAGACCGCATAATGGAAAACTACCCACCATTGACGACATTCTGGACAACAAGAACAGTTGAAATCAATGAGTGCTTGCTAAATGCGCTGGTGGCATAAGCAGAGAGGGACATGGTGGTCTGGCCCTCTAAAGAAGTACAAAACGCCATAAGGAAGATACTATAGCGAGTCAGTGCGCCCAGACCACTTTCATCAATAATACAACCATGCTGTACATGTCAGGCATACCTGACATAAGCCACAACCAAAGACTTTGTTGTCCAGGTCAAGTTGATAGCTTCAATCTTCCGAACCCCTTCTTGCATCGAGTCATCCGATGTTATCTCACTACCGTGGTCGTCGCTTTCATATCCCGCGGGAAGGAGTTGCTCTCCTTCATGCTGATCGCGCCTCTCCATTTGATCGAGTGTGCCATATGAGGGACCTGAGTGGGCGTCAAGTAAGGGCATCGCGGCTGAGCCGAGAACGTCAATGAAGAATCTTTGACAACAGCACCGCGGGTAATGTCCATTTATCGGATACGACTGCCGAAGCGGTAGTGACGTCCGGTGAAGGCACGAAAGTTGGAACGACACTGAAAGTCTCACAATCGAAGTAACCGAGTTTGAAAGGTTTGGTGTATAGGCCGAGATACTTGAGTTGACGAAGGAAGATATGGACGATCTGAACCAGCCAGACACAGAAAATGTAACACGCGACTAATCAAATGAGGGTATCTCAGGGATGAATGGAGAATGTAACAGGGGAAGGATTATTGGAAAAAGAAAATCGAAGAACAAAAACCCCGGAGCGAATTGAAGAACACTTAAGTGAGACGTCAGGTTGGGTATTGGGTTCGCAAGTTCGTTAGGTAACTGATACGGATGACGGCACGCGGATCGTCAGATCTATCGTACAAAGGGGCAGAGCTCTAAGCAGGACTCTAAACCCGGCGTGCTTCAGACCAATCGACTCGACCGACAAGGAAGACTTATGCACGCCGACGTGGGATGGGCCACAGGTTTAGCCTATGGGCCGAACGCCCGAGGCCCAAAATGGTAGGGCGGTTTCCGGTGTGCTGAAGGGTTGGTAGAGTGATGCCTATATTATTCCACTCGATATAATTGAATCAGCTTGGAAAGCCTCACCCGAGACGGCGGAGTCGTGGCAGAGCTTATCCCTCGGACTCGAGCGCACATTGACCCCTCAGTCATACATGTGAGCGCACGGGGCAGTATAGGACAGGCGTATCGCGCAGTTGTCCCCTGTCTGTGTACTCAAGCGCAGAGGATCAAAGTAAGTTCAAGACTGATCAGGGGAAGAAAACTGGATTGCAGCCGAAAATGGTGAAGTGGGGAGGAAGTGGCAAAGCGACCAGGATGAGGGATGTTACGCAGGTGGATAAGACTTTTGAGAATCAGATATGATAAGATCACCTGGTTCGGACCGAACGGAAGCTACGGATTCCTATAGGTTGGCTCCTTACCCTACATCGGGACATCAGTCGGATGAATGATTGCAGTGACATTTAATTTCCCCATGAAAGGTTTCCTGGATGGAGGAATATAAACAGATAAAAATACCATTCTGTCTGTGTTTGGGCCGTCTCTTCCTCTCGGAAGAGAGAGTCAGCTGACGTATCACACTGGAATGAAAGCTCCTCCACCATTCCTCCCCCTTGCAGCACTCGAGAAGTACTGAGTCGGACTTCATTGGTCTTTCTGGAATAGTTCGCATGACTAGGTCCAGTGAGTCAAAACAGCCGAGAAGAACTAGGAATGTTAGCAATATTATACGGAGCCCCTATTCAACTATATTGGACGTATTATAATGATCTCTCAGAGCAGAGAACGACCAAAAACCCACACGGCCCAGTCTCATGATTGGGGAGATGACATTCGGGTCATACCGCTAAAGGATCATCCAACTAAACAGCTCATGTCATGTCTTTTGCCTTCTCTCTCTCTCTCTTTTATTTATTTATTTAATTATTATTATTACTCCTGTGTATTATTCTTTGTTTATTTATTTTTATCTTTATTTTTATTTTTTAAACCCCTCCTTTGCTTTTCGTGTTTCTCCCCCTCACTCTTTCGACTTCTCCTCCATCTGAAGAACCGGTTCTTGGTATGAGTCAGTCTGAGTAATAACTACTCGAGGTAGACCAGGAATATCCTCGTTGTCATGTCAGGATACGTATTGAATTATGTTCCGATTTCCACCAGAAGCCGCGACTACCGCGAGCTGAACGGAACTTGTTTTCTTTTTCCGTTCCCTTCTGCCGAAGTTAAAATAAAATCTCCACTTACTCCTACAACTAATGTCTTGACCACCCAGTCAACACGGATTTTGAGGTCTCTAGGTAGGGAGGGAGGGAGTTAAACAAATAAAAGAAAGGACAAAAAGAAAAGAGAAAATGGAGTAGAAAAAAGAAAAAGCAAAAAAAAAAAAAAAAATACCAAAGAGCCACTCAGCTCGTCCGAACAACTCAGTGGGTTTGCTGAATTAGTTGGTAGATTGTTTGTGCTTCCACGTAAGTTACGTGCCTAACAGTGGAACTTAGTTGACAGTAGTCAGGTATAATCCAAGCAAGCCATGGTGTACAAGTTCTATGGAGTGAGTAGAGCTACCAGTTATCAGTGCTCGTATACCATGTGAGCTTACTGCAAACGTTTGAGTGCTACTAGGTATTCGCCTGGGCGCAGACTCAAAGTGTCTTTAGCCTGAGTACGGAGAAGTCTTATAAAATTAGCTAGGCAATTATTTGGGTTGGATAGAAGCTATTACATACATACCCAATATCTTGATTTTAAGTAGAGCTACTCCTTAGTGCACATGGAAATTCTGGTACGTCCTGCATAATAAAACTCAGTTGTATATCCTTGGATGTCCCACATATCCGGGTTTTTGGTGGAACCATGTGGCTGGACCTTCAATTTAAACAAATGACTGATCACAGCATCTTACTTCAACCTTGGACTCTGCAGGTACATATACCTTACTAGCAAAAGTAGTGCGCCACATCAGATCCAGGCTAGCAAGCCAACATATATCAACAGATCTTGTAAATGCAAGATATCATTTCTTACTTGAAACCCCTTGATTTTCTCAGGTTGGCCGCACGGTCAGAAGTCTTCCATCCCGTTTCACGCTCAATGCGAGCCACGTGCTTGAGAAGCAATATCTTCTCGGCGGCGAACTCTTCCACTGAACATGCACTGTGACTATTCTGGTCGCCAGGGGAATTGAATGAGGACAGTCCAGGACGTACCTCTGACCAAACATATGACCACCTTGACTGCTGCGTATAACAACTTTGGGAACCTGCGAGAACGGTGCCTGCGATGTATAAAGATTG
The DNA here is from genome assembly GCF_001792695.1 of Aspergillus bombycis. Taxonomy (NCBI): domain Eukaryota; kingdom Fungi; phylum Ascomycota; class Eurotiomycetes; order Eurotiales; family Aspergillaceae; genus Aspergillus; species Aspergillus bombycis. Next base: position 183,503 of record NW_019170035.1, on the reverse strand, counting down.
TAGTTGGTTGACCCAATTCGCACTAGTTGACCTTGGTGTTACCTTTATATCTTCAGTTACTATTCTTCTCTCTAGCCAGGGTGTGATCCTCCTTATACTCCGCTAGGCAAGCAAGGCTTAGGGCGACAAGGAAGTGGGGGGATGGAAGGGAAGTAAAAGGCTTGGAGAAGTCGAAACGGGCCGCGGCTTATTGTGATACATTTGAAATGGATATTCCCATCAGTTCTCAAGAGTGCCAAATGGGGTCGATCTTGAAACAAATAGTCAGCTACCACCCTTAGTACCTCCAAATGAGCAAACGGCTCTTCCCCTTAGGAGGTGCACCAGCGTTCGTATACATAGTATTGAAGAGGGCGAGAAGAAACTTAGTAGCAAGCAGCTTCGTGTACTTACCGTCTGAGCCATGCGGGCCTGCACTGTTGTTGTAATAAACCCTGCTTGCAATAGTAGGATATATGTCGGGTTTGCGGAATTTGTCGACGAGTAACACTACCTGGAACCCAACGAAGCAGACGAAGCAGAATCTTCAACGATGGGGTGTACAGCGACTTCAAGCTCCTGTCTTTGAGACAAAAGGTCCTCAACACTAGAGATGCCGCCGGTTAGCCTTGAATTAACGCCATGATGACGCCGGATGATTTCGGACAGGCTAATATAGTTTGACTCAGGCCTGGGGAGCGTGTGATCCTGGGAAGATGTAGAGCAGTTTCTCTCATCCTGCACCTCACCAGTAATCTCTACATTTCCATCATTATCCCAACTGCGAGTTTGAGTTGAGGGTGAACGCCAGGGTGTGTTATTGACGACGGTGATAATCCCGGATACTATCGTCGGTCTCATCAATAATCTCCAGCGCTTGTCGATCGCATCGAAAGACAGATGTTATGCATCAACCTATTTTGAACAGCTGGCTAAACTACATACTAATTAAAATCACAAGATCATGTACTTGTATGGGCCGCTGTAGACATTGTAAAAAACTGTGCCATCGCTTCTCAATGGCCGTCAAGGTAGCCGCTTCCTGACGTGATAACCTACGAGTTGTGGAACGAGGCCTTGATGCCCCATTGGCAGGTGTGGCCACGGGATTCGCAGTTCTTACACTGGGGGCGTGCTCCATCACCTGGTAGCAGTAGGAAACGTAAGCTGGTAGTGAGTAACCTTTCCTGGTATCATATAGTGCAGAAACAGAGTAACTAGTAGGTACGCCTACACTTCCTACACTTCCTACGACGACTGCGGCAACGAAGGCTAGAATATACATGTATACATGATTAGCCCCAAACACAAAGGCGATAGGAAAATGAGCAAAACAAGAAATGTAATAGGATGAGGTGTGCAAACCAGCCTGAGCGTGACCTTTTTTTACACTAGCATACTGGTCGCTCTAACATGATAGTAGAGGAGAGTGGAAAGAATTAATGACTATCTTTCTTTCTAAGCACTGTAGTATATCTTGGAGTTATTCAGGCATTGTCTCAATGTTAAGATCAAGTCCACCAGACGATACTGGCGGTTACAGTTACTCCCATTCATAAATCGGTTAAGTCCAGCCGCCTCCAAGAGGCTCCACATATACCAATTGTTCCGTGGGGCTATGTCAACTACTACTACTGTTTAGCTTTATCCCCAGGATCAAATGCTCAAATTCAAACATCGTTGGAGCAACCAAGATAGATCCTGACGTTATCTGTGGGGTTGCCCCTCCACTACTACTAGTGCCTTCAATATACTAGTACTCTCATGACCAAGTCTTAGCGGCGCTTCCACTTGTATGTAATGGTCAAACTGTCTTCAGGGCATAATTTACCAAAGATCTCAAGTGTCAGTGCTGCTGCATAAGTATTTCAACCATGCTTACCCTCGGCCCTCCGTGCGCCTCAACAAGGTGTACCGATTCAACCCAAATTGAAAAGCCATTCCTGCTAGTCTTAATCCGACGCTCTACATATTCATCGCAGCAACAAATTGTATAATGAGCACTCAATACAGCTCATCTCTGGTCGTCCGCGTATCCGAAGGCAAATCACCGAAATTGGTTAGAGAACCAATTCCTATTCCGTCACCAGACCCTGGACAGGTGCTCGTTAAGGTGTCTCATGTAGCTCAAAACCCAACAGATGGTAGGAGCCCTTCACTTCACCTACTCTTTTATCTCCATTCTACGTAAGGCATAGGCTGATCCACCCCTAGTTCAATCTTTTGACAGCAATACTTTCGGCGACGGAACCGTGCTGGGCTGTGATTTTGTCGGGGAAGTGGTTCAAATTGGCGCGGGAGTAACGCGACTAACTAAAGGCGACATCGTAGCGGCATTGATCTGGGGAGGCGAGACCAAGGGACTTGGCGCATACAGCGAGTACTGCTTGGCCGACCAGCGAATTGCCTTTAAAGTGCCTAGAACTCTCTCTCGTGAAGATGCTAGTACAGTTCCCCTCGCGGCAGCCACTGCGTGGCTCGCATTATTCTCCCCAGATTGTCTCAGTCTCGACCGTGCCAAAGCACAGGGTACAAGTGTGCTGGTATGGGGAGGTAGCAGTAAGGTTTCCATTATCACTTCAGAGATTCCCGATCCTCTAACGTTATCTGGTGTGAAACAGCCAGTGTCGGTCTGTATTCTATTCAAATCGCGTCTCTCTATGGATTCGATGTGATCACTACCTGCAGTCCACATAATGCAGAACTAGTGCGATCATATGGTGCGAAATATGTTTTCGATTATAAGGATGAGAAGGTGGCGGAGGAGATTCGAAAAGCCGCCCCCAAAATCTACCATGTTTTTGACACTGTTGGAGATCGAGGTTCATCCCTGACGGCTTCACAAGTGTTCGGTGGTCATCAAAGCAACATCTGCACGGTGCGACCTGGCAAAGCAAATACTGAGGATGTCTCCGAGAAAGTCCATATTACAGACGTGCTGGTGTGGACGGCATTTCTCAAGGAACATAGATATGGAAAGTTCCATTGGCCGGTAGGTAGTCGGCAGTCATTGCTGTGATAGCCAAAACTGAATTTCTTTCTATAGGCATCTGAAAAGGATCACGAACTAGCGAGCGAACTGTTTGAAAAACTCGGTCCGTGGCTCGAGGAGGGCACGATCAAGCCAAATGTTACAAAGGTGCTTCCTGGATTGGACGCTGTTTCTGATGGTTTCCAGAGATATAGGGATGGGAAAATCTCAGCATATAAGATTGTCTATCAGATATGAAGCACAGCATCAATCGCAGCTCGACTAGTTTGAGGGTAACTTGGGTCTCTGGAAATGACTCTAGAAATTTTGAACTGTTCTGCTACAACTATCAATTCACTTACAGAAGTATCTTTGGCTATAAATGCATGCTCTATTCTCACTATCATTGATCTTAGTACGTTGGTACAAGTTGACGGTAACAGTTGCAGATATATCGCCACACTAGCATGCTTCTATGTCCATAGCACTGCCAGTATGCCCAAGTGTTGACAAATTGATCGTCCAATAAGCAAATTACCTCCACACGGAGTCTAATAAATATAATGGTTATATCCAGGCTTGCCTATCTGCCCGCCAGATCAAACCGTGTCAACAATTAGATGGCCGAAATTGACCACCAGATCCTGACCTTCGTTAGAAGGCTTCGCCGCGTATAGTCCCACCCAGAGGTCTTGGACGTCCTGCTCCTCGAAAAACCAGGTGACCTCACGGAGAGGATTCTTCTGCACGCCTTCAACTAAGTAGATCCACAGACTGTTGTCTGACTCTCTAACGATCTCCAGCGTTGCTGCTCCACCACCTGATGGGACCGGTTGTAAACTCCAGTCCGCAAATCTATCCTTCGTAACGGTGCTCAAATGGGGTCTACCATGAGTGAGCTCAATACCCGTCTTAACCCATCTCCGAGGGCCATTTGCGCTGTTCAAAACAAGGATGAGTCCACCCTGGTCGTATTTGTCTTTCCAGAAGGCATTGAAGGCAACCCTAGCCCGCTTGAATGAGTTCAATGGGACGCTCTGGTATAGGATCGGAGCGTTGAATCGTTCCGTGGATGGAGGTTTCGACCATACATCCGTTCCCGGAGAGGCTTTTATTGTGAATTCGGCAGGAAGGGTCCCACTACCAGGGACCTTTTCGCTAGAGTTGGCAAAGGCAAATGTTGACATAGTGGCTGTGATACTTTCTTTTTTTGTCTCCCAAATAACGTTTAGGTGCAGGGGGTAACAAGAAAAGATGATGGGAACGTGACCCAGAAGACGTTTACCCGAATATGAAACTTTCGAAGATGAGAAGAGAAGCAAGGGGAAAGGTAAAGAGGAGGAAGAGGGAATATAAACCTCCGCATACGTCACTAGACAGTGGTGCTCCACAATTCCCCCAGTAAAGACAGTACTTGATCATGACAGTCATGACTCTATGGCCGGTGGGGTTTCCGACGTACTCGCGTTCGGCAGGAATAGGAAGTGGGAATACGGAACATGTCGGTGACATGTGGGCTTTTCCTTTTTTATGTTTTCTTCGTCTATAGATATAAGTGAAACAATCTTTTGGGGGGGGCGTTGTCTAAATTCGTATCTCGTGGATGGGAGGTCCGAACGAACGCCGAAGTCAATTGTCGATGATGTGATCCATTGGTTGTTCTCCGCACCACCGATTTAAGCAAATGTCTTGGCGGTCCAGATTGGCTGACATAAGCCAACCATCCTGTTTGGGAAGATAATAGCTTCAGCCTAGACTGTCAAGTTTTCTTTTGATACCTGGCCATAGAAGCGTGATTCTGTCCTTGTTCGGCCCAACTACCACAGATATGGGCTAGGTGAATGATTCCATTCTTCATGTGACGATCGTTCGTCATGTCTTCTTCCCGACTACTTCATCCCGATGAGTATGAACTGGAAACTCGCTCCTCCGTTGACTCTCAGGGGAGCTTCAACTTAGACGAGGCCGACTTTGAGTCGCAAGTTCCACCTCGACCCCGGCGACTCTTGCGCCGGGTGCCCTTCCTATCACGGCTTTTTGCTTCGACTTACTCTGGATACCGTCGTCTCAAAACCTCGCGGCCCTTGATCTCGGCTTCGGCGCGACCCAGCTGTTTCCGGCGCATCCTGTTTCGTCGGGCCTGTTTCTACCTACATGCCGTCATCGGTATCGTTATTGCTCTTCTTATCCTCACTGCAATCTTGCGGCCCTCGTATACCCGGCCTCCGCCCCATTATACAGCACTTCGATCGGCCGTCTCACATTCAAGCGCCTCTGGCCGAGGGAACCCTGGCAATGAAAAGGTTTTCATAGCTGTTAGCTTATATGATCGTGGCGGGAAGTTAGCGCAAGGACAATGGGGCTCTACTGTTCTTCAACTTATCGACTTGCTTGGAGAGGATAATGTCTTCCTAAGTATCTACGAGAATAACAGCGGACCAGAGGGGGAGAGTGCGCTACGAGCCCTAGAAAATCAGGTCGCAAGCAATAAGTCTATTATAATTGAAGAGCATTTCGACTTGAGCACCCTGCCTAGGGTGACCATTCCCGGGGGCTCTAAGCGCACTAAGCGTATCGATTATTTGGCTGAGGTCCGTAACCGAGCCTTACGGCCGCTGGAGGAGTCTAAAACGCAATACGACAAACTTCTATACATCAACGACGTTTTGTTCGATCCTGTCGATGCTCTTCATCTCTTGTTCTCTACTAATGTGGATGACGACGGTATCGCTCAATACCGAGCAGCGTGCGCTGTTGACTTTTCCAACCCGTTCAAGTTCTACGATACATATGCAACGCGCGATGTGCAGGGCTATGGCATGGGCCTTCCGTTTTTCCCTTGGTTTACAACCGCTGGAGGAGGGCAGAGTCGACGGGATGTGTTAGCAGGAAAGGATGCGGTGCGAGTCCGCAGTTGCTGGGGAGGAATGGTGGCATTCGATGCACGATTCTTTCAAGGCAGTGCGAAGCCCGCGGTTGAAATGGGAGGAGAACAATTCCCTGTTCGTTTTCGTTCTGCGCCTGACTTGTTCTGGGAAGCTTCTGAATGCTGTCTCATCCATGCCGACCTCGGAAGGCCGCCATCGAACGGGGATGAGATCGTGGACACCGGGATCTACATGAACCCCTTCGTACGCGTGGCATACGACGGCCGCACTCTGTCTTGGTTGCGGACAACTCGACGGTTTGAAAAACTCTACTCTTTGATCCATGGCATTGGTAGCCATCTTGTGGGTATGCCTTGGTTCAACCCTCGTCGATCAGAAGTTCGTGGTCAGGCTGTTGAGGAGACGGTCTGGGTACCGAATGGCAAAACCGATGGAGGCGGATCTTTTCAGTCAGTTACGCGAATTTCTGGGAATGACGGTTATTGTGGAAGACGAGGGCTCCAGGTCATCGTCGAACACCGCAAAGAGGGCCAGGACGGGTTCGAAAGTATACCGGTACCAACGTGAACCTTCGACATGATCCACTGTCGAAGAGAGTGACATGCAAATCCTCTTTCTGGAATATGGGGTTACAATGACGAACTATTCTTGTGAAACACATTAATGATATCAAAAGACGTACATAACGAATGGTCAGAAACTACTAGAATCCAGCAGTTTCCCTCATAATAGCCTGAAGTTTTATTGAATGTCTGATGTAAAGCTGAATTAGATTGTCACAACAGGTGAGCTTGAAAGCCATTCGTGTGTTTGTTAAATCACAAATATTGCGTTACTTCCTTTGATATTGTCATTGATCGATGTTGACGGGGAGACCTTCGGTAGTTACTAGTATTTATCAGTCATCTCTTCATTCACCGTGTGGCTTAAACATTTGCAGATTGATGCCATCGTTTGCAGGTCAGTAGCAGATGCTTGCCTTGGACTACTCCTATAAACCTCCCCCGGCCTCCGTCCTCCCATTTCCCCCCTCTTCTTCGTCATTGCCCCTTTCCAGGTTACAGGCACTAGTTATATGCGCCTTTCCCCTTTGCTCCTTACCGTACATAGCATCATCATCATGCTGTACAATTTCTTATCACATATCCATCACACCTTGCGCCAATTCAGTCCTGTGGTCAGCGTCCTGTGCAAAATTTTAGATACACTTAAGCTCAAAATCATGATGGCAAGGCCGTTTGAGTTCAGCTCGAATGTCACCGGCGTCATCCATAGTGTATTCGAGTCCTTCTTGGAGAGAAACGCTGCTCCTACCTTAGATGAGAGCCGCCACGCTCCCTCATCAGAGGATCAGGAGATTGTGATCTCTGCAAATAGCCCCTCCACGGTTTGTTTTCTTTTTCTCTCCCCTTCTCTCTCTGAACCACTCACTCACACTCCTTCCCTCTTACATCTTTCCTTCTCTTTCTTCCCCCAGCAACCGCCACCTCATACCCCAACGTAACGGTACTAGTTTTCCTTTTGCCTGAGCTGACGTGTGGATCGATAACACAAAAACAGTCATCTGCTGCAGGCTACAAGACCCCTCCTGTCTTTCACACTCCAAGTCCCTCTCCCTCACTCCCATCCTCCTACCCTTCTAATATTAACGACTCACACATTTCATCTGGTGGAAAGCCTCCCACAAAGATGTATCCTATCGCCGATGTCGATGACACGGCAGGGTTTATGGCCGCTGCTAGGGCTTTGAAACTCGACCCAAACGCGTATAGGAAGGCATCCTCTATTGTTGCTATTTCGGAAGACGCGTCCAGTGAGCATAGCAGCCTCTCCAAGTCTCATGATGACGTCGCCAAGAATCCTACCTCTACTGATGATTTTGTGCTCACCTCTACTCCCAACGAGCCCAATACTCCTGGTAAGTCTCTGAACATGCTATGTATTTGAAACACTGCTCACACTCCTTCCTGCAGCCGAGTCTCAGGTGAAGAGCGATGCCGATTTTGCTGGTCTGGGAAATGACAGCACGCTCACCAGCTTTGTTGGACAGACTGTGCCTCTAGAGGTCGCTGAACAGTCCAGCACACCCAAGTTCGTCTCGGCTGACACTTTCGTCAACACTTCTCATGCGTCTGTCGAAAGAGAAGAGGGCCGTGAGCACCAGACTACCTTTGAGACCTGGGGTACTCCGGAGATCCGTGACAAGCCCGGTATGACCATGATCTCCATCCTGCACTGACAATCTTTACTAACAGGCTCGTTTCCTCAAGCTGCTCGCGTCAGACGAGTTATCATCAGGGGCTTGCCCTCCACCTGGAAGACTCCTGCAAGGGTCCTATCCTTGATTCACGGCGGTACTATTGAGAGCATTTCTGTGACTCCTTCTGGCACTGCCCAAGTTCTCTTCTGTGAACACGAAGCGTGCAAAGCTTTCTACAATAAGTACCCCAACGGTATCGATCTTGATAAAGAAAGAAAGGTCACTGTCTTCGTGGAAATGGGAAAAGAAGTCGACGTTGTCAGCTCTCAGCTGTCTTTCAGCCTGTCCACAGGCGCCACTCGTGCTGTCCGTGCTGTTGGCGTTGACCTTGATGTTACCATGTGCCAGCTTTCTGAATTGGCTACCGGCAACCATCGTAAGGTTGAAAAGATCCTGGACAACTACGTTCCCGGCGAGGTAAGTACTCATTACCGAGAAACGATGTTGTATTTGGTATTAATCCATGTAGGCACGCAACGTCATATTCCGTTTCTGTAGCATCGATGATGCAGTTCGCTTCCGTGCCGTGCTTATCCGCAACGAGTCCTGGGAACAGTGCAACATTCAGTATGCTGCTGATCCGTAAGTATCTTGTCATATCTAATGTTGAGCCGCGGCTGATTGTCCAATTAGATGCGAACTTGCTACCGGCTATCACACCAACTGAGTCTTTTAATCTATGGCATGGCTGGACAGGACTATCACATAGCAACTATGGAAGGCGGCATGGCATGATCATCCCACAATGTGTTCGGGGGATGTGGTATTTAGGAAAACCAAAAAAGGTCAAATTGATAAAAGATAAGAAAAAATCATAGGGAATTTCGAGTTGAATGACGGATTTCATGTATTCTAGCTCATCTGCAAATAACATACAGAATAAGAGATTTCATTCCTCCGCAGCTCATACTGAGAAAAAAGGTGTCTACATATAGTGTCCGGCTATGATCATGGTCCGCCCTGGGGATTCAGTAAGTACCTTGGAGGTGATTCCTACTTTTTTGACAATAATGTAAACCCCTATTCAATGATACTGTTAGTTTGGCGCCGCTATTTCATACCATTAGCCAGCTCCCTGCCACAATATTTACCCTACCAGGAAACCCTGAGCCTGATCCACGATGGTCATGTACTAATGTAAGCCGGTCAGTCAGTAAAGCCCAACGCAGAACTCTGACCGTTCGGCTCTTCATCCACCCATTGTCGACAGCCTAAGCCGCTCGAATGTTGGGCCAATAACGTGTACTGCAAGAAATGTTATATCGAACATAGAAAGTCGTGCTTGAGATCCTCACCGTGGACGCGGATCTATATAAATTGTTTGTACTCCGTTACGGAGGCTTCCACCTCAACGCCTCATCAAAACATTTACTTTTGGAGGAGAATACATAGTCGACCGCAAAAAAGCATCATCATCATCATCATAGGAGATAATAGATACATAGGCCCTTGAGCTATCTATGGTCATAACTTGCTATGAACGGTGCGACCCCTGCTCCCCTTACGTGCTAGAGGTAAACCTGGCTCAAGGTTCTTACGTCTCAAGTCTGAATGTCAGCTACTCGAATATTCTACTATATCCAATGGCCACGGAGACGTAGGCGTAGGGCATATTATTATTTCAGTCGGGCGAGCAATATTTCTTATCGAGAGAATCAGAGTATATTAAGACTCTATGCTGACGAGCAAAATAGACAATGGAGAAACTACTCGTAGGACAATACTCCACGATGGCAACATAACGTGAACCACATACTACCATCATCAGAGATTCAATATCGCAAAACATATACTACCTCGAATACACCTGTAGCAGTGACCGACTGCCGGCGGTAACCGCCCAACCCCCGACACAATAGAAAATAGAAAAAAAAAAAAGAAGAAGAAGAAAAAGAAAAAGCATACGGAGTACTGAACAGAAATATACAATAGATGAATGATCTCCATATAATACTGACTACATGTGCACGTGTAAACATTCACATTAAGGTACAAGTTGCCCAACCCTAATGCAGGAAAAAAAAAAGAAAACGTAAAAAAAATATGGATAAAAAAAATGAAAATAGGTTCAAGTTCAGCTTCATTTCGGCAAGTGAAAAAAGAGCTGAGACGAAAAAGCCGTTGGGGCTAAAGCACTATCCGTAGACACTATCCCGAGATAGGTTGTATACCACGAAAACGACACTAGACTTGCGTTAGGATTTAGTCGATCCCTCAGAGATCAACATGTCGAATGCCTCCATCGACGATGGTGAGTTGGGTGGAGAAATGGAGGATTCGCATATTCCGTGAGGAAATCGAATGAATAGTATTGTGTGATCTTCGTTAGTTAGTGGCTTGTTGAGCTGCAGAAAGATATGTATGCATGTCCATATATAGATCTCTGCTATGTATCATATGCTTGCGCTTGGCCAGCATTGGTGATTGGGGTGTTGGGATGATGCAATTGGTGTATCTCATGTTGTCTCGCACTAGGGTTCCAGTACGTCCCCAAAGGGCACAGGAGCCTTGAATGTGCATGTCTCTATTCAACAACGTCTTGGTACCTAAGGTACATACTACTATACCTCCAGGGTATGCTCATGTATGTACGGTAGTAACATACAGAACATGACATGACCATGACAAAATACAAGCCGAGATTAATAAGATCGGCCTTAAAAAAGCTCGCCGGCCGAGATTAAACCTGATCTCATAATGATAGCATAATGCCCAGTTTCCTACAAAGAAATCCAAAAATCACAGTCTAGAATGGACAAACGACCCACTCCAAGCTCGCACATATACGCGGTGAACCAAGCCCCAAACAAGATACAAGAATTCGAGCTTGATACTTGCCCCGTCAGAGGCGAAACGGGAGAACAAAATAAAAGCCGGAAGGTCCGAGTAACCCCGACATACGGAGCAAAGGTGAGAGTGGGAGCGGGGAATTCATCCGCAATTCCCGATCTACCCTGGTTAGCGTGGAGAAATCGTCAAGTAAACTTCATGGAGCCTCCAGGTACCTGTACATGCTACACTAAGCACCACGCCAGAGGAGGTAGGTACCTATACGAGTTACGTTTCACACATTCCCTGTACGGAAATCGCTCGAGTCTGCAGAGTTGGCTGTTGAGGAAGTCTAAAGTTTCGACAGGAACTGAAGATGGATCCATCTCGGCTAGCATCTCCTCTGTGAGTAAAACGGACGAAGGCAAAAGGAAGGCGACCGAAATGGTTGTGGTGGGGGCCAATTCCGATGCAAAATGGACACTACCATATTAGTACCATGTCAGAATAAACGAACAGACCATTTGAAGATCGTAAAAACGCGCCAAGCCCAAGGCTTGAGCTTTTTGTGTTGAACTCCACCCCGAGGAGGGGCGAGCATGTGGAAGTTTAATTTTTTAATTTTTTTGCTATCATCAGTATCCATTTGCCTACCTGAGTTACCCAAAAGAAATCTAGAAATTTCCAATCATGACGGATGGAAGTCGGAGGTAACACCCTCGTACACAACTCACAAGATTTGTCCTTGTCCCGTGGAGACCATGGTGATCCGTGAATACAACTTCAATGTTCAATAAATTACTGCTATGGGATTTAGATACGGAGATCGCCGATGGGTGTGAAGAAACAAAGAGTTTGACGTAGTGGAGTTCGAGAAGGAAAACGCTTCGTACTATTTGATGGTAGAACATCAACCCATAATTCTTGAGGAAATCCATGGATATCGAGGCGGGTTCCAGTTTAGTTTTCCAAGCAGAATGAGTGGTACGGCTGAAGTGATATCAGAGCATAATATTACTCACCCAACGCCAACAATCATATTCTACTAAGGCCAAACAAATAAGTAAAAATTAAATCAATGTGCGGAGTAAAAAAGGAATAATACAAAACACAAATACATATAACAAAGGAGAGGCACGAGGGAAAGATACTCGCTGTTCTTACCGAAATTCACCCCCCTGTAGAATGCAATCTTATTATTTTCTAGAAAAACAACTACGCAGTAACGATACAAGGCAGAAGAAGGAACATCAAGATCCGGAATTCCCAAACAGGCAATGACTTAAAATGGTCTAGCACTCTCTATTTAGCCCTCCCATTCATTGCCTCAGTCCCAGTCCACCGGCAGGGACATTAGTTCTGGTGATGCGCCCACCGGCTGATTCTCGCGTTGAATACCACCATGGACCCGACAGTCTGGTTGAGGGTGTCGTAGTTGGGCATTAGTCGGCAACTCTCAGCATGTTCCGTCCAGCTGAGGTCGTAACCTGTCCAGGGTTGGCGCTGTACATGTATCCTTAGGGTAACCTTGCCGGCTCCATGGGTACGCGTCCCATTTCTAATTCAGTTTCTCTCACGAGGAAATAAGTGCGAGCAATATAGGTAAACATAGGATAATCCCCCACTTTCCCCTCCTCTTTCCCCATAACGCAAGTACAGTGACAAAGTACGAAGATCCTTTCTATCTATTCGATAATTAAAGTAAAACATCAAGTGACATTACTTAGGTAAGTGAGACAGCAGAATCGAATCTCACATTCTCTTTCTGCCGAGCCTTGTCGATCGAAACGGTCTGAAGACACCAGTTCTTTTAATTTTTTTTTTTTTTTTTTCGTTTTGATTTTTTACCCCTAACCCCACTGAACTTTTAATTTTTGTTTTACTCTTTTTTTTATCTTTCGTTTATTTAAAACAAATCTTCCAGAATTTGAAATATCGCATTACAGTACCGTACGACCCTTGTATTAGGTTGTCCATTCATGCGAGAACGGGAGCCGTCAAAGTCAAAGCTTCTGTCATGGGGTTGTCGGTAAAATGTCCCATTTTTTTTATTGAACAGTTATTTTTACTTTTCCAAAACTTTTTCGGATTTTTTTTATCACCACGACAATAATAGTAACCCTAGCTAACCTTCAAAAAACTAGACTGGCATAGTCATTGAACAAGAGAAACGACTGCGAAATAGTTCAAAACAGAAAAAAGGCGAACAATAGTGACACTAGTGGACTTTCATTAATTCATTCCCTAGGCAGAATAGATATTGTGGTCCTGAAAGAGGGGCCAGAAGCAACCGGCGCGCCGTCCTTATGTACAAAGACTGTGCCGCACCCCAACGAGGTATACTAGATGCCAATCAATATCAAGTCAGGAAGACTGATTGGATCCAACGTGGCTAGGGGTCTCAACGCATCCTATCTATATGATAGGAAATTATGAATATCATTGTTAGCCAATTCTATTTCTGATATCGAGAATGCTGTGCAGCGTTGCATCGAAACTTGCATCTTTTGACATGCACCCGAACTGTAAGGCAGGAGGCCGCGTTTCCTTTTCCGAGAGGTCCTTGTTTTGTTTGAGACAGGAGGTGAGCCGCTGGCGTCTAGTAGTACTATTCGGGTAGACTTCTACCGGGAAAAGGTACAGATGATGACTGAGTTTTGAGGCGACTTCGCCCCACGTGTTGGGCGCAGGGGTCACAAACGGAATGACAGGAAAAAAAGCAAAAAGCAATTTAACCTGACCAACATGGATGGTTCCATCTTGACAGGACTCATTGGATATACAAAAGGTACAGAGGCGAACAAAAAAGAAACCATGTATTGACGCAAAATGTCAAAAATGGTGGCCTAGAGCTACTATTAGTATTCCCAATAGTTATTTCTCCTTATTGCTTGCTAATATTAAATGAATCGCCAATCATTGAATGAGATGATGCGATAGTTTGGATGCAATCCATCCGATAGGTCCGGAGGGGATAAGGTTCGAAGCTACTTACCATGGTCATATTAAATTCAAATATAGAGACTATGACCATGCTCCTTTTTCCACTTCCTTCTACTCCGTACCATGGAAATTCGGCATGCGGCGTAGGCCAAAATCCAAAAGAGTCGAGTGACCCACACTGGTTCAACTAAAAGATTCTCAATATACCTGATTGAGTAATCCGCTGAAGCTTCAGGTACCACGGTTCGCACCTTCTCCTTGTCCCTTTAGGAAAGAGACACTCAATTGGCATCTAGCGACGGAGTACGAAGGGCAGTATAGCACAAAGGCCATTTGAGGTGAAAAAAAAAATATCATGAATCACATAAATATTAATTAATTCGGCCGGACCGCTTAAAACCTAATTGTTCAGTGGTTAGTTTGGCTACTGTCTGTCATAATAGAAAGCTTGACACCTAGAACTCGGCCGGCCGTACTCCCTACAGAAGGGGGCAAAAGGGCCAGATCGTTAATACTGTGGCGCAGAATAAGTAAAGGATCAGCTAACTGATCCGTTTGGCCGTTCATCGCAATCAAAGGATAGGTTCGTGGTGTTTGTAGATCTTCCGTTCGACGGTTTTATGGCCGTCTTTTAGCAGGCTGTTCTTACGGTGGCGCTGCCAAAAGTGATCATTAAAACTAAATGAAGCTCGCGAACTCGAGGAAGAATAGTAGCCTCCACACCCAAGTGGGGACAAATGGTCTGGCAAATCAGCCGATGTTGGATAATGCGAAATGGTCATTAGTTGGCACGAGACTGAAGACAGACTCTGTGGAGGTTGCACTGTGGTCCAGGTGATATTTACATGAAGAATTGTTGGTCAGTATTGAGGCAAATAGTGATACAACAGAGTTGGGCGGCTAGGGACACCTGTAAATGTCGTCGCCAGGACCAGTCCGAGGTGATATGCGTTATGACTGAGTCATGTCACAAAGAAATGACGAGTATCATGTCGATTGCCACCATGTCAAGCAGCCCTTCGCCAATCATATATGATCCCAATCGCAAGGAGTTGGAAGATAATCCCTGAAAGGCTGAGAAGTGCCGGTTTATCCCTTCATTCACACTATTTGTTCTCATTGTTTTTGCTCTTACCCCCTCTCTTGTTTTGTGTGCTGTATATTATCTAATCTTTTCCAGGCTATGCAGGGTAATGTGTAACTTAAGAACTGACATAGAACAAAGAAAAGGCACAGTTAAAGTTTTACTAGAAATAATCTGATCTAGAGTGCGGTACAACATGACATTCGATACATCAGCCAATGAAAATTTCGACATGAGCTGGGGATCCCTCATTGGGCACTGCAGACTTCCGATCTCATGGCACGTAAGGTTACTTGGTGTATCTTGAGCTCGGCTAAAGGCATTGCATCGAAGAGCTCACCGACAACTCTCGCTTGCAGGATATGATTACCAGGAAGAGACAACGCATATCTTTACCTGCAGCGCTCATCTGTTGTCATATCCCCTTACTGACAAATAAGGTGATAGACGAGGATGCCCTGAGGGGCAGCAGTCGGAAATGCAACATGTGAGACCTGTGTCATAGTAACAGCGGTTGCATCGCCGTTGAGCCGTCACAAGTGCACGGCGATCTCAAATGAGTGGAGAGCGGATTGATAGGCAATAGTAACGAACCAGCAGTAGTATCATTTCCCGTGCGTTGTGACTATCTTGTGCCTACAGGAGTAATGGTAGCAGCACTGCAGCAGTACGGAGTAGTAGTTGACGGACGGACGGGGAGATCCCGCTCATCCCCGAGCTTCTCCTCTTCCCTTTCGTGCCCCTTTTTTGTTTGATTTCATTTCTCGAATATGTCGAGGAAGTATGAAGTAACAATTTGACTAACAGTACTATGTTTGACTTTCGACCATCCCCAAAGGGGCTCAACCGGATCCTGACAGTTCGCCATTAACTAACTATACCGGTTTCATAATGTTCTGGAGCAATGAAAGAATCTGCTTAATATGGTGGCTTCAGCCACGACTCAAACAAGTAAATTGATCTTGATATAAACATAGTCTGTCTCAACTAAATTCAATACTTGTATAATGAATGCCTTTTGCCAAAAGAAGAAAAAGCCGACAGGTGACTCAGTATATACACACACACATATATATAGAAGAAACAAGAACTAGAAAAAGAACAAAGAAGGGTACGGGATAGAATGGGGATAGTACAAATGAAATCAACTCCTTAATTGTTGACTACTAGTATGACGGTGTCAAATGGCTTCGAATCCCGGACGTTGAACGATGTAACACCCTGACTAGTAGACGAATAAGTCTTGGGCGGAGAACAGCTGTACATGGTAAGATAGGAGGACATATCCGCGTTGGAATTATTCCACTCGTAGAGTAGCTCTAGGCTGGTTACACGCTTGAGCTCGCTTGCATGTCGGTTATTATGATGGTGGAGTTGGACCGGTGGGCGAATGGCGAAAAGTACTGTCGCACGCTATGGAGCCACCAGGTGCAGCGGCAATGTCGAATGAACAGCTGTTTCACTTGAGCCTCAACTTGAATGGTGTGCGTGCCGCTCATGTCGGATTGTCTTTCCCCAGCATTTGCCTGTTGAATTTGAGGACATATGCGTACTTGATGATTCTCTACTTTTACCCCAGAAATTCCGGCTCGCTTTCTGAAGATGTTCTTTGTTAGGCTCGCATCAATTGCCACACCGCTTAAGGGCGGTGCGACTAAACAGAGCCCTGCCGAATCCAACCGGCAGCTACAGAACACACAAGTCCCATGGTAATATGCTGGTCGAGTCTGGACTGTGTAAAACTACAGCGTACGAGTCAGTGTCCAACCCGCCTCGACGTCAGTGACTGGTTAGATATCCAACCCCCTGTCTGGTGTCTTTGTTTCCTTCAATTAAGTATCCACCGTGGAGGAGGTCTTGGTTGCCAATCACCACCAGGATGTCCTTTCGTAGACTCGGACTATAACCTAATCGAGTCACTCTGAACCGCGTTACATGCCCACGTGACCGAAACTGCCTGCGGGTACGCGTGTGATGAGGGAAGATAGAGCAAGTTAGCACGGGAATTGGACAGGGGGCCGGTTAGGAGTGACGGCCCTAGCAGGGGATTGTGAACGTCAAGGATTGGCCTTGAGCGGCAGAGCGGATGAAGGTACGGATCGCTTTGTCTTTGCTTGGGTGGATGCCGATGGAGGAGACTAAGCGCCTGGTTAGTTGGAACACTACTCGTTAGCCCAGGATTAGGACAAGAGGGCACAGATAAAGCGGACAAGCATGAAGAAATCCATAACGCTTCCCGCATGATGGGGATCTACAGAGTCCTGCTACAGAAGACGCAAGTGGCCGATCATTGTCATGGCTCTTCGTCATCATCATCATCACTGCCCACCCAGTCTGAACCTTTTTCCAACACTGGTGATAGGTACCGATAGAGTATTTCTGGTGGCACGATGCCCCTTCTCTAGTTAGAGCGATATGGACCTGTACCTGTATGTCGGCATGTGAGCAGGAAGCTATCGCCCCATATACGGCGGATAATGAACTTGGTTTCAAACTTGCGCAACTTCACTGTGCCGCAATCTCGATTTGATGTGTTATTATTGACACCATGGCCTTTGCCTCCACACCCCCCCCATACTAGCATCCGACGTAGTAACCCAGTAGGTAATTCATCCTTGCTTGGGAGCCAGAGCGGTGCCCTATAGTCTACCAGTGGTACTAAGTGTATCTTTCCAATGAGAAATTCTGGCCGAGGTTACTTCTTGCTATCTTCAATTTTCTGTACGGTCCGTCCTTTGTTCGGCCACCCCAAGAACCACAGCCCGATAGTCATTCTTCAATATGAATTTTGCCGTCCCACATAGAAACACAGTTTAGCTTGTCGTCATCATGCCAAGATGAGGGAAAAAGGAAGTGTCGCAGATGACAGACGATGCAGCCCAAAGATCAATAGGAGAACAGCTGACGTTCCTTTTCCCCCTCCTTCCTGGGCACAACCCAATCACGCTGCCATGGGCTACTCCATAACGTTGAAGGATATTCACTGTGAAGAAACTACTACTGATGATGGTAAGTATAATCGACTGTTGGTTTTCCTTTCAATAGGATTGGAGGTATCAGTGTGACAAATACCATATTATGGAGTTTATGTACAGAGTAGTCGGTGAAGTATTATATGTCAATCATCCTCTTTCTCTTTTTTTTTTTTTTTTTTTTTTTTGTTAAAAACTTCGTTAGTGTTTCTTCGTTAAAATCTACTCTGGCGAAGGGCTGGCCTGGTGTGGGGGTCTGCTTTGTTTCGTTCCGTACAGAGATTGGCCTGTTTTGCAGGACACTTGGCTACATACCAATACGAGGTGGCCGCCCACACACCTCATCTCATGCCGAATTTAAGATCTGGACAAGTGATGTGATACTGATCCTAGATAGAAGGTATACTAGAGTGATCATACAATCAACCTAGAGGGAGGAAAGGAAGATAGCCCAGCTCACAGGTAGCTAATAACTTGTCCGCTATACTTCCTGCAAGGTCTTCAATACCTGTCATGTGAAGCGGGCATGGTACCCAAATTACCGACTACGTATTTATGTACAGTTGTGTCCATCTGCTCCATGCTCACTCATCCTCCGGATCTTCGTCGCCGAGACCCGATGCATTTTCTGCTGTTGCTAATCTGCCTTAAGTAGTACACCACTGTTCTCTATGACGTATCCAACACAAATTTAGTCCCAAAACGCCAACTCCATCAGGATTTACTTTGCTTATTGTGTACTTTGACAGGTTAATCGACAACGCTAGTGGCCTGACGATTCATCCTGCTCGTCTTCTGCACTGACAAATGACTCCAGATCACCCATACATTCATTAATTTAATTGAGTTGTTTCTATTATCCTAGAACCATAAAAGAAGGATTTGGGGGTACATGCAATTGGGGGCCATCAGCCCATATCCAGCGGCATTGGTTAAAGAATTTGATATTGTATTCGTCGGATTAGCGAAACGGGGGTTAGATGGAATATGACTATTTAGGTAGGTCCACAAGATTCATATGGGAAAGGACAGGGAAAAGGGAAAAGGGCCGGCGAGATACCATGGAGAACCTCCGTCCAGCCAGATCAAGTCATAACGCCAATCCCCACAGGCAATAACAAGAAGGAGATCGACTTACAATGCAATGCAGAGATGTGTTGGCAGATTCTGCAGATTAGTATCTGGACTGCGTGTTGTGAATGAATGACTCTTGCACCTGTAGATACAGACGCAGGTAGTAGTTTAGGTGTACATACTTCTCATGTAGTTGATAGGCGTTGGGAGGTGGATTGGTGTCCCAAAGGGGAAAATGAAGATTTTAGGAAAGAGGAGAGATATTGGGGGAAAAAAACGCAACAGTCATAAATTCTCATAAGAATTATAGACCGAGGTAGCCAATAGAAAAATTCCATGGAGCTAGCCACCCCCATGCCCCAGTTATATGCCAAGAAAGACCCACAGACTGCATCATGTCTCCCGTTTGGCTGTCACGTATATCCTTCAGAAAAAGCCCTGTGCAAGTTCTGAGACCATTAAGAGCTAGACAGCGTTAGAGCCTCACTCCCATTCGTGAATGCGTCCCAGTACCACGGTTCACTAACCAAGCCACCGTAGGTTGGCTGTCGCTGACTTGCCCTCCCGCGCCCAATAGACGCGGTTTTCTATGGCTAGCGCTTGTTGGTTTTTTCTTTTCTCTTTTTTTTTTTGCTCTTTCGAATCTTTCCCATCCCCCTCCTTCCATTCTGTTTTCCCATCCTGTCTACCTACCTACGTAGCAGGTAAGTAGTAGCAGGGTAGTGTTAGCCTCTGCGGCGTAGTGCTCCTGCAGTGACCCTTTCTCCGATGAGAGTGATTGGATCAGGTCGAGGTTGGTGGGAATAGGAGTGTCTCTTCATCGTTGCCAGCGGGTCCGACGTTTGACCTTCCCTTACATCCCACCGGTTAATGATAGATTGCGTGCTCTTCGCAGTCGAGGTCAAACTTTACTAAATTGACTTTTGTTTTTTGGATAAAATTAATTTGGGCGTTGAAATTACTTTGTATATCGAGTCACGGACGGGGGGAAGATATCTTCCCTTCCATACTCACGGTCGAGACCTCAAGAACCCCCAGGCGAGATAATGATTTAATTTAGGTGTCGGAGCGGCCATCGGACTAGTATCCCACAGCTCCACAGCTCTAGATGAGGATGTCCTTGAGCAGGGGCGTCGTCTGATGTTCCCGCCAGCGGCCGAACTGAACCCTGCAAATGCTTCGTTTCGGTCTTCCCGCAAGGGCCTATCAGCTCCGGGAAACCGAACTCTTCTTATGCAGTGGCAGGGCTGCAGCATAGCGTGTATTACGTGCAATTTTCTTTTTCTGTTTTATTTCTTTCTTTTCAATTTTACGTTTTTCTCATTTATTTTTAATAATGCCTTTTTAAATTCTTCATTCCATTCCATTTTATTATTTTTCGTTACTTACCTACCTCAAGGCTCTTTCCTGAATTCGAAATGATTCTCTCTCTTGATGGAGAACATCCACCTCCATAGATTTATTTCATTCATCTAGAAACGAATGAAATCTCCCATATGCTTGGAAGGCAATCCTTTGACACATTTTTTTTCTTTCTTTAATCCATTCTTGGACCCATATTTATCGGAGGTTATTTGGATATACCCCCGATTAGATACGGAGTATGGGTCACTGTACCTAGTAGTAATTACTGCTTGAGAGAAAAAAACGTCTCCTTACTGGATGGACCTCTGGTCCAATCGCACGTCGTCATGTATACTTACGACAATGGTCTGCTGTCGGGTAGAGAAGTACTTACAGCTATATCTTGCATTCTTCTGTGATGATTTGTAATTCCGAGTTTTGGACAATCTTTCTTCATCGTACCTTTTTTCATTTTCGGAGGGGGTTCGTTAATCCCTAACAGTTCCAAAGGACTATCTATACCTAGGTGCTAGTAGTAGAACGGCATTTCCTGATTAAGGTACCCCAGAGACGTTCTTTGTCTTTGTCCTGTTATGATTAATAATTTCATTTCGTTTCCATGGTTTTTTGTTTTTATTTTATTTATTTATTATTATTATTATTATTATTTTTCATATCACACTTGTTTGGACCCCTTTCTGGGAAATCCCCGCGTGGCCAAAAGACCACATCGTGGCTATTGTATCATTGGTTTAAACAGTTGGATCTTTACCTGATAGTCATTCGACCGAAGGCAAAAGTTGGGTCCCCATTGACTTTGA
This sequence comes from Aspergillus bombycis, assembly GCF_001792695.1. NCBI lineage: Eukaryota > Fungi > Ascomycota > Eurotiomycetes > Eurotiales > Aspergillaceae > Aspergillus > Aspergillus bombycis. The sequence continues at coordinate 162,398 of NW_019170035.1, read as the reverse complement.
ACTGGTCAATTTTACCGGTCCGACGATTGCCTGTTCGACCCTCCACCTTAATGATCATCCGTTGAAGGATATCGTCACCTCTGATGGGCCAAACCGAAATACCAATTGTTCTTTGACTCTTGCGGCTCCTTCAGACCCTCTGGTTCTGATATATCCTTGCCGCAGATTGCATGAACTAGACTTGTGTTTCTTTTCCCCTCCTACTAGTGGATCCATCTTTGGAAACAAACGATATTTTTTTTTTTAAATTTTTTTTTTGAGAAAGAAACTGCAAAAGTATATCAAAGAATTGGAAATACATAAAATACCCGGTTCAAAGGTCGGTGGCTGTCCTGCACGTACATCCTGCAAGTTGTCTGCCAACGTGACCCTTTCTTTCAACATCTCCACTTGCTTCATACACAGTACACGATTCAGTGTCCGAATACCCTTCTCTCTCTTTCGTGGAAAAACCAAAAATATCACAGAGACCTAAAGATTAACAGGAAAAAGAAAATTGGCGAAGTTTCTATGAATTCTCAACCAATGTTGATGCGATATTTCTTGCATATAGAACAGAAGAGGATACCTACGCCTCATCGAATTTCTATTTGACATCCTATTCACTCTTTTCTTTTCTTCTCATACCTTATTTCATTGTTTTATTTTATTTATGGTTAAAAGCCGATTTTCGGCTGTCCTTTCTATTATCTATATTTTAACCCCCCCTTTTCAAATCTTTAATTGCTTCTATAGGCAGATGCTTGCAAGGTTACTGTCGTGGTACTAAGGTCAAGGACTTGGAAAAGGCATACAGGCATTACCAGGAGGGAAACCACTCCGACATACACCACCCACCACCCCCCCAACGCATATTACTCCTCCTTCTCCAACATCTTGAATCACTACCCTGCTACTGCAGGCGCTACGCATCACTTCGGAATCATCCTGTACCCGCTGTAGCAGTGATTGTCTCCCGACTGGACAGGGGGCGCAGTCATCTTCGGGGTCTCTTACAGGCCGGCGTGTCCCAAGGATTCGGTACGCTGCATGGGTTAAGCACAACTAACGGAACCCTTGGCGGCCATTGCTCTCATTTAAGAATCCAACCCGGTGTCTCGTGCGGTGTTGGAAATTCCAAGGTTTTTTTTTCTTTTCCAGCCTTCCATCGTCTAATTGGGACTTTTACATAAAATCCTTCAGACCAACACTCCTTCTGGAAGCGTTGTTGTAGTGGCTGAGGAATATTCTTGGCTCGTCGCCAAACTAGACCACCGCTCTTTTTATTCGGCGTGTCTTGCCTACTACTCATCTCCCTATCTGCCACTGCCGCTGTGCATTTGCGTCTGACCAGTGTGGAAAAAGTGCCTTCGGCTGTGTTTATCGCCTTGCACCTTGCTTTGACCAAGCCTACTTGAGCACTCGCTCTAGAAGAAAAGCTTCCCTTACCATCCAACCTACTACCCTATCGATCACCACACTAAAGCAGTTGGATCACGAAGGTCGTAAACCACCTTCCCAACAGAACACAATGGAACATCTTCATTCGCAATCTCCTGCTAGTTATATGCCATCATCACGAAAAAGCCGCATGGCCATCGATGCCCTGCTGAACCCGTCAGCAGAGTCTGAAAATTCTCCTCAACTGCATTACGCCCATCCAGGATCGCAGTATTCACCTATCTACCCTCCCAGTCCTAGTCATCACTACTTCTATCACCCATACACAGATAGCCACCATCACCACCACCATCCTTACCGGGAAAGTTCTGGCTCCTCGCAAGACCAGGCGTTCTTGCCATATCGACCACGGTCGACGGAGTCCTCGCCAGGGGCGTACTCTCGGGACCGGTACGACTCGGTCTCAAGCAGTTCTAGCAATGCCCCAGAGCGGCGACGGCCCCCTCGACCTAAGTACGAGGAAGAGGAAATGTACTTCATTTGGTATCACCGCGTGGATCTGTGCCAAGAGTGGAAGGAAGTGCGCGAGAGCTTTAACCGACAATTCCCTAGCCGGCAACGACGCGGATTCCAAGGAATCCAATGCAAATTCTACCGATTCATCAAGGAGAAGAAGTGCCCAACGCTGCGAGAGCAGAGACGCATGCGCGATGGCGAGTTCCTACGAGAGGGGTCAGGGCTAGTTGAGTCGGCCGCACCACGATTCGGTGTCGTGGAATGGATGGGAGCGTGGTATCCTTGGATGCGAGAAACCAAAGAACAAGTCCTCAGTCGACGCATATCACATTAAAATTTCTCCTCTTCTTTCCCCCAAAAATTCCTACCTCCTTCATTCCTCGACTCTCTACAGATCCTCCTCCCACCTTTGAAAAATCCCCTTCTTTACGGCCGTCAAGATACCTCTGAAGTTTCTCATCTACTTTATTTACTTCTTTCAACCTTATGTTCTTTTACCGACAGGGCTATCATTCTGACACGTTACTGCGTTCTTTTCTCTCATTTACATCGGTTTATGATTCTCACTGGGGGGCCATCTGATTTTTAGCATGCATACATCAAATCACCATTGTTTTTATTCTGGATTGAAAGGAAATCCATGGAGACTGTCATTTGTATTGGAGTGGATGAGATTCTTCATCTCGACCGAATTTACTTCTTTGAACCGACAAGACACATCCTTCGATTAATCACGTAGTCAGAGCGTACCGTACAATACCATACATGGCATCAATACCCAACACCACAGCATACAGTACAGTGCATGGCACACACACCAAAAAAAAAACCACCAATAGGTATGCAGCACAACATCAAAAAACCCAGCAGAATAATAAAGGTAGGAAAGAATAATATCATATCATAGGACAAGTATGTCAGCAAGTAAGCGAATAGGCGAAGACGAACCTCTAGTTCGAAACCCCTACATCTCTCATTCCCAGGGATCACAGGTAACACATGATATCATCTTACAACCCGCGAAGAGGCACAACAGAGAGCAAGGAGGAGACTATTTGTTCCCTGCTTGGCTGTTCCCTGCCTGTAACAAATGCTCCAGGGGAAAACAAAAAATGAAAAATGATGGAAAGACGTGAAATATTCATGACAATATTGTCGCACTACATAGCTTATCGCAAATACCATGGTTGTCCATTGACGAAACCCGAACCGAAACCCCCCTACTTAATCTCAACTCTACATGTAACTCCTGTACAGTGTACTCTGTATATATCCAATCTTCTGCAGCGACCGCTGCATAATACTCAATATACATTTGACGAGGACGCCCGTCCATTCAATCATTTGGAATACATGCAAATAGTCAGGATCTACAGAGTACTCGGTCGCTGATAACACGTCTCCAATCATGCAGACCAGTGCAAGTCGCCCCTCTTGCCGAATCCAGAAATCGCCCTTCTATGCATCCGTGATGGAAAAAATGCTCCACTTTTGCACATCGACATGGATAGGTTGGGTACCTAATTCACGTTCATTGGAATGTGATGCTTGGTATGTTGGACTTATAGGGATGCGGAGATTGTAGGGTTAAGTTGGGTAGGGATATCCCTCACTTGGCATTTAGTTTTGTTTTACCTTTCCTCGTCTGCATGGTGAGACTGCAGATGGGCTTTTTGTTGGCTTAGTCGATGGTCTACGTTTCTTAGTGTGTAGATTGGGTTGGTGTCTACTCGTGTAGACTACCTTTTCTTTTCTTTTCTTTTTTTTCTTTCTTCTTTTTATGTTTTTACTTTTTCTTGTTCGTGAAGGAAATGATCTACTGTGGAGGTTCCGATTCGAATATCCTGGCCCTTTTCCGTAGATCGCCTAGATATGTAGATTTGGATTGAAGTTTCATCTAGAGTGAGAGAGAACATATAGCATAGCTAGAAGGCCATCTGGACCTCATTTCATTTCGTACTTTGTACCAGTACCCTTACGATGTTGCATTTAATGCATGCCTGGACCAGGGTTGATCCCCCGTCCGAGACATGAAGGGTGCAATAATCATACGAACTGTACTGCACATGCTGTGTGATCAAGTCCGCATGCAGAAATGAAGGTTACTCTGCAGAATCAGATTCGGTCTCATCATCTATCTGTCCTCGTCTACATCTGCAGAATTGCGGTGAGTGAAGGGAAATGGGCAGGAGGACAAGGGAAACGGTGTCGGATGGTGTGTTGCCTCCCACCCCTGCCGAAGGTTTCTCTTTGCCAAAGTACCGTGCAGAACAAGCACCCAGGTCCAATAGAATAATCAATGTAGCCATCCGTCGTTGTGCTCATCACCAGCTCTCGTCATCAGAGTCCACGTGCGTCCGTTGTCCAAGTCCGTATCCGTAACCATACCCAAAGCGCTCACTGGATGAATCGTCGAAGTTGAACTCTTCGTCATCCGACTGGTGGCGTCGATACTTGCTGTAGACGGCTCTGGGATCGTCCTCTTCGTCGTCCCAGGAAAGTTCTTCGTCTGGATAGTCATTCGCAGGGTTATTTTCAGCTATAGTAATTTGTTAGTCAGATTTCTCTTTGCCTTTCCTTTGCTTTTGAGAAGCGTGGATCTCGGGTTGAATCTATGCGACGGACTTGCTTACCGTTGGAATCGCCGTCTTCACTGTCCCACTGATCTTCATCGTCATCCTCTTCTGCAAAATGCTCCCAGTATTCTTCATCCTCCGGTGTGATGACGATCACACCGATGTCCTGGCGACTCGTATCGATCCCCTTTTGACGGAACCACTCGTCTTGGTTCAGTTCCAAATCCGCTAGTGGGTTCATAAGCTGTCCTCCATCCGGCAGAGGACGCCTGATGTATGTATCGTAGACATACTCCCCGTCACTATCATCATCCTGCCCTGCAGCGGAGGGTAAATGGTGCGGTGCTGGTGTGGCAGGCTTGATGGATCCTTCAGGACTCGCCGCCCCTTGCGTGCGTTCTGCAGAACTCGCGGCTCGAAGCTTGTTGGGTGTGCGAGGAGGATATTTCAATGGAGGCTTGGGCATCACCGAACGAGTCCGCTCGGCAACAGATTGACGATTATGTTTCGTCTCCACGGGCGACACCTCTGTTTCCAATTCCAATTCCCCCTCGAGCTCCAATGCGATTTGCTCGAAGTCCCGAGCCAGCCTCTCTGACTCGTCTTCCCAGTTGCTGTGGCGCGCTTGGGCCCCTTGTTCGAGCACCTGCGAGATATGCTTTTTGGCAGCCAAGATCGCCCCCTTACGCTCCTCCCTCCATTTTCTTTCAGCTTGGTTCACCACCGGTCTCTTCCGTAGACGGACAGGCTGTTCATCAGCCACATCGGAACTGTCACGAGAGCCAACATCATCCGCTCGCACGGCCGCATCAGCCACCAAAGACGCCTGCCGTGAATGCGGTTTGCGCTGAAGCTTCTCCACGAGCACTGCAACCTTGTCTGCTTTACGTTTCTGTACCCCTCCACCACTGCTTCGGAGGGGACTCATCGGCGTACTTGATCTCGAAATCTGGAACCGTCGCAGCGACTGCGCCCGTGATGGAGAAGATGCCGAACTGTTTCGCGCACTTGAGGTGGATGACACCCCAGCCGCGGGGGTTTCAGCAACGGAATCTCGACTTGGGCTTTCATTGTGAGTGCCGCGTTGAGCGGGTCCCGGTAAAGAATCCAAAGCCCTCTTCACCTTCTCCTCGGCTTCCTTCCGAAGGGCCGCAAGACGTTTTTCTTCACGAAGTTCTGCCCCGGGGGATGTGGCTCTGACCAAGGGAACCCCCCCGGTAGCACGGTTCAGCACATTTGGGGATAGAGAGGCACTCACAGAGCGCGGAGTGAGAATTGACCTCTGCGCCGCTGATATGGGTGAAGCACTCGGGGAGCCGCCTTTCAGATCCTTAGCACTAACCTGGACTCGCTGGAACACGAAGTCTGTGAAACGGCGTTTCGTCTGATGTAGATCAGACTGGATATCTGTAATTTCCTATTAGCTTTTGGTGGCCATTACAAAACGGGGCATTTCTATGCGGATATACAAAGCGGGGGATCGGGGGCTTAGTTTGATCGGTACAGGCTTGATAGCTAGCAAAGGATCAGGGAAGCTACTTACATAACGTATCCACTGGTTCCTCCTCTCGACGGCGTTTGATACTGATCTGTTCCGGAGGTAAAGACATTTTGAAAGTTTATAAGAACTTAGCTTTGCTTGGTATAGATTAGCATTGATGGCGAAGGAGAAAATGGCGACAACGACAGTTTGGGATGATCTCCAACATTTCTTCAAGTTCCATGGTTGGGCTAGAAGGGGCTTAGCGTGACCACGGCCATGTATAAGATCACGTGATCCATTGTTGACTCTTTACTCGGTTCGGATGGGCAGCATTCAACCGTTTGCCAACAGACACCCAAAGCTACTTGAGATACTACTCATGGACACGATGCGATAATGACAAGTGTAGATCATTGCTTTTCATATTTCTTCTCTTATGCTATATTTCTCGATGGCTACTGCCATCGCCATCCCGAACCTATTACCTCCGCACAGCTATATAACCCCTGTCCGTCATCCAATATGCAAAAGGAGCTGTTTGCTCTGGATTAATTCCGTCAAAATGGCATCGCATATGCAACTGAGCAGAATAAACATCAAAGAACAGACCAGAGCCAACCAGTCTAGGGTATAGCCGAGATCTCACCCGCCTTCGTAGCCAACTGGAAATCGAAATGGAAACAACCAAAAGAAGAATGGAAGGGGAAAGGGGATCATACCCAGCTAGCAATACAAGGATGGTATAAAAAAGATAATTAAAGGGTGTAAGATGGGTTGGCTGAGAACGAAATTTGCACAATAATAATAATAAAAAAAATGATAAGGAGGAAAAGAGAGAAAAACTGTCGATCAAACCAATACAAAGAAAGTAATCAACGGGTGGTGTTTTCAAAACAATAGATGAACATGATGAAGAGAAAACGTAAAGTAAAAGAGTTTAATAGTTAAAAAGATGATGCACCCACAAGAATGGAAGAGGAAATTCTTTCAAAATATTAAGATGAAATTATTTGGCTCCGATCTCTTCCTCAGCCCAGCCGGGTAGCGAATTTTCGTTCTGGATGGCCAGTCCAAACCCGGCATGGTTGAGACCGCCCAAGGCAGATGTAAAGCTGGAGAAGCTACTCTGCGGTTGGTGAGCTACACCTGCACGGCTATGTCCAGCCTGGCCCGAAATAGGACCGAATGGCTCCTGAGAGAAGGACGGCAAGCTGACGGCACGAGAGTGCTGCGCGCGTGGCACGCTTAAGCTGCTGGTGCTAGCAGTAGTGTGATGCCCGGGGCCGCTAGAGCCATTAGTGACGTTCAAAAAGCCGTTGGTAGACGGCTTGTGTTGATGCAGCGGTGCTTCGATGCTTCCGTTAGTGAGCTCGCTGGTAGTTGTACTGCTGTAGAGGGGCTGTTGCTGAGGGGCCGGCTGGGACTGGGACTGAAGAGCAGCGAGGGAGATAGAATCGTTCAAGCGGTTCTCTTGTTCTTGAGCTTGCTGGGCGGACATTTGGTTAAGATACATGGTTAGCGGGTTGTTGGCCCCCACGTTCAACATCCCAGACGGCGATGTAACCGTCTGCAGCGGGTGCCGGCCCTGCTGGCCATTCTGAGAGCCTGTCGAGCCTGGGGCAGGAGAGAGGGCTGAACGGGTTGGGCTGGACCCTGAGCCAGAATGGCTCAGGTTCTGCTGGAAGCCATTGAGTGCCGGTGAGGGCGACTGCGGGCCTTCCAGTCCACCGTTGCGATTTTGCTGTCCACCGTTACCCGTCTGGCGAGGCGGGTTGCCGCAACGATCCTTGCCAAAGTTAATCTTGAACCGCTTGTACTCCTCCCTGTTCCGCATCCCCTCAATTGCCTTGATGGCATTGGCAATATTGGTAAAGTTCACGAAAGCACAGCTTTTCTCGCGCAATGTGTTCACCAGCTCGATCTCTCCGTATTCAGAGAAGTCTTGGCGAAGACGTTCCTCCGACCAAGACTCATCGAGGTTGCCAACATAGACGTTTCGCGAGGCACCGCCGCTTACAGCCAGAGCAATGGCTGGGGGTAGGGGACCAGAGTGCTTGCCCCAGCCGATCTTCAAGCGACGGTTGTGAATCATTAGACCCTGGAGGTTACTCAAGGCATAGAAGGAGGCGGCCGAGGTCGGGTCAATGAAGGTAACGAAGCAGATATGCTTATCGGGGATGTAACGGATATGATGCAGAAGGCCACCGCGAACTACGTTACAAATCTCTTCAATAGTAGTTTCTGGATGGATGTTACCCAGATAGATCGTCCGGTTGCCCAGGTTGTTAACGCCACCAGCGGATGTAGCGACGGCTGCAGCTGCAACGGACTGTTGGGCGAGTGCGTTCGTGATTAGGTCCCGATCTGCCGAGTTCAAGATGTGCGCGTATCCTGGCGCGATGCCCAGGAACTGAGCTGCATTCTGTTGCTGTGTTTTGGAGACATATGCACACCGATCCTTACCGTAGAAGACACGCCTAGGTGCCTGCCATTTAGCCTCTTGGGGCAATTGAGAGACGGCTTTCATCGCGTTGCTGATTGACAGGAAATGTACAAAGCCAATTGCCTTTTCCTTCACAATCTTCACGGTATCAATCGGGCCAAACTTCCCAAGCTCTTCGCGTAACTCATCTTCTGTCATCTCCTCCGGCAAGTTGCCTAGGTACACGTTCCGTGACGCCCCCGACTGTTGCACCGCCAGGGCCACTGAAGTGGGCACCTGCGAGGGTTTGCCCCAGCCAACCTTGATGTCATTGCCTTTGATGGCGAGCTTTTTCAAGATAGCATCTGAGTGGAAGTGCGTTGCCGAGTTGCTGTCCAGGAAGGAGATGAAAGCGCAATTCTTGTCGGGGAGCAAGCGTACCGATTCAATCTGCCCGCTACGGACATGATTTAAGATTTCTTCGGCAGAAGTTTCCGCCGGAATATTGCCCAAATACACGGTTCGACTTGTACCCGAGAGAAGGCCCGGAGTTACCGACGCGGCGGGACTTCCGTACGCCACATTACCCAAGCCACCCATACCACCAACTGGTGATTGAGGGCCCCCCAGCAACTGGGAGTTTCCCATGCTATCCGCAGACATCATACCCGAGTACAGACTGGCATTCTGCGAAGCCTGTGTTGGGCTTCCCAGCGGATTCTGGTGGTTTTGCGCGTGCACCGAAGCATTGGCCTGAGAGAAACCACCGAAGTTGGTGAACTGGGGCGAGGCAAAGGCCGAAGGGGTTCCCGGTTGGAAGGGGCTTCCGAGCAGTAGTTGGGATGGCAACAGAGGAGTGAAGTTCATGTCAAACGCGGTGCCCGAGGCTGCCATAGTGTCGATGTTGTTTTGACTGGCGGCGGTATTGATGGCAGGAATATTAGCTCGACGAGCGTTCCGATCCGTCAGACCCTGCAGAGGGAGGCTATTGGAGTTGTACGCTCCGTGGGAGAAACCGGTATCGTCCGCGTTGAGGTGGGAAAACTTGGAAGGGATCAAACGACTCGGAATGCTTGAGGCATCGGAGGTTTGCATGGCGAGGAACACGAACGGTCCGGACGCGATAGCCCCCTAGCTAAGAGGGGACAAAGCAAATTGGGGCTAATGTGAAATGATCGATATCACCGGCCAGGGGGGAAAGGGAAGTGCGAGTTACAAAGACGTGGTAGGAATGGTCGGGAGAGCAAAAAGCCAACCGGCGTGAAGATCACCCCCGAAAGGAGAAAGGAGGAAGGGAATAAGTGAAGGAAAATAGCGGCCGAAAAGATGGCCAAATGAAGTCGAAACGAAAAGGAGGACGGAGAAAGAATAACAGCAAAGAAGCCTGGACAAGGGTAGGCCAATTGAGACGTGTCTAGAAAGAGGTCCAGCGGTCAATTGGAATGTGCATTGGACAATGTTCGGTGGAACGGTGACAAACCTCTTAGTTGGTGTTTTAGGGGCTCCGGGTGAACAATCCCCGTAAACAAGACCAACTTGTCAATTGAAGATTTGAGGGCAGAAAAAAAAAACTAAAAAAGAAAGGGATTTGATAATAAAAAAATAATAATACGATAAATAAGTAGTCAATCGAAATTAAAAGAGAAATTGATCAAGCAATCAAAAGGGAAATAGAAAAACACAGAAGATGGTAATTAAGAATATGGTCTAGTTAATTGAAAGAATAAGGATGAACCCCCAATTGCAGAACCCAAGAATTGTTGTTGACAAAGGGAAAGGCCAAAAAAGGACCGATGGGGGACATCCACTCAGAAAGCTGAAAAGGGAAAAGTGGAACTGACAAAGAGAAATGAATGAGAGAAAATAATAATTGTTAATAGTCTCGCAGAGGCGGAGGAGAGAAAAGACAGTGGAGGAGAGGAAAAACTACGGGCCCCCGAAAAAAGGGGCTGTTCGTAGCGTGAGATGAGCTTGATAAGAGACTATATGAGTGACAGCGCACACTTTCTTGCTCTTGCTCTCTCTCTGTCTCTCTCTCTCTCTCTCTTTGTTTTATGTTTCTTTTTCTTTTCTTATTTTTTTTATTCTTGCTTTTCCTCTTCTCCCCAATGTGTATACAGCATGCACTGTACACCTGGCAAAATGAATCTTACCCACAACAGGAAAGAACAAAAATGCACTCAAAAGACATTCGACTCAATGGGAAGGAAATTAAATGAAAACCAAGAAAAAAGAAATTCACTGCAAATTACTAGTGTGTAGTAACGAACGTGGAGAAGAAAAAGAAGTATGATTCAATAATAATTCACGTAAGACCAGCATTAACCAGAAAGAAGACTCAGCAAAATGCTGAAGAGTGGATGAAGGGGTAAAAAGGGGAAAGTGAACAGTGAACCAAACATCAGACAAGAGGCTGGAATAATAATAGAAATTAATGTCCCTGTGGAGTGAAGATTGACATTCGTACCTGACTGGTTGAGTAAAGCGTCCCCAGAGCCGATGGGGAAAACCACAATCTCCATCTCCATGTCATTCTGCTAGTCAGACCATAAGCTGCAATTCATCTTGTACAAAGATCCTCTCTGCCAATAATACCAGATCATCGTGTCCAAGCGAAATGTCTTTGATGTTTCGTCAAATATCCCTCAAGGCTATCCGTGCGGTTGTCACAAGGCTGTGGCTGACACAGCCTAAAAGAAGAGAACAGTGTCGCTCATATGGCTAGCAGTACGATAGTGTTATCAGCCACATGCGGTCCAGACGTTGAATTGTATACGGAGTAGTGTCTGTCCAATCGATTCCTTAAATGAAATACTGCCGTGCATAATTACCGATCCAGTTGTATTACCAGAGAGAAAGTACTGAGAAATCCGTAGTACTGTATGTAGAAACATCTCCCATATCTCCATCCATCACGGATCTGGATGATTGAGTGGGGTTTCCTGGATGAAGAAAGGAGGCTCTTGCCACATGGAAGAACTAATGATCCGCCTCGCCTGCAGAAACCATTGCGACTTGGCACCCACATCTCTTGTTCTTCCTTGCGTACTTACTACTTTGTGGTGACTCTTGTGGATACCATATCTTGATGCCACATGATATTAAGGAGACAATGGACTATTGATCTGCACTCAACGTCTAAGTTTCGATCTATCTAGTCCGTTTCATCATCTGTCCGGCGTTTTCAATCCATCAGTCAATCGTTTAAGGAATATTTACCACGGCCCGCATTTCCCCGGATGGCAATTTGTTGTTCGGGCCTAACTTTACATGTCTAGCCTTACTAACCACTTATGGAATTAGATCACTGCCGTCAATAGCTCATATCTTGGATAAAAACGATAGAGTGGCGAATAGACGTCTATCTTGTTTTTAATGATTATGGAAATGCCTTGTCAGTTTTGACGGACATCCACCTGTGTTTCATGGGAGTAAAACTTGTATTGCCCTGTCATGTATTTTAAACCGGTAAGGGGAGATCAAGTATTATTGATGTACGGAGTACGGAGTACTTGAGTACGGTTTGGCCAGATACACGGATATCTCTTCTGGGCGGCGCTTTGTAGATCAGTCACGATTAGTACGACTCATGTAGATAACTTAGTTAATGCAAATCAAGCTGAGCAACAATTGTGGTTTGTACTTGATGTATCCGAATAAAAGCCTGATAGATTAGGCATGATTTATGCCTCAGGCATACGTGGGGGAGACTTTCCCGCGGCAGGTCGCATTCAGATTGGGTCCAGAAATTTACCCCTCCAGGCGATTTTCCCCAAGCACTGTGCGACTCGGCGTCTTCACTTCTCACTTTGGGGTAATTGTTACATAGTCTTCATTGGCTAGACTAAGTAATTGACACCTGTGAGTCTTTTATTCTCCTCTCCAATTTGTTTTCTGCTTCTTATCATGGTCGACCTTATCTATAGTAGTGTGACTCACATGCCGAAATAAAAACTAATTTGATATTCTCCCCGCAGTACGGTCCTCACCCACACTCATTCCTTGGACAACTAGTCAGGTAGACAGCCGGTGACCATGACTACCATCTACATTGACGAAGACGTCGGTAAGGACGACTCTACCGCGACCGGATCCGAATCCGCTCCCTACAAGACGCTCGTGCACGCTTTCTTGCAGCACGCTCCTAGCGAGGGTTTTCAATATCTGACACGCAAGTCCCAAACTGAGCCCGCTGAGAAGGATGTCGACAAGCTGGAGTGGAAGTCGGCCACCAAGTCGGCGATGAAGAAGGCCACCAACCTCTATGAGCAACGGAAAAAGAAGGCCGCAAAGGAACAGGAATTGGCCATTCGTGAGAAGCAGGAGGCAGAGAAGCGCCGCCTCGTCCTGGAGGAAGCGAAGAAGATCGTTATCAAGGAGGACTCCTCACTCCCCAAGCCGGTCAGAATCCGCCTTGATGTGACTGACCCAGCCGTTGTCAAGCTTGGAAGTCCGGAGTCGGAGGGCCCTGGTACCCGTGTTCGCGTGCTGGGCAGAGTCCATCGCCTTCGTGCCCAGAAGGATGTCGTTTTCCTTACCTTGACAGATGGCTACGGCTACCTCCAATGTATCCTGACGGGAGACATGGTCAAGACCTACGATATCATGACTCTTACCCTCGGAACCTCCATGTCCATCCATGGTGAAATGCGTGCCGTCCCACCTAAGCAGCATGCCCCCAACAACCGTGAACTTCACGCAGACTTCTTTACTATAATTGGTCGTGCCGCAGGTGACAAGGAGGCCATCACCACACGAGTTGCCCCTGATGCGGACCCCCAGACTCTCTACGACAACCGTCATCTTGTCCTACGTGGCGAGACCGCTTCCGCTGTCATGAAGGTGCGAGCAGCAGCCCTTCGGGCATTCCGCAAATCTTTCGAGGAGAACCGCATGCTGGAAGTGACCCCACCTGCAATGGTGCAAACACAGGTGGAGGGTGGCAGTACCCTGTTTAAGTTCGACTACTACGGCGAGAACGCCTATCTCACTCAGTCTTCCCAGCTGTACCTGGAAACCTGTCTCCCATCCTTGGGTGATGTCTTCTGTGTTTGCCCGTCATTCCGTGCCGAGAAGTCCCTTACTCGTCGGCACTTGTCAGAGTATACTCACATCGAAGCCGAGCTTGACTTCATCACTTTCACCGACCTCCTGGACCATTTAGAGGCTATGATTTGCCGTGTTATTGAATTGATCCTGGCCGAACCTGAGGCGGCAGCCCATATCAAGCAACTCAACCCCGACTTCAAGCCCCCCAGCCGTCCCTTCCGCCGCATGAAGTACTCTGATGCCATCCAATGGCTCATCGAGCACGAAATCCCCAACGAAGAAGGCAAGCCCCACCAGTTCGGCGATGACATCGCTGAGGCCGCCGAGCGCAAGATGACCGACATCATCAACCAGCCCATCTTCCTCACCCACTTCCCCGCTGAAATCAAGGCCTTCTACATGAAGAAGGACCCCGAAGACCGCCGTGTCACCGAGAGTGTCGATGTCCTCATGCCCGGTGTCGGTGAGATTGTCGGTGGCAGTATGAGAATGGACGACTGGGACGAGCTCATGAACGCCTATAAACATGAGGGCATGGACCCCTCCCCCTACTACTGGTACACTGACCAGCGCAAGTATGTTCCCTTCCACGAGGCAAACCCTCACAGAACAAATACTAACTTCTTCGCTAAAGGTACGGTACCTCCCCTCACGGTGGATATGGTCTCGGTCTCGAGCGATTCCTCGCCTGGCTGTGCGCCCGTTACACTGTCAGGGACTGCAGCTTGTATCCTCGCTTCACTGGCCGTTGCACGCCTTAAAATATCCTATATATTAGATGACTCCCATAGATATGCCAACGTCTCAATGCAGACCGAAGTTCCTCTACTTACTCGATATCCAGTAGTTCCTAGGTAAGAAATCTTATGATGCGATGTAAAGGCCGTACCAGCAACTCGAAATGAGAGCAATAGTTCGGTGAGGATAAAGATCACCAGCAGTTGATTTTATATAATTATAACTGGATGGTGCCAAGAGGTAAGACTGTGTGATTAACACTAGACTATCATAATTCCGCATAGTCCATGGCCACCACCTTAGTTATTCTACCATATCACACGCATTATAACTACTACTCAACGCTTATAGCTCTCAATTTTATCAATCTCTATTCCCTCTCCTTTCCTTCCCTCAACATGAACAACCACCTGCATCATTCCCTCTCACTCTTCGCCTGAGCCAATGCAATTCTCCCCTTCCTTCCTCTATCCCTGATTCTGACCCAGTAGAGTATCTCCTCCGGAGCGACCACCAATCCATCGAGCACACTCCATCCAATCATTTTTCCTGGGCGCCGAGACGGCACCAACAGCACTTTACTCTCGCGAAACTGAATTGTAACCCTATAGGCTCAACTTCTGTTCAATCTATTGAAGAGACACCGAAACCTTGGAAGATGAAGACCAGGTGAGGGACAGGCGCAGATGATGCCCAGGCTTAATTCGATGCCGGTTCAAATTGAAGACCTCGATGCTATCCCAGGCTATTTCTAGGTGGTAAGGAGGTTGCGATGTCTAGGGTTGTGATGCGGGGTATAGAGGTTTAGTACTGTATAATGTTTGAGAGAGAGGTAGGAAGACACTTTGGCCAACAGCTATATGTGGTACTTATAATATCCCCACGGCAAGCATGGCACACAGAGCGATCTTGGACTTTGCGGGAAGGTATAATTTGCTAACGATAGGGACTGGAAGGACGATGGTGACTAGATCACCTAGAAGATTGAACATCGCGCTGGCAGGAGGCGGTCAGATATATACATGCAGCTCATCCAGGGTTGGATTTGCTGAAGGTATATTGAACTAGTGAACATTGGAATATACTGGCGAACACGGTGCCGAGTGCAAATGCGAGGATGATGGTTATGCAGGCCCAGCATGTGTTGCTCATCCTCATATTTTCCGAATGCCCATCTGCACTTCTTAGGGAATGGTACACAATTTGATCCGTGATTCAACGCAGGCTGCAGGCCTTACCAGCAATCATCTGAACGGGTACGATATCTGCAAAACCCTTCCCCAAACGCACAGTGGGGAAATAATAATATCACAGCTTGACTCAAAGCATCGTTCCTGGTATATGCACAAGATGCCAATATAGGCCAATCGTCTGCTCCGATCCGTCTAGAACTCCAATTATATATACATTATCATTATCTGAAAGATCCTTGCAGGCGTCGTAGTAAGTGAAAGATAAACAAGCACATGCAACAAAGTCTATATAGTACGGCGCTGTCTATGGCGGGAGGCACGAGGCGTAATTTAACAGCATTGCTCGTGTTTAGTTAATCTAGACGTGATATAGGTTAGCATGTTGACTTCTTCTGAGGTAGGTCGTGCCGTGCCTGTCGTGCTTCAGCTCCAACGATCAATTGGTCAGGCAGTGCATGCATGTGCCAAGTGATTGTCGAAAACACCTCAGGTCTGATTGCATGCCATTTTTTATGGGTCTTTGCATATCTCATGTTCATGTATTATAAGCGGCACGATGTTAAAAAACAATTCGCCCTCTTGTGGGTTGCCGGCTTTTTTAGCGTACGCTCTTTATCATAAGGATGGCACTGGGTCTTTATCATTGAGGGACTTCTGTCAATTGTATCGGCTCGCCAAGTTTCTCACTTCAGACTGGCCTGGGCAGGCGAAGTTCCTGAGCAGTGAAGAGAAAAAGCTTCTAAAAGAACTCGATACTCGTGATCTCGGTGAAGGAGCAAGAATGGACCTACTTACTGCCGCTGCGTGCAGACATTGTGCTTGATTAGAAGATCTATGTGGGCAGTATTATATAGCTGGGTATCATAGTTTCCGGATACGCAACAGCTCTATTCGTGCCATCCATTGTGAATTCGCTGGGATATAGTGGTATCTTTCCTTACAGATTCCGATGACATCGCTACGCCTTTGTGATGTTCGGTGTCGTCACTGTGGGCATTGGATGCACCATATTATTGTGCCAGGGCTCTCTATCTGGGGGTTTGAATGTGGATTTCCATTACATGGCAGTGTTCTTCGTGACCGCAGGATGCTATATTGTTCAACCCATGGCTGATTGTGCAGATGGCGAACAAACATCAGTGGGCATTATAAGCGCGCTGTTGATCTTGCCACCCGAGTCGGATTTGGAAACATTGGTGGCATTATGAAGAGCGACATCTTCAACAGGGATGACGTATCTCTATGCGCTGTTGCATATGCGGTCTCACTAGCCATGATGGTGCTTTGTGGGATTATTAGTAGTTGCGCCGCCGGTCTGTTGATCAAGAATAACAAGAAGGCCCAGGGAAAGCATGATGACAGATTGCAACTGGATAAAGATATATTGCTTAATTTGGGTGATGACGATCCTCGATTCCGTTTCAGCCTAAGACTGGGAGGAACTTGAAGCCCCGGCCAGTCACATACTCTCTCAGAGGCAAACCCGTGTTGATATATTCGTTATTTGTTTTCGAAAGCCGTAGGGGGGGGGAATACCTTGTCATCTAAATGGCTGCAATGCGCTCTTGCGTGGCTCACACCAACTGTGCAAGCATGATTCTGGCCGTAGTAGCGGTATTAGGTTGAGTGCCTCCATCTCTTTCCAGGATGAAGCATCGATCAAAGCTTGAGTGACTCTACACATCCAAGGGATAAAGACTACAGAAGCGTCCGATACTAGACAGTAGTGGTTCTTGCTTGTCATGTCGGACAGAAGGCAACAAGGAAAACAGTAGATGCAAGTAAATGTGCAAGGGTAAGGACCTACTGTTTTGATATTGCTCAAGCCATCAGCCTCATACGGGTGTGGCGTCCCTTCCCCTTCCAGCGACAAACCTCAGCGAATTGACGACAGTAGCGATGGTCATCCCTCTAGCCACCTAAGGTTGCTGCTACAACTACATCAAGCCCCCTCTTACGTTCAATGACCAGTTGATATCATGATAACATAACACCAGCCATCATTTGAACATGCCTTTATATGACCAGTCGTCCAACCCGCCACCCGACTTTTGAACGATGGGCCAAATGAGATTCGGAGCTTCGTGCCGAAACTGAATTCCAAGGGACCTTCGAAAACAAACTCATAATAAGCTTGATTAGCTCTGGATTGTCTATGGAGGACTTCCTCTTGGCTTGGCAGAAAATCTCTCATATCTGACTCGGATATGATACTCGGCAGCAGATATACACCATAATCTGAGTGGGGTTAATCACTCTTTGTAGCTGGCATGCTGCGGCTACGTCCACTTAGTTAGTATATCCACCGATGTCTGCGTCATGCACCCACAAGACGGCCAGCCATGGAAGAGAGCAGGACGATGGAACCATTCGTGTTCAGGCATATTATTTCAATGCAATGAAGCCACTTTAGGCTGACTACTATACAATGGTGAAACAATACGCATAGTAGTAGGGAAACTACCAATTTAACATGGCAAACGGTCAGCTGAATCAGGAAATGGGAAGTACTTGGGCCAATCTCTACCTCCAACTGGATACCTAATACGGGACTAGGGAATGAAGAAGCAAACAAGTCAACTAAGCGGCATATCCGCCTCTGGTTTATCTGCATGACGCTATTCGGATGTTGACTTCAGCACCATACCACCGTGTACTCATCTAAGGCAGCCTTTTGTTCTCAACGGCCAAGGCGACGACGTCACAAGATGGTGAGGACAGAGACGAGCGAGGTATAGAGTCATTGCAGCATATTAGCTTTCACCATGCTTGTCTTGGCCATTAGGATCCCGTGGCACCCGCATTATCCCCGAAGTGGTTGTTTCCATTCTGCATTTGAGAGATCACCGCGAGGATCTCTCGTTGGGAAGCACCGGAACGGATGATAGAGACTAATCGGGCTACCGTCTCTTGATCCTCGTTGCAAACCAAATCCAGAAGTTGTTCGAGGAAGGTTCTGTAGTAATCCGAATCCTCGGCATAGCTAGTATGGAGTAGGGGATCTGTGTTTGGAGTCTCGTAACTAGAGACTTCGTAACTATCACTGCTTTGGTTGTTCGAGTTGTGATTGTTCGAGCTGTGGTTGTTCGAGTTGTCGTTATTGGAATTTCGATTATTGGAACTGCGATATGAGGTTAACCACATAAATATGTGCTATCACAGTCTCTATACTGCAAGCCGATTACCTCTGCTCCGAGTTGTGAATATTCCGACTATTCATCATACCATGCGGTTCGCAGTCGCGGTTGCTTGCTAAATTGGAAATCACTAAGTGCTCACTCGGCAGGCACTCGGCTGATACAAAGGCGTGGCAAGCTCTAATACAGAATCAGACTGAAAGGGAAGGCGATAGGGTATGGCCTTTAATTTGAAGCGAAATAGTGGTGTACGGGGCGAGGGTTGGTTGGTGGACGTGTTTAAGCGAGGGTCGTGGCTGCAGTTATGTCAGTACGTCTGGCGTGCAGACGTCGCTGGTGGACGCAAGCGAATCTTATACGTCCCAGAGGTATCACAAGGTGGTTGACAAGGATAAAATCGTTATCCACTCCTAAGGCTTTATGGGTATAAAGGTAGGCAATGGTAACTCAAAGGAAAAGCAACCAAAATGTGGAAGGGAAAAAGAAATATTTCAGATTGAATCACGCCACAGCATCATTTAAGTGGTTTGCTCGACACCTTTGAAGCACCATAAGCCTCCGAGAACTCAGCACGGCGATAAGGGCCAGTTGGGTCTCCTCTCTGTTTAGGTGGCTAAAAAATACGGCCATTGCCTGTGGTCCATCCAGTTGAACAGACGCGGGTGCTCCAACGATTTGTTTCGGTTTGACGGCCAACTCACCCTGCATGCCACTCCAAGCTTCCGCAGCACCCCTTACCAGGAAGGACGGGATAAAAGGTTAGAACAGGGCCAGTAGTCTGGAATGCCCTCGGCAGCACTTGGGGCAGACAATGAGAAAAGACGGAGTAGTAACTTCAACCGGTGATTAGTTGGGGCTATAGGGGCCTCGGAGAAAACTGCCAGCCAATCTCATGACTTGTTTTTCGTCTCCGCCACCGATTTTCGGGAGCCTTTTGCTAACCTCCCGGCACATCATGACGGATCTATGGCTTAAAAGCTTGAGCCCGCCTTATTTGCCTTTTGGTCAGTTTGTGTGTTTTCCTTCTGATTCACCGAATCATGTTCGAGTTGCATAGTAAGGGTAGTGTCAGGAAAAGACTTCCGGGATCGACAACTCGCGCATGACCTCCTGTCACCCACTTGTCGTAACCACGGATAGGCAACAGTCAAACATGGTCCAAGCTAATCAGATGCCCTGAACGTCTACAGGATAGACGGTTCTACATGAAGATGGTGCTTCTTTCTTCATTATCTCCCCTAGTGATGCCTTGGCGTGAATTTGCAAGCACTCCCTTTTGCTTGCTCGATGACGAACAGCCCACACGTTCCATGGAAACAAACCATCGAGATCGTGCCATACTGGCCAACATCATTCCGCTTGAAGGATCCCATATAGCTTGCTCGTCAGAGAAGCCAAAGTCAGAGCCATGTCCGAACCCAACGCAGCCTTGTTGAAAAGAAGAGCCACCTCGTATCTTGCCCGACATGTTTCCCGTTTCTTGTTTCGAGAAAATTGCAAAGCTTCAGATCGCAGAGACTACGATTGCATAAATTCAGTGACCGCCACGTTTCACTTCCAAAACGCATGATGGTCTCGTATAAATACAAACCTGTCTCAACCACTTTAAAGCTAGTCATCATAATGACGATACCACGCGCTGGGCTTGGAGTGTGAGAAGGTCAGCATAGGCTTTCTGATAATTGTATGCCGGTGTGGAGTTCCTCTGTGTCACCATACCCTTGTTAAGAGTAGCGTTCTCACCGACTCAAATCGCACCGCAGAGTACCGGCAAGCCGGCCTCACAAGATGCCGGCACATGGACAATAAGCAGGTGGCGATGTTTGTGAACAAGGTACTTTTCTTTCCCCCTCCGCTTGGAGGGAAAGGGAAGTACGCATGAAAAAACCAGGACAGAAGCACCCAGTAACGCGGTGCCGATTGGCACGAATCGGAGTCTTCCCTAGGAAGGAAAGATTATCCCAGTAATCCTATTGGAACTCCACTTAACGCTTGTCCAGGTGCTCATTCAGCGAAACCTTGGGTTATGTAACTCAAAACCACCTACTTGAAAACTTATCGCAGGTCAAAATTCTGGGAAACCTAATCAGTTGATTTGATAACTATCAACTCCTGTGGCTGGCGCCCGCAGAACTGCAGCATGGAGTCAGCGGCCGGGCAGTACGACCCCTGGGTATAGAAAACGTGACGAAGTTTCAGCATCAGTGGCGAGATGGGGTATTCGATATCCAGCTTTCGGGGGATTTTGCAATTCATTCAAAGGACGCCTTTCTTCCCCGCAGTCAGCTGATATAACATCATGGGACAATGAACGCAACACTCATCATAGTCGACCAAAAGTGCAGTACTGCTCTTATATAAGGTTTAAGCATCGAATGGGGCAGGGTAACAGTGGGTTGCCGTCTGTGACTTACAAGAGCCCAGGTGACATCTGTTATACCTGCTTACATCTACTGTCCAGCGACGTTATGATGGCAGCATATCTATATGCCAAAGTTCGTTCGGGAGCATATCCTTTCAAGCAGTTCTGAAAGGTGTCAGCTATCCGCTCGCTTGGAAATTATATCCGGCCGTAGTGGAGTTTCTGAGTAGCATTCAGCCGGCATCTGCCACTGCTTGGTTTTGATTGCGATGGCCATCACTTCTCAAGGATGACAGAGAGTATCACTCTCTCGTCTTCGTCTGTGATTAATAGGCGGCTCTTTGGAAGCACTCAGCGTACTGCAGTGGGTGTGATGTTTACTAAATGCAACTGCCTTAACTACCCGACTCCCTCGGCACTCAACGGGAACGCTACGGTCAGATTTGACACCTGTCGAACATAGCGTTACAAATTTACGTCAAGGTCTCCCTACATAGATCACACATCGCACTCGTTGAGGTGTAAACCCGGGGAAGAATTGAATCACCAAAAGTAACCTGGTTAATTTATCAACCCAAACACGAGGCTCTGTTATGAAATACATTCATTTTCAAGACGGCTAACAATATTTCCAAGGGGTATACGATCTGCCGTTACGATGCTGAAGTTAATTCAAGGTATATGAATCTGGCAGAGATAGGAAAGCAAAAGGGAACGGCTTCAAAGCAACTCATGGGCCGCGATATTTTTCCAACTGGACGTTCAACTATGGACAAACACCAGTACCTGTCCTGGTAAACTCTAATCTGTTCGGTATAGATAAGAGAACCCTACATCAAATGCTGGGGTTGGCAAGCAAGGAGCGATAAAAAGGCAGAACTAAACCGACCACCGATATTATTTCCAATATAAAGTCCCCTGTGGCAGTCTCTCAAGGCGTGGGCTTGCTTACACATAGATAACCGTCGCGTCTGCCAAAAATCGATGACACGCCCTTGAAAGGGGGGCTCCCTTGGATTCATGTCAAGTCCATCTAAACCAATAAACTGGGCCCGGTTTATATAAACAATTGTTCCCCTTATTCCTGTCAATCCCTACTTAGAATCCCTCAATAGACATTTGTTACAGCCTGAAAATACTAATCATACATGCCTCAATCTGCAGGCAGAGATTAATAGACATCGTCACCCACCGTGTAAACTCTACATACAACGGCGTATTCCTCCAAGGAGTAGGCAGGTCCAAATCATAGTCCTTTTATTCAAGACTCCGAAGAGCGAAAGAAAACCATTAAAATAACCAAAGAACATGTTTGTTTGTTTTCTACATGCCCCATGCACGCCAAAATTCCTGACACATACCCCGTTAACGCGCTGTCTCAAACATTCCTCACACCAACCCTGTTGATGACACACCAATGAAAAGTCCATCAACCCATAAACAACTATGTTCTCGTCCACTTCCTCCCCATTCCCTCCCCATCCAAGGTCAACCTAGCAAGGCCCCCCTTGCATATCGCCTGAAATGGGACATGCGTGCGTCTTTCAAAGCATGCATGGCACTTACCTGCCAGGAGTTAAAGAATCCTACACATCCTCACTCATGTACAATACCTACTTCCCATATCTATAAAGCCTTGGTCGAACATACAACCTTATCCACACTCACCCCAGAGACGAAGAAGAAGAAGAAGAAGAAGAGGAAGAAGGCGCGAATGCCCAACAAAACAACCAAAGAAAGAAATAGAAAATATCTGCCCAGATCAATCAATCAATCATAAATCACAATATGAATTTCCGCGGCCATCTCCCTGCGCGTTACATCTCCACCCTCTGCCTCTTTGCCACGGCGATCTGCGGCCAAATGCTCGAAAGATCCAATGGGATCGATACGGGGAACACAGTCTGTCTAGGAGCTTGCGTGACGAGCGTGCATGAATTGAGATGCGAGACTCCTACCGTGCCAGTTGTATGTGAACACGGCTTCCCCCCGGCCCCCACTTCTCTCTGTCATTTTCTATACACTTTTTCCCCCTCCTACTGGAGATGGTAGACGTAGAGGCTAATCAGTGCCATTGTATATAGTTCCGACCAGTGAAGGAGTGCTTCGCTTGCTGTATTTCGGATGACAATGCGGGTGACTGGGCGGATCACATTAACTGGGGAGATGAGGAGAAACATCCAAAGGAGGAGGAGGAGCAGTGACCAGGTATTGATTCAATTGGTTTTGGAAGAGACCGCATGATAGTGTGATTGAATGGGCTTCAACAATTTGTTACCCCTTTTTTTTGTTCTCCTGGTTATTGGAGCAATTGATGATATCAGAGTCGGGATTTCGAGGGACTGTCATTCAGGGTATGATCACTATGAATATTGTTACATGTTAGACTTGGCATGCTGGGGGGGTATTCAAGGATTAGAGGATGTCTAGTCTTGCTCTGTTTGTCCAGAAGGTATATTGAATGTTACTCGAGGTTTACATACGCTGACCATCGTACATGAGAGACATCTCTTACATGTACCCTATGCGATACGGCGTTCTAATGTACAGTTGGGTCGAGAGAATGTATGTTAATTTGAAAGTCCAATCCCTTGCATTCGTGTGGTACGTAGTACAGTACATATACTGCAATGTATGTAGTACTGCTTGTCAGGACTTGGTAGCCCTAACATAAGTCTACCTACGTGTAGGCGCTCCGTAGGGTAAGTATATGTACAGTAAGTTCATGGATACAAAAATGAGTACTAAAGAACTCATTGCTAACAATACTTGAGAGGGCTCTCTTTATTGGTCCCAGCCCAAGCCTTATCAGACCAGCAGCCGATACTAAGAGGCATTGATAGCGTACGCTAGATGGATCTTGAATGGGACGAGGCTCGGCCTTTATTTTTAGTACCCCAAGATTGAGCGCATGATTTGCGAAGAATCACCCTAGCGGGTCTAATTATAGTCTATTTGCCTCCCTCTCTTATTGTCATATTTTTTTTAAAAAATTTTTCTACTGGGCGAAGTGTATGCAATGATGCCAAAACAAAGCGGAAATTTTAGTACATGCTGGTCAGCCCTAGAGCTACAATCGGCACATCGTCACATGGACACCGCATGAAAACCCATTTTTGCTATACCTTATCCGATCTATGTAACCTATTAGCCAAGTGCTTGTCTGAGCCTGCGCTATTAACATCTATTCGGTGCGATTCGCTGAATTCTGAATGCAAAGATAGAACTACCATGTCCATCGTCCGTAACGTCATATTCCCTCGCTTGTTTGGAGATCCGCTCACTCCTTGAAAACCATACGCAAGTTTCAAACCCAAAAGACAGATAACTATAATCCAACTAGTCCCGTAACACCAGATCCACGCGCCTCACAGTGACAATGATGTCACTTAAGCCCCATTGAAGACAGCAGCAATCCGGCAACCCACAGAGCTTCTTACTGCGGGCGCACAGGTGTGTGGAGGGGCACGGTACCCGAAATCCTGACGGTTGCGGGGCACTTGTCATTGTGGTCCCCCCAAAGCCCACTGCTTGCTGGAAAAATGGATCCCCTATTCATGTTGACAGTAGAGTCCTCCACACGAACCTCCATGTGAGGAACAACTAGCTCAACACCCTTCGCGCCATTAGCACTACCCGAGAAGTATGATTTGCGGCGGGGAGGCAGCGGGCGATGGGCCGGCTCGTTCAGGTAGCTCTCAGAAGCATTGCTGCTGAAAGAAGACGCCGCGGTAGATGGGGAATGCGTCAGCGATGGAGGAACACCCGTACTACCCAACAGCGTGAACAAACTGGCCGAGCTCCGGTGTTCGACCCTGGGACGGCGCATCGGCACGGGCGCAGAGCCGCTGTGAAATTGAGACAGATACTGCCAGGCTTCCGATGAAGGCAGCGAGGCTGAACCATTGGTACCCATGGGTATTACCGGCTTCCATTCGGACGGGTCCTGATCCGTCTTGGAGTCGTGGAACTCACCCTGTATCCGGGTGGCATAAGTCGATGTGATAGGAGCTTTGGTGGGAGTCATAGGTGGTACAATGGTTCGGGGAGACATAGGAGGAGAGGATGGGGGAGTGGAGGAAGATGACATGGTGTGATTCGATGTGAAGGAAGCTGAGAGTGGCTTATGGGAGTCCTTGCGACGGCAACTAAAGAAGAAGTATGAGTAGAAAGTTCATTTGAGTAAATTGGAGAAGACAGGTTAAAGGGGGGTGCTTCGGGATATAAACAGAAGACAAGGGGGCTGTGCCAGGGTAGAAGATGATACTGTCATGATAAGGCGAGCAACATACCTTTCGCTACAATAAAGGCGAGAATTGTCCGGTATGGTAATCTGTCTCTCGCACATGGCACTGCAGAAATGGGTTAGCTTCGGTTCCAG
Source organism: Aspergillus bombycis (assembly GCF_001792695.1). NCBI lineage: Eukaryota > Fungi > Ascomycota > Eurotiomycetes > Eurotiales > Aspergillaceae > Aspergillus > Aspergillus bombycis. Next base: position 137,161 of record NW_019170035.1, on the reverse strand, counting down.
ATAAGCCAAAGCTTCCAGAATGCAAGGGGAGAGCTGGTGGGAAGGCCAAGGAAAAAGAAATCATGAGTTCATCGACCGATCAGAGATCAATTAGACATACCAAAAATTGAGAAAACTGGCCGCCATCTCGAACTGACCCTCGTTATCGGATTCACTATGCCTGGTGTGTCCTGCACCCAGCTTCGAGATGGAGTGATTCACAAAGGATGTGCCTTTCCGATGTAGTGCCGGCCGGGCTGTTCTCAGCTTCGGGGCATACGAACCGGAAGGAGAGCGTCGATGGTGAAAAGAAAAGTTGCCTTGAGTCATGGATGGCGGTGAGAGATTTGCGTATAAATATAATATCGACCACAGATATATCTGGGATAGTTCGATGATGGGTAACCTTGCGCCAAAGGACGCCGGGTCCAGCGGTGGAGCACTAAATCTCCCCTGAGGGCAACAAAGTATGAGGGATTTGCGGCTAGCAGGGGCGATTGAGTAACTCGTTGGAACAATTGTCTCAGACCGCCGTTGTATTGCTAAAGTATTATTTCCCCAATTATTCTTCTTTTTTTATTTCCCTTTTTTTCTCTTCAGGAAAATGATGTGCGATGGCGAGTCAATCAATCAGGAGGAATGCTGAGGGAGGACAAGATCTGAGCGATTAATATTGCGACCAGCCCAGTCAGCAATGAGGCAAATCTTCTCCAAAATACTTCGGTCCGTATAATCTGCGATAAGCTTTCCTGGGACTTGTATCTGCAGTGGCGCATTAAATACTACTTAGTCAGATAGGTCATAACCCGAATAAACGGTAATACACGGGGCTTAATGGTTGTTATCATGGGTCGCTGAGTGGGGAGAGATAAGGAAAAGAATGAAAGCGAATAGATAGATAAGTCGTAACAGCGATAGGTAACATACCTCGGAATCTCTTTTCTTGGGAATTTTGTTTCCTTTTCTTTTTGGTTTCTTTTTGTTTTGTTTCCGGTATCTCTGCAATGTTTTTTTATTCTTTCTTTTGATCGAGTGTTTTTGGCGAAAGGCACGTGCAAATGGATAATTTTTTGGGAGTACTAAGGACCTGTAGTACGACTATGCGGCATTAATCGAGATATGTCAAGCTGCAGCCGAGGAAAATCACTCGGGGGATTAGCACCGACAGGGCTGGTATGAAAAAGGGATGCCGAAGGTAGATATAGTAGACCACGGGTATAATAAGTATGTAGTGATGCGGATGTGTGTGTGTATGGATCAGAGATAAAAATAAGACCCAATATCCGGCGATGGCGGTTATGTACTCCGTTCAAATACCCAGAGCACGAGAGGAGACCAGAAAAAGAGAGACATGGATATAATTGGAAAAGGGAAGCGGCGGAATTCTAGAATTTGGGGTTTCCACCTGTGAAGAAAAGCCAGAATTAGCGCTGAATCATTGGGATCCATTGGAACGATCTGCCATTCATTGAAACAGTGGAGTAGGCTCAGTACAAATTGGAAGGGGACCCCGGAGAGGAGCTGACGTGACCCGAGCACGTCACAGCGAAAAGGAAAGAGTCACGCCATTTGGGGAAAGGTCTAGACTGCCTGGCGTGCCTGAGGCATGGTATCCAAACGCGCAATCATTCCATGAAAACGAACATAAATGTAACGACAACCACTGCTTACCTCACCACTGATGTTCCACCTTAACTCATTGACACAAGACTGCAGTACTATGTATAGTAGGTAGGAGGAAGGGGAATGCCCACTGCGTCTGGTCTCCTATAAATAGGTGGAGTGTCTCTGAATTGGGTGGAGAAGAAACCTGAAAAGTTGAACGTATGAGGAAAGTGACACTCTACGTAGTAAAGTATGCCCATGCAATTCTGTGGTCCTTTCTGCCTAGTTTTATATGACCCAGTGGAGGGTTGGATCCAAATGAAACCAGGAAAAGAATTAAATGGCCTATGTACAAGCTTGATAATCCCCTCCCCTCCCATTCTTGCTACATCACAACTAAACCGTCACCGTCATTTTGTTCACCATTCCAATAGGGATATACTGGTATTCTTCTTTTTTATTTAACCGACCGAAGCACGCTTATCGGATCAAGCAGGACATCAAGCTCCAATCATGTCACTTGCGCTCGGATGGCCTGGTGCTTGGCCTTGATGCGTATTTGACGCGGGGCTACCACTCTGGACTTCGGGCATCCATGAATGATTCCATAGCGATAAAGGTCTGTCTCTTGACCCTCAGCTATGAACAACGCTCAGTCGGGCCCACTCCACCTGTTCTAGCCAAGTCAGACAGGCTGAGGCAAAAAAGGCATTGGCTTTACGTACATGCATTCCATGTGGACTGCATCCAGAACACTCCAGTAAGCGGTGTCTGCAGTATCTGAGAACCCGTGCGCTAGGATCAACAGCCTTTCAGGTCCAATGATTGCACCATATGGCACATGGTTTCGCTCAGGTACTCGCATATCGAACTATTCATCCCTGTTCAAACAAGGAAGGGTGGGCTATGACGATTTCTTACCTCTTGTCTTCTCTTGTACCTTTTCTCTTTTATTTTTCTTTCACTCGTTTCGTATGACGCTATAACTACTAGGTAGGGGGAAAAGAGAGAGTGAAAGAAAAGAACCATATGTCTCCTGACTTTTGAGGCAATTTCTCCGTATCGCACACGGATCTTCGTCTTATTGGACATTTCAAACATATAGGCAACACTTTATTGGATTTTCCAATATCCAAACGGAATAGAAAGGACTAGCAGTATATTCCCACTTGTACCCACTATTCCGATAAATGGCTCTTCCCCCCCTCAACGGTCCTCAAAAAGGGTAAATCGTAGCAATCGAAAAGTAACACAATAAAAGGCGGGGCAGCATAGCGGGGAATAAGACGAAGTCGATGATGAACAAGAAACGTATACGAATAACTCATAGTACTCAGACAGGAAACCCATTAGGTCCTAGACTCTGCATAATAATATGACATGTCCTGGATCCAGCTGTGGACTGTCGTGTTGACGAATCAACATTGTTCCGCTGTTGCGGACGATCCATCTTCGATATTCAATCACATCGGTTTCGATTAATAGTGGAGACGAATTCCCACTCCCCGTCCCAGGGATCGTCTTCATTCCTGCCTTACGAAAATGTTTCCCAAAACAAGATTGACTTCTAGACCCTATTCCAGACCAGCGTTTCCAAAACAGCCCACTGTGAGCCGTCATTTATTCATCAACCAAGTCCGTTCTTGTCCGCACTTCAAGATTGATCTTCATAGTGTCTGGCGTGTAGTATGACAATATTCTCGACTGTTCAGCTTGGTCTCCGGCAGCCTCACTTTGCGCTGCGCGACTTATTCATTCCAATCCGAACTAGTTCATACTGTAGGTAGCCGCATGGGGCAGGAGACCACTACAATGAAATAAAACCGCCGATGCGGTGTTTCCTGCAGCTGGAGGGTGGTTGCAGAAATGTTGCAGGTACCTGATTTGGCCATGCGCGCATTGAGTCATTCAGCAAAAGTAAACATTCGCTAAGAAAGGTATGTTGGAGGGAAGGAAAGAAAGAAAGAAAGAAAGAAAGAGAGGTGAAAAAAGCAAATACCAACCTCTCTAGTGTTGGTCCCCTGATACAGAATGGCGGCGGGGGAGCATCACGAGTGAGGGTTCACATGCCGTATTACTCGATTCGGACAATCATGGGATTGTCAACCGAAGCTCTTTCGTGCTAAATTCTAACAACAGAGTCTGACACTTAACTACTACTGCGTAGTCAATCCTTCTTGAATCTGCAGGTAGGCTGAATCATACTATACGTGTTCCCCAGGGTTCATTCTGCATCTGCATGCGGCCCTTCTGGCACAGTCATCATACCGCAGTTTAATATCGCAATAGCACGGAATTAATTCTGTTTTCCACATAATCTTAAAATAAACTTACACGAACGAAGCATAACCTGAGTCAACCCTACTATAACCATTCCGGAACAGATGAGGGATTGTATGGGGAAAACTCCTTCACTTTTCATTTATTCGCCTTCTGTTCCTAGACGAGCAAGGACCCTGTATGTAAACGAGGATAGCTTACTAGGCAGCTTTGATCTGACACCTCATTTCTGGATATTTCGCTCGTACGAGGTTCTTCCGTATGGCAGCATTCGATAATAATAATGTAAATAAAGGAAACAACGGCTGATACAACCCGATACTACACTTGAGAAGTGTGTGAATTACATGGTTCAAGGTTTAATCGCGTGTAGAGGGAGAAGCCCAAAGCCCTTAAACTGGTACACACCACAGTTGATCCTTAGCTGGTTTGAATATCTCGTCATCATGCACGTGCATTAGTAGGTTTGACACAATCTCAGTAGCAGGCTGCGAAATTTCGTCGAGACTAGGTGGTTGTCATTACGGTCTGCAAAGACAAACTCTGCCTTTATGTTTTTATTCTTCATTTCAACTTTATCTTCTAACAATTGCCATTCCCACCTATCGACAGACGAGCAAAGGATATCAACTATTGTCCATTGCTGTGTCGAGGACGTATGGCGAGATAGAACTAAACACAGAAAATAGGACCATCTTAGGATTAACATTCTACCAAATTTGTTCTCCCCCATCGCTGTGAGCAGTCATATTGACTCTTGACTTCGCTTCTTGATGGTCAGAAGCGCATGGACTTAGGACGCGATGCAACGATCAAAGTCGAGGGCCACCAAACATCTAATTTGATATTTCGATATACCCCTGGCCTTAGCGTTACTGATAAATTTAATGCCAAATTCCTGCTTGGTGAGGTGCTGGTTAATAACATGTGTTGGTCTTGTCATACCATGTCACAACGGCAATGTGTCTCTTCATTCTATCCCCTTGTGAAATCTTATCTCACTCATTGCCAAAAGTGATATATGTGCCACAAATAAGTATGCATCGGACTAGTTTATCAATATCAATATCAGGGTAATTCGCAAGTAGAGAGAGACGCAGGGTGTGGTAACCGACTGCCACAATGGAAGAGTGTCCAAGATACTAGCCCAGCGAGATCTAAACAAAGGACACTTGCTTCATGAGGATAGAAGACCATTTCAGCGGCAAGGGGACTGCTTGGGGAGCATATAGTACTAGAGTCTAAGCTTTGGTTTCCTGGACTTATTGACAGTATGTAACATTCGGGATAAGGACAGATGCCACATAGATAAGTGTATATCAAATGAGAGTAGGTATAAGATGTATAGTTCCACTAGAACAATAGAGAGGCAAATGAACAAGGCTATGAGGTGTGGATTGATCATTCAGTAGCCCATTTTTATCAACTTTTTTAAGGATAAGCTTTGGTATAACCTCCGGCAAGACGGCAGAGTGATTAAAATTGCAAGGATAGTTATGCAATCCCTTCGGGGGCATGATCTCATCTCAGTCTTGTTGTTTTTTGACGCTTAGGTCACATTTTTTTAATGCCTTGTCTGGCAAGAATAGCTTGGCCCTTAGACCTAGCTCAATGTAGACGAGGCAGGCCCATTGAACAATATAAGGAACTGGCCTGGTAGAGCAAAGCAGACCATCACTATAACTTTACTGAACAACGTATGTACTTCGACAAGAGTATTGTAGTAGAAATTCATTATTCCATCTAGGGTATCACAATATAGTACAAGTATCCAAGCAACACAGCCTCCCGGGTTCCTGTTGCTTGTTTATGATTTATCAACTTCCATAGGATCGCCCGCTCCAGTTTCCGTAGCTGCTGTAGGTGCAGGTGCAGGTGTAGGCGTGGGTGTAGTAGCTGCTGCTGCGGCTGGAGTAGACGCGTTGGTAGTATCCTGGGAAGCTTTTGTTGTCTCGCCTACTTTATCCTTGTTTTCATCAGCAGGCTCACCATCACCATTGCTGTCCTTCTTCTCACTCGCTTTTTCCGGCGGCGGAGCCTTCGGGTCTAGAAAGCGGTCGGGAACTCCCCGTGCAGCAACACCGGCGGGGCCCACGTAGCATCCGAGCATAGTGCTCCAGGCGTACTTCTGAGCGACAGTATTTCGGATTTCATTGTATGCGTATGCATTCGCAAAAGGAAGAGCCGTTTCGGGGTCCCGATATCGCGACGGAAGGGATGTAATGACGCAGAGTGACGAAGAGATCTCTATTCAGGATGTTAGCAAACTTGGGGAACGAGAGGTATAGAAAACGGGCCCGCTACATACTGGCAAGCCTTGGCGGCTTCTTCGCATTGAAATAGATGCTGAACTCACGGCTCTGGGCAGTCTTATCGTCGAAATTCTCCAGCACAGTGAGACATCTCCCAGCGTGTTCAATGACTGACGGATGCTGTGGAATTTGGGACTGTGGCGCCTCCTCGCCTGCAGCAGCTGGTTGAACCAGTTGTACCTCCGGAGCCACCTGTTCCTGTTGCATCGCCGCAGGCATCTCTCCTTCTTGATTGTTGGGTAGCACAGGCACAGCAGGGATATCCGGGGCAGCAGCAACAGTAGCAGGAGGGGGAGGGGGCGGCACAACCTGAGGGGCTGTAACTGTGTCAGGCGCAGGCTGAGTCGCGGATTCGGCAGCTGGTTCCTTTGGTATAGCGATGTCGTTGCCTTCTGGGTCTTGATTTACCTGCCCCGGTGCCTCAAGATTCGAAGTCGGGACATCATCTGACATCTGTACATCTTCTGGACCTGGAACTGGGTCTTTCGGGGCTTCTTCGGGCTTCAACTCGACGCGACTTTTTGACTCTTGTTCGCTTTCGGGAGCTTTTTCTATAGCTTTGTCCTCGGGTGTCTTCTTGGGTAGTTCCGTTCCTTCCGTTTGTGACCCTGCATCTGCAGCTGGTTCGGTGGTCTGTGTATCATCGGACACGAGTTTAGGAGATCGAACAAGTGAAGGTGTCAAGACTGTAGAGTCATCTGTGGCAGTAACAGTTGTACTCTTGAGTTTCGTATCACTCCCCTGCACGGGAAGAGGCTCCGTTTTCTCGGTTGGTGTAGGGTCTTGTGCCTCTTTTGGCGTATTATCCCCACCAGGTGTGACTGGTCCTGCAGCACTTTCAGATACAGCTGGGGGTACAGGTTGTGTCGTGGCAGAGCTGGTAGTAGAGACATCTGCAGGCTTTTGCTCTGTCGCAGACTTTCCCTCCTTGTCCGGCTTCTTACTTTTCTTACGCATACTATCCTCCTTTTCAACCTTCGGTGTAATGTCGACCTTACCGAGGCGTGTCAAGCGACCATCAACCCAGGTAGCTACGCCACTCCAGTAAGACATAACAGGACCTTCGAGACGGCGGTTTTGAAGGGCCTCGATTTTGGCTTTTCGTTCTTCTGCTTTTCTCCTTTCCATCTCTTCCCATCGATTGAGACTCTTGCTATTCTGCCTTTCAACCCTTTCGGCTTCGGCAAGACGCTCGGCCTGTGTCATCTCTTTGGGCTTCAAATGCGCCTTTCTTTTCGCTGCTTCCTCCATAGTCGCTATGAGCCGAATTCGCTTCTCCTCACTATCCTTAAGTCGTGCGTGTGTGAGCTCCTTGTTCTGCATAGTTTGGCGACGTGAGGATGATCGCGTCGGTCCCTCCTCGAGCGTAGGAATCCATGAGATACGCTCCGACTTCTTCTTTGGTCGAGGGGGTGCGGGTACTGCGGACACAGCGGTTGGATCTATCTTAACCTTCTTGCTGGTTATTTTAAATCGAAGATCTTGCTGGGCCCTTCTTTTTTTCTTTTCTGCCTTCTCTTCCTTCTGTAGTTGCGTTTCCCCTTCGTAGTCATCAGACCGAGCATTGGGCCCTTGGTCATCCTCGTCCGAAGATGAGTCTAAACCCATATCGTCTTCCTCGCCCCCTTCCTCTTCTGCATTGACAGAGAACTCGTTATCATCATCAACCTCCTCAAATAGAAGAGCAAGGTCATCATCGGCTTCGGCATTGAGAAGGGCAGACATGTGGCGTCCTGCTGTGCTTCGTTTTGACCGTCCTTGAATGAGGGATACCACTGGCATCTCCTCTTCTGCGGAAGATTGGCCGACATTATCATCTGCCATTTTCTGTGTAGCTTAGGAATCAAGTGGGGGGCGCGATGGACTGTATCAAAGCTGGTCATGGAAACACGTCCGGACAGAACGAGGGGGACGGGATCCGGCGTGGCGTTTCGTTCTACTTGATTCAGATAATCCGCAGGGCTTGTTAACATAAAGGTCGGAGGCTTGTTGGGTCTGCGAACTTATGGGAGGGCGGGCGCTGCAAACGCCAAAAAGGAAAACGAAAAAAGGCGCGTGAAGTAACTAAAAGTGAAGGAGGGTAAGCTCAATGGGCTAATGTGCCATGAGGTGCGGTAGGGGACCGACGTACAGTGTGGCTAAAGATCTGCTTCAAAGAAGCGGGGACCGCCTTGGTGAGATGCTTAAGGGTTCATGGGTCGGTTGGCGCAAATGAGAGAATATATGAATCCTAGGATCTCGCTGATAAGCCTGGATCGGAGTTGAAAGAAGCTTCGGCGCGAAGGCACCTTATGCTCAATTGTTTCTATAGTCAACTTTGACAAAACTGGCTAACAAGTTTGACAAATTTGACCAATGAGGAGGCAAGATAGCCTAATGGTTAACCGCTAGTTCCTTACAGGATAGTTATATAATCCCTTCGGGGGCCAGAGTTCGAATCTCAGTCCTGTTGTTCCTTTTTTTGTCGCCCCTTGGTTTATCCCCTTTCATTTTGCTTTTATCCAATGCTCCTTGAGGGTGCCAGTAGGAATTTACATTCTACGCAAAAATCCATGGCGTACTTCAATATATTTTGGCGTGGACATTTCCTGCTTCAGCTGTTCCTGATCCCTGCCCATGTCAACAACGGCCGCCCTATCCTGGGCTCGCCCTCATTGATATTCTACGGAGTAATTATCTGAATCTTCCCAGCTGTGTCACTGGCTCATATTTTTTGGCTTCACATACTGTGGTTCACACTCACTTGTGGGTTAGTGACAATGAGAGGGGACCCGGGGGGGAACTTGTCACAAAGTATATGTGTGTGGGCGTGTATCAGGGATGTGAAAGATCAGCTACTAGTCTCCAAGGAACCCACTAAATACTCATCACTCCCCTTCTCACAAACTGTCCCATGCCACAGGGGACCAATAGATGGTTCTTATCACCTGTACTTACAGCACCCATACCACCTGCATCATGTCAGCAAGCAAGACTCCATGCCAAACAGGAGACGGTTCAGTGGAACGCGGGGTTTAGCATGTTTCAGGACTGTCAATCAGATGGGACTAATACAAACTAGCTCACACTTTACTCAGCCCTCCCAAGGTTGAAAATTAACATCGTTACAGTTCGCAAGGTTCAACCTATGAATCTTATCATGGAGTTCACATTATATGGTCAGAATATGTATATCCACTATGGCATCATGGAAAACCCCAGTCATCAGGGGTATGAATGGAAGCCCTCATTTAAGCTAATGAGGACTTGAGATTTTGTTCCCATAGTTAGCCCAGTGAGGGTAATGTTTTGGAGCTCAGGCACCACATGACCGGACAAATATTTATGTCTGAAACATTTCCGAAGCATGTAGGTAATCTGGCAGCCATCGATTTACAGAATACTCTTGAAATCACAGGTACTGTGTCCAAAGGCATAAATGGTTGCTCCTTAAAACGACACCCCAAGATAAAGTTGAGACAAAAAAAATTGTAAAGGGAAAGGGGAGACATGGAGTATGACAGACTGCAACGAATGCGTTATTTTGTCGTCTTTTCCAAAAATTGGTTCGGCAAGATCTATGGATGGGATCAATGGAGCCGTTGGGGACGTAGACTCGTTCGTCTGCTTGACGAAGAGAATTACAGAATGGATACCTGACGAGAGTAGCATCGATATATCCCATTTGGTAGCAAGACTCTCAGAGGCTGTAATTCGATGCTAGAAGAGAAAGAAACTATTATAAGCAAAGTATGAATGACATTCTAGTCAAGTCTAGTAGTCATGCCGGTTCCCTTTTGGATACTATCTTCCTAGCGGTAAACCGGTGACCAACCATAGTAACAGTAATATGACATTTCCTTGCCCCGGGATCCGGCAAAAGAACCAACCGCCTTCCCTTTCGCACTGTCGAAGTCTCTTTCCCACTCTTTTCCCCTTCCCATCAGCTCTTCGAGACCGTACCTTACGCTTACCACGACTTTGCCTGCGTCTTTATTTTCCATCCTCACCATTTTTCTTACGATCTTGTTTTCCTTTCTTCCCCCCAAAAAAATAATTCTTCTTCGTTTCCCCTCCTATTTCAATTAGAATATTATTCACTTTTATTCTATTTGTTTTGCACTCTTCGGTCCTTTTCTTTACTGTCACTATATCTTTTTTGACGCATCTGGCCGGAAGCCGCGCAGTTTATTTTCCAGCCACCCGTTCAACTCAACTTGGCCCTTTCGATCCGCACATCTGCAAACCGTTGCTTTCCTCCACCTTTGCCCTCTCCCGATCCTTCATTCTAGTCGTCTTGCTCGTGTCCCTTACGGCCTTTTCGGGTGGGCCTTGGTCGCCTAGCGATAATTATTATCACGGAGATCTTATTACTAGGTGGATCGTGGCAGTTTGATCTGAATACTAGCCAAGATTATCATCATCTATCGGTGGTCGGCGTCGATGCATAACAGACAGATTTCTGCGCAGAATTGATATTGACTCTTTCCGCTTTCTGGGTGTTAATTGCATCTGTTCTAGCTTACGTATTATTTTGACCAAGTCCTCCGGTGACCCCGCTACGAACACCTTTCACACACCGATCCAGCACACTGAACGCTGGTAACTGGAGTGCGCTCAGATCTAGAAGTGAGTTCATGAACATCTCCGGGGGTGTCAATTGGTGCTTATCTTCCACAAGGTATTTTCTAGCTGCCGAAAAATTGTACGATCAACACATGGTTCTTTTCGGGAACGTCTCCGAGTGAACCGGATTTCATCCTTCGACATCATCTATCGATCCATAAGAAAGGTATAATCTGGGAATTCTGGTGCCTGCCTTTTCCAAGGCGGAGGGAAATAATCTATAATGCTGCCTGTTTCACGACCTGAGGGTCATATGAACCTCAATTATATTCCCACCACTCAACCGATGTCTGGGACATCTACGGGGCGCAGCTCCCCAAGCGATTTGTCCACTGCCGCCGCCGTCAAGTCGCCATTTGGACCAAGCGGTTTAAATGGCGCTGCAGGGTCAATTGGAAATGCGAGGCTAGGGGCTGGATCCCCCTCTCATGACCTTGGAGCTCGCCTATACTCGAAAAGGTTGGTAGCATACCCATCCTGAGATTGCTTCCCCGTAATATTACCGTTAACTCACTCTTTCCGCTTTGCTAGAGCTCGAGAAATCCAGGCGGAGGAAGGCGTCTCCCCAAGTATTTGGGGCCCCCCTACCAGTGGCCATTCTACCCCGCTTCGCGAAAACATCCCCGAGTCCCCAAGCCAAGAGGGTTTCCCTGACCTGGTGCCTACTTCGAGCGGTTCGATCAATAGCCCTGCACGAAGAGCTAGAGCTGGCACGGTTCCCTCGAGATTTTCACCGGTTGGTGCGCTAAATGAGGCAAGCCTTCAACAATCTTTTATGTCTCAAACTTCTCGGCCCACGCCGTCGACTAGTCCTTTTCGCCCCTCTGGAGTTTCAGGAATCGACACAGGTGCGACTGTTGCTCCCGTTGCTCCTGTTGCTCCTGCTAGGGGTACAGGCTCTCTGTCACGTCTCCGAGCTGGTTCGATGCCACAGAGGGCAAACTTCCTCGGCTCGTCTAGCCCGTTTGGACCATCCTTGTTCTCTACTAGTTGGGCGACCGGGCGCGACCGGGCGACCACCCTCACGAGTATCCGGTCCTCTGAAGGGCCTACTTCTCCTAGTCATTCGTCCTTTTCAAGAGATGGACTCACGGACACCGATGTTAAGACGCTGGACTACCTGGGTCTTGCTGAGACCCCGCAACAAGCACGAGCCAGCCTTGTGCGACCCTCGGTGGACATGCTCCTCCAACAACAGCAACAACAGCAACATCAACAGCAGCAAGCGTCTTCTCTGCCACCGTTGTTGGCGGAATTAGCTATGATGAAAAACAACAATAGGTTTCGGTCATATTCTGTGAACGCCAAGGAAAAGTATGCGGACGATGAAGACCTCGAGTACGAGAGCCGTTACTCGCAGATTCCCTCGGGTACTGTTACACCCTCAGCCGCAGCAACTGCTGCCCAGCTGGCTGCTACCCAGGCTCAGATCCATCAACACAATTTGGCTGTCCAAGCATTTGCTAACCATGCTTCCGTTAACCGGCCGCGGGCTAGGACTGCCGGTATTTTAGAGGCTCCTCCTCAGCGGTCCTCGATTCGTAACTATCTAGCCACTCCTTCGCGCCTTGAGAACAGTTTTAGCGCTGCTGATTTGAATATTGCGGAGAGTGGAGAGTATGATGAATTGTCAGAGGCTGTGCAGATGATGCATCTGGGCGGAAGTGGTGCTCCTAATCTGGGCATGCGACAAGGTGATGTGGTTGATGAGAATAATCAGGATGGTCCGACACGTGCCTTATGGATTGGCAGCATTCCAGTTTCCACCACAATCACTTCTTTGGCAGCCATCTTTAGCAGATACGGCAAAATCGAATCCACCCGGGTGCTGACGCACAAGAACTGTGGATTCGTCAATTTCGAGCGTGTAGAAAGCGCCGTCCAGGCCAAATCGATACTCAATGGCACGGAAATCTTCCCTGGCGCAGGCCCGGTCCGGATTGGATATGCCAAAGTCCCTGGCACCTCTGCATCCGGGACTCCTGGGGTTAACGGCATCCAGTCCTCCCCCACCCCTGATCCCAACGCCAAGTCCAGCGCTGCTGATGGCGTGGAAAGCTCTGATGCAGGGGCCGCTGTTCCGCAGATCCCTCCCCTTCATGAGCTCCAGCCAGAGATGGTGCAGATCGTCAAGGAATTTGGCGCTAGTGATGAAGACACGCTCAATATAACTGCCAGTATCCAGCAGGCCATTACTTTTCAGGCATTTGAAGACGAGATCCCTCCAATCCCTGAGCCTAGCCAGGCCAGGATGTTTGATGCCCCACGTCTTCGCGATATTCGCAAGAGAATTGATAACGGCGCATGCTCGGTCCAGGAAATCGAAGAGACTGCGATCTCGATGCTACCGGAGATTGCAGAGCTTGCCTCTGACTATTTGGGTAACACCGTGGTGCAAAAGCTTTTTGAGTTCTGCTCTGAACCGATCAAAGAGCAAATGCTTGTTCAAATTGCACCACACCTTGCTGAGATTGGTGTTCACAAGAATGGTACCTGGGCTGCGCAGAAAATCATTGACGTCGCTCAGAGTCCAAATCAGAAGAGCATGATTGTGGAGGCACTCCGCCCGTACACCGTCCCACTTTTCCTTGATCAATACGGAACTACGTTTTACAATGTTGTCTTCGCTTTGGCTCTTCGTTTAATGACTTCATTTTCGAGACTATGCTGAGTCGTATGTGGGAGGTCGCCCAAGGACGGTTCGGAGCTCGCGCGATGAGAGCTTGCCTTGAAAGTCACCACGCCACCAAGGATCAGCAGCGCATGCTTGCGGCCGCAATCTCCCTTCACAGCGTGCAGCTCGCGACAAATGCAAACGGTGCGCTGTTGCTCACATGGTTCCTCGACACTTGCACTTTCCCTCGCCGGCGAACTGTGCTTGCTCCAAGACTTGTGCCGCATTTGGTGCATCTCTGCACCCATAAAGTTGCCTATCTAACGGTTCTTAAAGTTATTAACCAACGCAACGAGCCCGATGCCCGTGAAATAGTGTTGAAGGCGCTTTTCTTCAGCCCTGGTGATGAGGTCTTGGAGAAGATTCTGAGCGATCAAACATCGGGGGCGACCTTGATCTTTAAGGTTCTGACAACGCCATTTTTCGATGAATCCATGCGTGCAGAGGTTGTGAAGAACGTGTCGAAGGTTCTCACCAAGCTGAAAGCTACACCAAGCCAGGGATATAAGCGACTGATGGATGAGGTTGGCCTTTCATCCCGTGGCGGTGGCCGGGATAATCATGGAAGGGATAACTCAGAGAAACAACAGCAGCGTCCCGCCTCTCGGCCTGCACCTTCGAATTATCCTTCTCAGTCATCCGTGGACAGGCAGTACAATGGACAGTTCGTTCCCGCTATGCTTTCACAAAACTTGGATAATGCCCGGGCCGATCAGCAGTCGAACGTTGCATCTTTTGATCCCTATGCTATCAATGGGGTGAATGGTCTGGGCTCTGCAGGTGCTATCAATTCTTTGAATGGTGCCTCAGGAATAAATAGTTCTAGCTTCGGTCAAGATCCTTTGTTGCCACTCCAACAGGCGCAGTACCAGGCTTATTTGGCTGCGCAATCTCGCGGTGTCTCACCTGCTGGAATTTATCCGAATCTGGGTAACGCTAATTTTGGATATCCGGGCGGATCTCCTTCGGTGGACAACCTTCGGGGCATGCAGGCTCAGGCTACCCCCTTGTCTGGAACTACGCAGATGAGCCCTCCAGGCTCTATGCTTAACCAGTCTGGCTTTGGTCCCCAGCAATTTAGCCCTGTTATGAACACGGCTCAGATGTATCAGTATCCTCCTCAATTTAATTTCCAGCAGCCTGCCCAAGGACAGTCCGCTGGGGGACGACGTGGACGTGTAAGTGGTTCCAGGTCTCTAAGTGAGCAGTGATTGCCCCCCCGTACAGAAGCTAACATCGTCTGTTATCAGTGCTGAGGTTCACATATGACCTTTTAATCCAATTTTGTTTCAACTTTATGTATAAAGTTAACATTTTTTTCATTCCATCTTTCGCTACTTTCCGGATACAGAGTAGTATGGTTATATGTATGAAATGACCCTTATCTCACCTAGACTGACGCTGGATCGTCTTGGAAGAGGGGGAAAGGAGAGACGACAGAGGCAAAAGTGCTGTTGAATTTTATTTTCTTTCATTTCATTTTTATCTCATCTTTAAAGAGCATGGTGGTGTCACAGTTGTCAATATAGCATCAAGTGGTGCGAACCACCGAGTTTCAAGCCATGTTTCTTCAACCATGGTTGTGTTGGATACAGGGAGAATTGTCGTTGTTCTTGTTATTTTTACTCTTGTTTTTCTATCACTCAAAGTCCTGTATTTCTTGTGGTCTCGATCTTGCAGTGGGTTTAGACTGCTGGTGATGTGACGAATTTCCTTGATAGTCTCGATACGAAGCTTTTGTGAATTGTTTGACCAGCGGTACCTGTATCTCGTTAGGAATCCACATTTTCTGAAATAGACAACATATTCATATTTTATCTGTCGTGGCTGTAGTCTTATACGCGTTTAGCCATTTTTCTTGTCTGTGCCTAATCCTGTGGAGAATATATATTTGAGGTGTCAGACATTTTCCTGGGATAATCCGTGTAAATTCCAATCCCCATTTCTACTTCTCTTCCGATGTTCCCCAAGAACAGTGGCAGTTGCCAAACCACAAAACAATCAGCAATCAGTTATGACTCGATCTTCAATTCTCTATCAAAACTTCCAGAACACTGTATTTCTTCTTGACATTCCCACATCCATTGCTCTCGCACAGGAATTTCCCCTAACCCAACAAGAACCATCATCAGAATCTTCAAAGCTCATCTCACACAAACACGTCTGTGCAAGGCATCTCCTATCTTCAACACCCCTAAGAGACCCCTACCCTGGATATACAGAACCAAAAACGGATACCGCAAGGGCAAAGGTCTTGCAAAGGATTCCTGTTACGGAGCGAGAAATCCATGATACCATTTCACCTTTGGTGAGAGAGGCGTTGCATGAAATTCGGGAGGATCTCAAGGGTGATGAGTGGTGCCTTGAAAGAAGGACCTTAGCGCATGACTTTGGACGGGAGTACACTGCTCGTCGTCCCGAAGGAAACGTGTCTCTTGGGAAAAGAAGTCGAAAAAGTAAAGAGTCTAGTAGCAATGATGACTGCCGATTCCCTGTCAAGGACTACACAAATTTAACCGTTCCCGGAAAGTCAACCAAGCTACAAGGTATGTCTCCAAGCTTAGAGCTGGACAATCCGCCTTTAATCCTCTCGCCTGGGTTGAATTTGCTCGATTCCATGTCTGGCCTGTGCAATCTTGTCGTCAAAAATACGTCCTCTGACCATGCAACTGTGAGAGCTGGTTGCGTATTGGAAAGACACAACGACTCGACTGAGACCAGGCGCACCGAGCACCATAATCATACGTTCTATATACCACCCTATCGAGTTTCTTACTTTGCAAACTGCCTATATCACAGCCAGCTACAAAGCCCGACAGATACAGAGGCCCTATACCGGGTCTCCCTCGAGACCACAGATTCGACCTAATCCTCCTGGATCCGCCATGGGTGAATAGATCTGTTCGACGCAGCGGACATTACCATACACAGAACTACCTCGAGGGTAATTTACTGACCCAGCTTATTCGAGATATACTCAAGGTGCACTTGCAAGACAGCCATCGCATCTTCCGTTGTGACACATCTAATGATCATACATTGATCCCAAAGCCGACCGAGAAACAGGCCCAGAGCTCTATAGCAGCCATATGGATTACCAACTCTGCAAAAGCGCGGAAAATAGCCTTTGATGCTATCCAAGGCGCGGGTCTTTCCGTCTGCGAAGAATGGATTTGGGTCAAGACCACTACAAAGGGGGATCCTATCACGCCGCTAGATGGCCTCTGGCGGAAACCCTATGAAGTTCTGGTGATCGGAATGAGGAAACACTTCCAACAACAAGCTAATTCACCGGAGAAAGGAGGGGATGGTGTCATCACTAGGAGGTTCATTGCCGGTGTTCCAGACGTGCATTCCCGGAAGCCGAATTTAAAGGAGGTTTTTGAGAAGGTTTTCTTTGCCGATGCTTCTCCTTCTCCTTCTCCTAGGTCAGAATATCATACGGCTTATTCCGCTTTGGAGGTATTTGCACGCAATTTGACTGCCGGTTGGTGGGCCTGTGGAGATGAAGCTCTGAAGTTCAACTCGGAGGAATGGTGGGTTCACGGAAATGGTATGAGCTTGAGTTGATCTGTATTGGTTTATAATGTATATTTAGATACCGAAGCTCATTCCTTGACATCTCTGTTATACATAAGATATTATAGAGCCGTGACTCCTATCATTACATACGTTGATACTACATCCACCGTAGATACCTGGCCAATATCTTCACATGAGCCACTAGGGCCTGAGCAAACCCGGCATATGCAAACTCCCAAACACCTATTCGAATATGTATACACAAACGAAAAGATAAAGTAACATAACATGCCTCTTAATCAAAAACAGGTCCCAAGCTGACCAAGCTGAACCTCAAGTCTGGGTTACCACCCTGAGCCTCAGTCTTCAAGAACCTCCTAACACCCAAGTTAAGCGCCTTCTCGCTCAATGCATCCTCGTCCTCCTCCAACTTTCCTCTTTCCAATGGGCCCTTCCTCCTCCCATCCAGCTCCCACAACCTTCCATCAACTCCCTTCACAAACGCCACAAAGTGCAAGTCAACGGAATCCTCTGCCTGGGGCGCCGTGGTATCACCCAACTTCGCCGCATCGGCATGCGCACTCTCCAGCGCCTTGCTCTCATATAAGAGGTTCGCCCTGTCAACAGGACCAAGTGGTTCCGCTTCCCGCAAAAGACCATCCAGATCCGATCCAGGAAGAACCTGTTTCCGAGCCTCTCCATTGGACACCGCGTGCAGCAATCCGATCAACCCACAAGCGTTCCGGATCGTCTGTTTGAACCACATGACCGGCTCCGAGGGTCCGGATCCAGTGTAGTCGGTGAGTTTGCTATCTTCGGATACGCGGGATGACTCATAGGTTTTCGAGACGGGGAAGACGAGGAGGAGGGCGTGCGAGGGACGGGGGACGAAGGCTAGGAGGTCTGGCTCGTCGATAGAGTATACGTCTGTGAAGCCTAGGGTCGGTGGGAGACCGAGTTGGTGGACTAAGTGCGACATCACTTCTGGGTTGTTTTCTTCGTCCATTGAGTCAGTTGGTGTCCTCTTCCCTTCTCCGCTGGTTTGGATTGGGGTATTGTATACCGAGGGGCACGAAGGCCTTGTTAGTTTCTGGGGCATCGACATGATCTGTCATCTTGCTTATTGGTGCTTTCCTTAAATATATTAACACGGGGGTTTGGTGTGAAATAGTCGGTTCTGAGGTCAAAGTGGAGGGATGGGTTCGGTGAAATGATGTTAGTGAGGGGTTGGAATTGATCTGCGGGGTCAACTCAGTTAAATATACTAATCGGGGTTCCCGCCTTCCAATCAATGACATGTGATGGCTTTACTTTGGCCCTGTCAATGTAAGGGCCATATGGGCCCAGGCAGTCAAATTTTTGTTAATATAGTTAACTTTGTAAAATTGTCATGCGGATAATTTCATAGGAGTAGGCCTCTGTCATAAGTTCATCTCGTTCATAGCCACGTCTATGGTCTACCTGTCTATAACTAATCGCTGTCCTAGTTCTGCAATGGCTTCACCCCCCGTTTCAACGGTTCGTAAGTATTGGTCCACAGCTCACTGGCCTCTCCAAGGAAATAAGACAAGCTGACATCAGCCATACTAGCTTCCTCGTCGCCAGAGATAGTCTCCAACTGGGAAATAAGGTTCTCCAGCCCAAAAGCTTTGCCCGTAGCCTGCGTAGCGCCAGCTTCCAGCATGACATTAACAATGTGAACGTGGAAGTGATAATATGTTGGTTGATCTGATGACTGTCAATTATTGTCCCCTCAAGATGCCTACACGAGGCCACTTACAGTGCACATAAAGTTTGAGCTGATCCTGGTCTAAATCCGGATACATATTCACCGTACCCTCTAGCAACCGCTGACGCAGATACTTCAACCAAGGGATATGTTTCTTTTTCAAATCACGTAAGCTCCAGATATCCCTCCGCTGGACGAGAGCTAGTAAATGCAACGAGCCCATCGTTTTCCGATCCCAATTAAGATCGGGAAGCATCAGGAACCCATCCTCGGGACCGTGGCCCTGGTCCCGAAGAATAACATCTTCCTGTTCTGTTCGACCCTCAAGGATGTTAAATACCCAGTTCAATCGGCCCTCTTCCCGCTTGGCACTCATATACGGCCGGATATAGTCCCGATAAATTTCAGGTGTTTCGGTCACCATGCGTAGCACCTGATCGGAGTACTTCTTGATATGCTGCTCGGTGCATGGCCAGATCAGGTTCAATTTGAGATCGGCGGATTGATGACCCTCACTGTCAACACCTGATGACGCCAGGTACCAGCGGTAGATATCATTATCACCCAGGTTGTTTACACGGGTGATTGCTGAGTGGAACGCTCTCAATACCTCGAGGGATTCGGTAGCAAAGGCCGCTCGTTCAGCTATAAGAATGCCTTGTTTCCCTTCGATTGTTCCCAGGAGAGCGATACGACGGCCACTTTGGTCTAGGTATAACTTTCTGAGTTACTAAGGTCTTGACGACAGCGGTTTGGGCGAAGCGCCTGGTATAATAGTTCAGGGGGTTCAAACCTTGTCTGAGCAGCCTGCTAATCTCAAATTTTGAGATCAGTGCCTCGGGCGCCACTTTAGTGTCGTTGCTGGCTTGCATTATTGTGTGGGGTATCCAAAAGTTGAAGGTTGACCTCGACTAAATTTACCCCGTATCTTTACTATGTACTCGGCAGAATGGTTGGGCGGTCAATTCTTATCGGTGTTATCGATACTGTTGTTGACTTCTTTATATAACTCTTCAAGCAGAAGGGCGCATACTTAGGATTGAACCGGGTAATGCAAGCTTTGATCTTAAGAAGCATAGTTTATGATTTGTCTATATGGTAAAGTAGTACAATCGCTTTGGACAATGCATGTAGCTCCTAGGCAGCACGCCATAATAAAATGAAGCAAAGCAAGGAACTCAGCCGCCGGTGTGTGCTTATATGCGTAAAAATTGGGTGGAGGCATATACTTCTAGTCAAAACGAAGTCCTTATGGACCTCATAAGCAATATCGCGGGTTTTCCACCACTAATAGATGCATCGAACATCATTCACCATAGTTCACCGTGATGAAATGAGTATGTCAATGTACGGCAGCTGACCAACATATCGAAGTGCGGCCGCATCTTGTCAGACGTGCTGCAATTTCCCTAGGGGAGTGTATCCTGTGAACACATGAATCGTGCTCAACAGGGAAGCGCTTATGTACCAAGATGGTTTCGTCGCGTAGGATGTCTACAGATAAACCAGGGGTCAAGTTCATGAGGATTTCTTTTCGTCACTAGGCTGGCAATGAATCTACTCAAGATCAGTTCTCGAACACACACAAAACAAACTGAACAAGAGAGAGAGAGAGAGAAGAAGGTATTAACGCACCGCTTCGGCTAATTTCAGCCACTCTTCAATCCCCTTGACGAAGGAATCATCCGCCGCAGGTGTCAGTTCATGACCCCATACCACGTATTCATTGAAAGTAGCTTTTTTCTCTAGGATCTTGACTGGTTCTTCCTGTTCTGCTTCCTCGCTTATCGTAGAGTTTGCGTTGCTTTGGGTTGATGGCATCACAAGCTCTGTTGGCAGCGCAACAACCCCTGGGTTGGATTGTTAAAGTCTGCAGAATTTGCAATAGTCATAAGTGATTACTCACCTTCATAACCCTTTGGAATCTGAACACGCCGGCCTCGTAGCTTACGGCCGCGGAAGTAGGCAGTCTGTATATTTGAATCTGCGCCAATGAGTATTTTGGGACCTGAATACTATTGGGAGCGCTGACCTTTTCCATTGGATTCGGGCTTCCAATAGCGGCCCAGGGATCCAACGGGACCATCATGATGAATTCGACAAGGAAGGATATTGGGAGTAACGTTCTCTGTTTTATTCGCGTCTTCTGATCCAGAGGACTGTTGCGGGGGTTGTATAGCGAACATGTTGAGTTTGGATGTAAATTTCAATTGACTAGTGCAAAAACAAAGTAATTGAGCCGAATAAAAGGAAGTTAGCTAGTATCTTATCAGGTCAGGATGTTGTTCTATGAGCTGAGTGATGTGTGGGAATAAATTGGAGCACGCGTCGCGTAAAGTGATTTAAATGCCGTTGAGAGAGCGGAAATTTCCGACCTCAGAGCATCGACGGATCGGCAATATGAGCATTGCGTTCTTTTAGATCTCAATCTTAGAAAACACTGATAAAGGTTAAAGTCCAAATATCTGTAATATAATGATTTAAATTCTATATGCCTGCTCGAGATACAGTATGCAACCCGGAAATCTATGATCAAAGTAGTCGGACTGGTTGATTTCAAACGCCATGGAATTTGGGTATAATAGACAAGCTTGGATATAACTTAATCACCTCTTGCGCGTCTTCTTCTTCTTCTTCTTCTTTTTCTTCTGGTCGTCTCCATTCTCCTTCTCAACCACTACTCGTACCGGCCATTTCTTCAGGTGTTCCTTCTCGAATTCATCTTTATCTCGCCGGTATAAAAGCATTGTAGCTTTTGCATCCTCCACACTAGAATGAGCGCCGCTCTGAATATCCAGACCTAGAAATTCTGAAGCCAACATTTTCAAACGGGGAGAACCGCCTCCAGCAATCTTCCGATACGGTGGGTGTTTGCTAGTGTCTCTAATGTCGCGCTTGGGATGGCTTAGAAGAAGTGCATCCAGGTCATTCCGCAAGGCATGCCCAACGAGTATTCGCCCATCTATAATCTCGGCAACATCTTTTTGAACTTGTTCAAGGGACCGGGCCTCCACCATATGCTTCGGGAGTATGCCGCTCACATGCGTTCGCCAATCCGTGACCATTTCTTTCGGCCGTACAAAGGAGTCATACACTTGTTCGCCATTGAAGTTGACAATACTGACACGCGCAAGAGCCGAGTCGTTGTCGGGATTAGGGCCGACTCCCACCATCTCGCAGTCCATCGCAACATATTTACCTAGTTCAGCACTAGCACAGGATTAGCAAAGACTTGAAACATAAGATATGGCAGGAAGACAGCAGAGATACTGACGTCGGTGACCGGCCCTCATTGACCTTTGCAATCTTCACTTCAGGTCGCGGCGCAATCGAGGTAGTAGAATTCTTCCGAGAGATGGATTTCACAACGGTTTCCTGGACGACATCCTTGCCTCCATCAGCAGCGCTGTCGGCCATCCTCTTCCTCTTTTTCGATACACGAGATTGTTCAAGTTTGGTTTTCCCTTCGACTGTCTCCGTTTTTCGCTTCTTTAACAAACCATTTTGGCCTTCCCGATCAGATATCTTGCGTTTTGTAGAGCTGGAGGCGGGATTCTTTTTCAGCGTCTCCTGGAGTTTCTTCCAATTGCTGGAAAGGTTTCTGGCGTCCATTCCAATGGCCGGGTGGATCTTATTGCATTGTGCTCTGATTCTGGATATGCGATGTGAGGAGACAAGAAAGATATTTGATGCGGAGGAGCAGCTTTCCACCGATAAATTGCGCTAAAGTTAAAATTTCGGACGGCCCACTCGGGGGTCTCGAACACTTTCCGTTCCTCTATGCTTTTAGCTGGCCACAATGTACATCTGCTGAGCTTACGCGGAGTAGGCCTTTATTTACCCCCTTGTGACACGGATTACAGGGAGATGGACCATTTCAATAACTACATAAAAGCTTCAGTTTATACCATATAAGGAGCTTTACTGTCCGATGCAGGGTATCAGAAAACATAAGAACTTTTTGTATCCAACAACGCCTCATTATACAATAGAAGCCTATGTGAAAAGAAATCACGATGACAACACAAGGGGAATCTATTTACAGGCCTGGAACCTTGAAATCCTTGTAACCCCATTTCTCCGTCAGCTTTCTCTTTGCCTTCTTGGGTTGTGAAACCGGCTTTCGAGATTCCAACTTTCCTTGAACGATTAACGTCCGGAATCGGTCATCGAGCAGATTTCCTTCTGGCTTAAGCAAGCGCAGCGAGTCCTGCAGTTCATCTGGTAGAACAACCTCCAATTTTTGGTCGGGTGCGCTGGTGTGAGGTCAGTAAATGAATAAGATACAAGTAGGACTGGGGAAACATACTATGTCCTTCCACCCAAGGGCTTTCGCCGCAAAACAGTATCATCACCTTCTCCCTCAGAGTCGGAAGACTCAGCTCGCTCAAGCTCCTGCTGCTTCATTTTCTCAGCAATAGATTCTGCCTGCTCAACCTGGTCTTCCTTCTTCTTCATCTGAGCCTCCCATTTTGCTTGCCTCTCAGCCTCCTTACGTCGGTTGATCTTGTTTCTTTGCGCTTTCGTCTTTCTCTCTGGACGCTTCTTCTTCAGCCAATCTGGGGTCTCGTACTCGCTTTCGAACCCTTCCCAGGCACTTTCATCGTCCGACTTAACCTCGCCGTCGTCATCCTTGGCCTCGGCAACCAGACGCTGTCTTTCTTCTTCTTTACGTTCGTCCTCCAGGCGCTTTTTCTCTGCCTCTACCTCCTTGGCTCCTTGTTCCTGTAGAAGACTATCCCAGTCCTCAAAGGTTGGATTATAACTTGTGCCAGCGTTCGGTGTGCGGACAGCGGGGATCGCTTTTCCATTTGCAGCAAGTGAAATCGGGGCTTCCTTTATCGTTACAGGCGCAACCTTCGGCTTCGGTTTCTCTAGGAAATCAAATTGCGGATCCTCCACAGGTGTTGGGTCTTCAGCATCCGCCCAAGGATCATAGAATTCACCTCCCGCAACCTTCTTGGTGGGCTTTCCCTCTTTAGCGACCTGCTTTAAGCGTAGCCAATCCTTGCGGGTAACCCAGTCGCTCTTGTGTTTCTTAGTCTTCGGTTCCAGAACACCGTCTGTCACTTTGGAGTTGTTGCGTTTGCGAGTGTCTACCGCTGGGATGACCGACCGCTGAGCAATGATTTCTTCAGATTTCAGCGGCTTGTGCTGTTTCTCGAATGCTTTGCGAATTTCTGTTGAACCAGTGGTATCGACGGTGAATAGCTCTTCGGACGGCTTCTCTGCTAGGACACCGCTGTAATATGGAATCAGCTTTAGGGACATTGAGGGAAAGAGACTAAGGCCATATTTACCCTTTGATCTCTTCATCTTTCAACAACCGGAGACCTTCCTGGACCTCCGTCACATCCACATTCTTACGCCACGCCTTTTTGCCCTTACGGGAAGGTTGGCTAAATTGTTTGGGGGCATCTGTGGAAGGAGACATTTTGTAAACCTTACCAGCTAGATTGCAATATTGAACTGTAAGGTGGGAGTCTTTTTCTTTTCCTTTTTTCTTTAGCGCTAGTAGATAATCTGCGACCAAAAATCTGGACCCGCTTACCTAATGCAGTATCGCGGGGCGATTAAATTACATGCTAGTGCGTCTGCCGCGTTAAAGCTCTTCGCGGCTATCGCGGGCGAGTTGAACGCTATTCAAGACTGACTTCTCAGCGACGTGCTTTTCGCCCGCGTCAATTTATCATCGGCACTGATTACTCTAGCCACTAGCCCTGGGGGCTCAGTTCAAGCCATTATCTCTAATCTTGCATACCGATACTTCTCGGGCCTGATTGGTCTGAAGACGGCTGCTGAAACTCAACAGCCATGCCGGTGGTCAAAGGAGGTGTCTGGTAAGAGCTCTTGCGACTTGCAATATGTTTATTGACCAAAGGCTCACATTTATTTAGGACAAATATCGAAGATGAGGTGCTTCGAGCGGCGGTAAGTTAATATGCGCGCGAGACGAGTACAAGGAGGCATGTCGTGTTGCGACCGGACGGTCACTAATAATTGCCATACTACAGGTGTCCAAGTATGGTCTCAACCAGTGGGCGCGAGTATCCTCACTGCTAGCTAGAAAAACCCCAAAGCAATGCAAGGCTCGATGGGTGGAGTGGTTGGATCCCGGCATCCGGAAGGTCGAGTGGTCAAGGGAGGAGGATGAGAAACTACTGCATTTGGCCAAGTTGATGCCCACTCAGTGGCGTACTATTGCACCGATTGTTGGACGCACAGCTACTCAATGCCTCGAGCGCTACCAGAAATTGTTGGACGAGGCGGAAGCTCGTGAAAACGATGAGCTTGGCCTAGGCGGTCCCGAGGGTGGGGAGACCGCTGCACCAAGTGCGGACGATGTGAGACGGTTACGGTATGCTAATATATACTTATGCTGTGGGTTTCTTCTCGCTAACTTTAACTAGCCCCGGCGAATTAGATCCCGACCCTGAATCGAAGCCCGCTCGCCCAGATACAATTGACCTTGACGAAGATGAGAAGGAGATGCTGAGTGAAGCCAGAGCTCGTTTGGCGAACACACAAGGAAAGAAAGCAAAGCGAAAGGCTAGAGAACGACAACTGGAAGAATCTCGGAGACTTGCAGTGCTTCAGAAGCGTCGTGAACTCAAAAATGCTGGTATCAACATCAAGGTTGTCACCCGAAAGAAGGGTGAGATGGATTACAATGCCGATATCCCTTTCGAAAAGCCGGCAGCCCCTGGTTTCTACGATACAATGGAGGAAGAAGCTAGGAATGAGAGGCAGCGCGAAATGTTCGACCCCCGTAAGCAACAGCTTGCCAACAAGCGCAAAGGAGACCAAGACGAGGAGGCGGAGCGCAAGAAGAGGAAAAATGATAAGAACAGCAACTCTGCTGCTTCGGCAGCAGCAGCAAGAGCTGGTCAAATGCAGAAGATCCGCGAGGCGGAGCAGAGTAGCAAAAGAAGAGCCCTTGTCTTACCAAGCCCTCAGGTTAGTGAAAGTGAAATGGAGGATATCATCAAGATGGGTATGGCAGGTGATAAGGCCAGCAAAATGGCTGGGGATGAAGAAATGACACGAGGCTTGCTTGGAAATTATTCGGCAATTGTTGGCGGGACACCGATCAGGACCCCTCGCGCTGCGCCGGAGGAAGATCATATCGCCAATGAGATTAAGAACATCAGAGCCCTTACTGAAACCCAATCGTCATTGCTGGGAGGAGAGAACACACCTTTGCACGAGGGAGGATCTTCTACTGGTTTTGATGGTATTGCACCACGGCGCCAGGAGATTGTCACACCGAACCCTATGGCTACGCCTTTCCGACAGGCGAATGGTGGTGTCGGTGCGACACCTATGCGAGGAGGTGTTGGCCCGGGGGCGACTCCTCTGCGAACCCCCCGTGACCATTTCTCCTTGAATCAGATGGAAGGGGGACAGCTTGTCGGGAGCACTCCAAAGGAGATCAAGATGCACGAGAATTTTATACGCCAAAGCATCCGCAGCAAGCTTTCCGCGCTGCCAAAACCAAAAGAAACCGAATGGGAACTGGAAGAACTTCCTTCAGAGTCTACAGAGCCAACCGCCAGTGAGGAATATGTGGAAGAGGACATGGCAGAGCGTGATAGGAGGGAAAGAGAGGCGCGAGAGAAGGCAGCCCAGGCTGAATTAAAGCGTCAATCACAAGTCTATCAGCGATCACTCCCCCGTCCAAGTGTTCTAGATATAGACGTGCTGGTTGAACGTGCGTCGCAAGTGACGGATCCGATTGCCGGCATGATCTCCAAAGAGGCTGCTTTGCTGATTGCTCACGATGCCCGAAAGTTCCCCGTTCCTAGTGCTAAGGTAGAGGGCAAATCACGGAAAGTGGAACGGTTTGATGACGCGTTGATAGAAGCAGCCCGTACTGCTATTGCCACCGAAGCCAATTCTAGTGAAAAGAAACCAGAGTGGACAGAAGACTTCGATGCTCAGTGGACAACTGCACATTCGAAGGCTCTTCCAGGTCTCTCCAGTTATGCCGACGACGGAGAGGACGATTACCAACAAGAGCAACGTATGATTGGTGTTTTTGACAATGTGCAAGCCTCTCTTCTTGCCACGGCCGAGAGAGGAAACAAACTTGAGAAGAAGCTTGCGCTACATTACGGTGGATATCAAAACCGGGCGAAGATGCTACGGACTAAGATACTTGAAGCCAGCGCTGCTTTGGAGACGTCAAAGGATGAGCTAGATGCATTCCGTAACCTACAGATTTCCGAGGAGGCGGCCATTTCCACGAGGCTAGAGAAGCTGCGGGACGATGTGGCTTTTGTCATGAGAAGAGAGCGTGAAGCTCAAGAAGTATACCGGACCCGAAAAGAGGAGCTTGATGAGCTCGTTGCAGGGACAGGGGGAATGGTTAACGGATGGCATTGACGCTGAAACTAAGAGGTTAGTACCCGAATCCTGTACTTCAAAATGTAATCCAATTATGCCTTCTTACACGTTTGCTGCGAGTCTTCATACATGGCGTGTCTATCGGGTTTTACTGGAATGTGCTTTCATACTGTCTTTTTTTGCGGTAGCTCTATTGTTGATGCAAGCCTATTTACTAAGGGGATACTCAACACAAACGAAATGAAATGTAAAGGCAGCGTTTGCATGCTCAACTGAGAACGAGGACTATAGTGTGACTGTCACTGTCGCGTTGTAAAAGCTACCAAAAACGGATAACAAGATGACCATGGATTGGGAACCTAAGGCAAACAGCCTGAAAGGCGGTCTCTTCCGAGCATCGCAACGGACAATCCTCCATCCCCTCCAATATCGTTCCCCTTCGTCTGCATCGCATATTCCCTCCACCATCGTATTTCCATCTATAGAAACCCGTTAGACCGATCAGAAATTACTCCCCCGACACGATGGGCGTCAGAGATTCCCATGGGGAGGCAACCGCGACACCGGACCCCGTTGAGAAGGGGTTCGCCACCCTCAACACCGTTCGGTATGTCGCTGAATACACCTGAAGATATTAGTTATAGTGTCTTTGATATCTATTTAATCGGTCGCATCAACTAATCAGAACGATAGGATCGGTGTTAAGGCTATGGTTCAGAAGGTTAGTAGCTATTCAACTCCTTCGATTTTTATATAATCACGTGATCAAACCATATATTGAACTATATACTGACGTATCTTGGTAGGATGGAGAATTGAGAAAAGCCGAGATTTTGTCCATTAGACAGCGCAAAGATGGCCCAAGCTTTTAGTACGTTTCAGATAGGCATGAAATATATCTACACCAAAGTACTAATTAAACTTCAGTGTCCATTACGTCGATTTCAACAAGCGTCTCGACGGTAAGTTTGGCATCAATATCTATATTGCAAAATCATGCTGACACGATTATAGAGTGGATTGATTCCGCAAGGATTGATTTATCCCACGAGGTTGAATGGCCACAGCCTGAGAAACCAGAGAAGAAGAAAGCAGGTCCTGGTAACAAAGTGCCAAGCAAGAATGCTCAGAAGCGTGCAAGAGCTGGAAGCCGCGAGGTTTCGGCAACCCCAGATCTTTTGACGGGCAAGAATACCAATGTTGGCAAAGCACAGCGTCCGTCTAAGGCTGGCGGGAAGGAAAACCGTGATGAGACGCCTGCAAATTTGTCAGTCCTAGATTCAGAAGCTATTTCTGCAGATGTGACCCCTAAGCCCGAATCCGAAGATGTTGATATGATTGGCGTCAGCTTCACGGATACCAAGGAGGAGCATGAGCAAGGTAAAATGTCACGCGAAGAGGAAATCGAACGGCTGCGTACAAGCGGGAGTATGACCCAAAATCCTACGGAAATTCATCGCGTGCGTAACCTGAATCGTCTACAAATGGGCAAGTTTGATATTGAGCCCTGGTACTTCTCTCCTTATCCTGCCTCGTTTTCAGATGTCGATATGGTCTACATTGATGAATTTTGCTTGAGTTATTTCGACAACAAACGCGCTTTCGAGCGTCACCGTGCGAAATGCACCCTTGTGCACCCACCTGGAAACGAGATCTACCGTGATGACCATATATCATTTTTTGAAGTGGACGGTCGACGCCAGCGCACCTGGTGCCGCAATCTTTGCCTTCTTAGCAAGCTCTTCCTTGACCATAAAACACTTTACTACGACGTCGACCCTTTCCTATTCTACTGCATGGCCACTCGAGATGAAACCGGTTGCCATCTGGTGGGCTATTTCTCCAAAGAAAAAGATTCCGCAGAAGGCTATAACCTTGCTTGCATCTTGACTTTGCCACAATACCAGCGTCTCGGCTACGGACGACTGCTTATCTCCTTTAGCTATGAGCTCAGCAAGCGAGAAGGAAAGCTCGGTTCTCCAGAAAAGCCCCTCAGTGACCTGGGTTTGCTAAGTTACCGGCAATACTGGCGAGAAACACTCGTGGAATTACTCATAGAGCCGGATCGAGAGTCCATGAGTGAGAACGAGCTTGCTGTGCTAACATCGATGACCGAGAAGGATGTACATGAGACACTGGTTGTGTTCAACATGCTTAGATACCACGTACGTTACTAGGTCCTATCCTTCACCCCGTATGCTCGGAAGAAATAGCTAACTAGTTGTTACAGAAAGGAAACTGGGTTATTGTCCTCACGGACCAAGTCGTTGAACAACACAATAAGCGTCTTGAGAAAGAGAAAATCAAAGGGTCGCGCAAAATCGACCCTGCTCGTTTACAATGGAAGCCTCCAGTCTTCACAGCTTCAAGCCGAACATGGAATTGGTGAGGCGCAAAAAAGCCCGATTGAAAAATATCTATACATAACGAAGCTTTTTTTCTTTTTTCTCTTTCTTTCTTTAGCCCTAAATTTGTACATAATTCACCTCCCTGGTGTCGGGCATTTGTATGATATCATTAGCGTGGGTTTGGTCACTGTCTGTTTTTGGGGAGATGGCTGGTATGGATTGGAGGTCATTTAATAATGTCGAGGACTAGATGATATTATAAATCTACCTAAGCGATCAACCATATGCGGAGTTCGCTCGAATACCTCTTTCTATATCAAGCAACGAGAAAAGAGCCGATGAACAAAAGAGCGTATCTTATACCGTCTACAATGCCGAAAAAAATTCCTAGAGATGTAAACGAAAAATTTAATAGCCTGGCACGATGCTAGATACATGCATATCGAGTCTCAAGGCAGAGCTTCGTACTTCTGTCCCTAGCCTGTCCTTGGCTTCTAACCACGAGAGCAAGGAATACACGGGCTTTGCTTCAAGTGCCAAAGTCTCCTGTATGAGATGTATAGGTAGGTATAGTAGAGCCCGAAACAGGATATCGAAGACAAGCGGAGGAGCAAAACGGGAGTCAGTACATGTCAAACCGCACAGAGCCTGGTCATGGGACACGAGGGAGTAAAGAAAGGTGGCTAAGGGGAAGTGGAATGAGAAGAAAGTATGACAGACTCAAACATCTGAATTTCTCTCATACGGACAGTGGGATAAGTCACAGGACTGGCGTTTTGTATGCGGAAGGAAAGGAATTCCCATCCCACTCAATATGGCGATGTTACTCGGGGCCAGTGTTGATAAGGTAGGAGGAAAAAAATGTACGGTTAGAAAAGATAAGGACATTAAGAAGAGCACTAGAAATTCAAGGCAAGACCAGACCCGTCAATCCCCTACAGGCGTAGCTCATCAATACCGAAAAAAGACGCTCAACGAATATCGGAAACCTGGCAAAAGCCAATTCAAGGTTGAAACGTAACTCAAAGAACGGGACATTATTCCGCAAGGATACTTTATCACTGCGCTCAACGAGACCCGCTATATGTACGTGGGCCCCAGGAAGCATTGCGCGACTGGTGCCGCGGGGAGCTTGTTTCATTGCTTTGTTGGGAAGATGATTTCTTGGAATTCGAAGCCACAGATCCTTCGCGGGGCTTTGTGCTCTTTCGAGGCTTATAGCTCGAAGTTGGACGCGGCCGGGGGTTCTGGCTTCCTGCCTTCCTCGGGAGGGCCACCGTTTTCGCAATAATTGTACCTGGGAAACGGATTGAAACCCGTAAATTTCCCGAGCCATCTTTATCATGGAAACCAAATGAATAAGGTTCAACGCTATGAACCTGCATTAGCTTCAGGTGCTTAGCTCGTAGTCTCGACTGCGAAGGTGGCGGCGCCGCCTGCCAAGCTGCAGGGGGAGCCCTAGTAGGTACTCGAACAACAGGTAGAGACCCTACTTCACGGTCCTCAAAAATTTCTTCAGTTTCTTCAACCTGCTTAGCAGTTATCTCGCCGTCTCCAATTGCTTGCTCACCATGTTGGGGAAGTGAGACTGAAACTGCGGCGATATGCAATACGTCCAGGGGTTCTTTGGACGCAGACGTCACGGCCAAGGCGGTCTTCCTCTCAGGCACTGTCTTCTTGCCAAATAGGGTGTTAATCTTCTCCTGCCATGAAGTAGCAGTAGAGACAGGAGGGCGGGGCGGCGCAGCAGCCATAGATGCGAAGGTGGGAGGAGGCTGTGGAGGAGCGATGACTTTCGGGGGAAGTTTGACAATGGGCCTTGGTGCAGGCAGGTGTACCAAAGGTTTGCTGGTATTGCCTGTGAACACCGGATGGGTTGACATTTCTTCTGGTGGAGGTGGTGAGGGGCTGCGAATAAAATCGCCTTCCGCACAAGGTGGCTTCTTGTAGTGCTCGGATGCCTGCGGGAAGAATCGTGAACTTCGAGCTGGAACGCTGCCGAGAGGGCGTGAATTGGGCTCTGTAAATGGAAGAGGACCAACAGGATGATCCAACCCTGGGAGAGGATTGGGTGGAATCGGTGCGTTAGTATCTGCTGTTCTAGATATGCCAACGACCTGTCTTTGCCCGGCTTGGTCTCCAGTCCGTACCTGTCGCCAAGTCTCGTTGAAAGTTACTTGTAAAGATGGCCCCTCGCGTGCGGCGTTCATCTCATTGCGAAGTTTATCATTTTCTTCTGCTTCACGCTTGGCAGCAACTGTATGGAAATTGTTCCAAGCAACGGTCCCAGCGACACGGTTGTCATGTTGCCATTGATGTTGCGAACTGGGAGGCCCGATAGGACCAGGGCGGGCGATGGGGTTTAAAGACTCGTATGGGGCTTGTCTAGCTTTAGGGGACGCTATGGGGGATATCGGAGTACTTTCTTGAGGCGAGCGCGAAGGTGTAGAGAACGACTGTGATCCTGGAGCGACAGGCGGCTGATCCAAAACGAGAGGGTTGCGCAGAGGAACATCTCTTCCTGGCGGAAACCCTGGAAGACTCTGTTCAAATATGCCATTACCTAAAGTTTTGTCACTGCTAAGAGGTTTCCAAGGGTTCGCCATGGAAGGAGAGGTCCCAACTAATTTGGCATTGGGAGTCCATGGTGGGTACGAACTAGAGGCATTGAGGCCACCCCTCCACTGGGCTGATTGCTCATCGAGCTTGTTCTCTGACAGTTTTTCAGGCGCTTGTGTTTGAGGGTCACCAGGCTGTTGGAGTCCATTCGTCGCGGTAGTATCAGGTTTAGATTCCCGGGGAGGTGAAGGGGCGCGCCGAGCATTGGCCGTTGGTGAGGACTTTTCGGCAGCTCTTTCCCTCTCCACTAACTTTCTCACAGTGTCGGGATGATGAACCTTCATCATTCCATATTGCTTTGGCTCTCCCGTTGTTCCGGAACCGGGGGTTTGGGAGGGGACAACGACGTGTGAGTAACACCGGGTGAGGGAATAGTGTCAGGCCTACTACCTTCCAAAGTGTCCTTGCGCTGTGGCTTGGGTTTTTCGGGAGGTGGACCAAGGGCTTCGAGCTTTTGCCGGATCCTTTCACGTTTGGCAGCTTCCTCCTTTTCTTCTTGCTCTATTCTTCGCTGCCGAGCTTCCATTCGCTTTTCTTTCATAATACGTTCTTGCATGACAACTGGATCTTCCTGGGGCGCTTGCGGGGTCGCAGCTTGGTTAACAGCATGAGCAACATATGGCTGACTCGTGCCATCAGGTGCACCAGGAGCCCTTTCATGTACGCCGGCTGCACCTCGTGGAGTCCAGGAATGACCGGGGCCACGTCGAGAAGGAGAGGGCTCTCGCAAAGGTGTCTCTTGTTGAGGTACCAAGCCTGGCAACGGCGGCTCCACCATACCGTTCGCCTGCGACCCTCTTCTAGTTTCAAATGACCGTTGGGTTGCGTCGGTCCGGCCAATCGACATCCGACGTGCAAAGCTGCCACTTCCGCCGCTGACATTAGATGAAGTTCGCCGACGTGTCCAATGAATGCCATCCTGTCCACTTGACCTATGTGTCTGAAACGCGGGCGAAGGCTCCGCAGGCCCTGCCTGTTCGCCCGGCGCTGGCCGCTGCAACACGGATGGGGTGCGAAAGCTCTGTTCAGTGCGCCAGGATCCTTTCCTGGTTTCAGATACTGGCTCATAACGACCCGACCGGGAGTTGTATAGCTCACGGGTACCAGATTGCGAGTCTTTCCATGACCGATTGAAATCGTCCGCGGCTATCTCCTTCGGATGAGTAACACCGCTATAACGGTCGACCGGAGGTGGTTCTCTCGACGAAGTATGTACCTGAGGTTGAACTTGCACAGGAGGTATAACAGGAGACATTTTCTCAACTGGGGGCAGAGGAGCCCATGGTGACTTGGCTGGGGGTGGCGCCGGACTTGTAGATAGTGACGGCGACTTCTCGTTAGTACCTTTAGAAGAAATACTTGCGCTCTTTGCCTGTCTTTCCGCATTTGCTCCCAGCCTAAGAACAGTGGGGTTCGGTCCAACCGAAGTCGTAGGCTTTGAGACAAATTTGGTAGTCTCCTTAATAGCGGGAACTTGCTCGGGGCGTGGAGGCGGATAATCGTTCTTGGGTTCCATCGACGGCTTGTTCTCTTGCTTTGTTGCTGCAGTGTGTTCCACTTGGGACAGATTTGTCTTCGTTCCATCAGTCCATTCAATTGTTTCCGGTGCCCAGTCATCTTCATCATCATCAATATCGGCCCACTTTGCTTCTGTTCCACCGCCATCCTCTTGAATACGCGACGTCATGTGGATCCCATACTGCTGCTTAAGCTCTTCGTCTGTCAAGTGTTTCGGTGGAGTCTGCTGGATCGCTGGACACGATTCAAAGTTAGCAGAGACTTCGAGAGTCAATCAATACTGTCTTACGTCGATTCTTATTCCAGACTTGATTTGGGTCAGGCCCACTTCCAGCTAGCCTCGCCGCACTCGTCCCTGTTTTCGATAATGAATCGCGTAGACTGCTAGTGGTTTTCGCGACCAAGCGTGGTCGTGAGCTTTGCAACGGTACACCCAGCGGGGTAGTTGAAGACAACGGAGCTAAGACCGGTTAGACTTCGATTTGGCGTGACACCTTGTAAGGATAAATACCTTTCTCAGCAATCTTAGCTGTCGGAGGCGTTCCTGGAGCTTTAGGTACTGAAAACTTTGCGAAGGAGACTGGCTTGAATGATGTCGGCCTCTTTGTTGAACTTGCACGTGAGTTAAGTCTGCTCTCTGTTCGACTGGCGTCGGATTCTGAGCCGCCTTGGGAAGCCGTATCCTCTCCAATATCGGAACCAGATGCTACTCCATTTAATTCAAGCGCCCTTGTCGCCACTGGCCCAGGCCCTTGCCTTGAATTATCCTATGTCTGATTCAGTAGGGACCTTATAATGCCCGGGTAACCAAGACTCACGGTCGTCGATTGGTCCGTATCCCTCCCAGTAGCATTCTTTTCGCTGTACGTCTCAGATAAACTGGTATCATGTGTGCCTTGTTCGGCGTTCGTGATTGCTTCGAGATGTGTAGTTGTTGCGGTATGTTTGATCTCCCCCACGTCCCCTCCGGCAGGTTTCTTGTCGTTGGTGCTCGCAGGAACGTCGGAAGGCGAAGGCTCGCCGCCCGACAGGGTTTGATTTACCACATCGTGGCTGCTCTGCTCTGCCATAACAATTCTCGAGTCTGTGAGGCCAACAGGTTGCGACATCTGTTAGACAAGCGTTCTGAAACTGTAAACACTGAAACAAGTGGCGACTATAAGGTTGAACTCATGGCTAAACTTGAAGGAACGGTCTGAGAAGTACCTATTGTCAGGTATCGAGAATCGCCACGGTCGAACTATTAGCTCAACTGCCTGAGCCGTGAAAAGCTCCAAACGACCAGGTGGACAGCGGAGAATGTCCTAGGTAGAGAACAAGAGATAAAGCTCGGCGAAACAAGGTCGGGCGGGTGGGAAATTCTAGTGGAAGAGTGAGAGCCAGCAGCCCAGTTATTCCCCAAAGGGAGGTTCAACAGTAAAGTGGTGCTTCTCAGGTTGATGTGATCGGGTGATGGCAGCAGTCATGGACGGATGGGCGGTTCAGGTTGAGACTAAGGGTGGCTGTTTTCGGTTAGCGTGGTACAAGTGAAGTACTCCGTAAAGCAAACCTTTGTGGCTGGACCTGTTGCGGCCGATGTTCACTCACATTCACTTCGTTAGTATGCCGTTGTTTTCTTATTACAGGTACTAGTGATATTGTGAACTATTGAAATAGTGGATATGTTATTTTTTTTTATTTTTATATTCTTTGCCTTCTTCTTCTTCCGGGTTATATTTACTTTCTTCCTTTTCAATCTTAGTTTATTATACTTCTGTCACTAATCCCATTTTATAGCATGACTAACGATCGTTCCATGAAGTAGCGCAAGATATTATTCAATGTTATTTGAGTCATCCTATGTATGACGCCATTTAAATGATCTGGAGACAATGATGAGTCACTACTAACTAGGAATCTGTGAAACATAATAAGCTTGAATGTGTTCTACATTGCCTTCAATCTAGGTCAGCGGTATATACACAAATCTTCCGCGCCCCCTCAAGTCATAGCGAGAAAATTTAGTGGGGGTGGTTCTTGTGGTGACCTAGAAGTGTGTTAGATTCTCGAGGTCTATAGTATGGTATAGAAAGGAAAACATACGGAGGTGGAAGTAGTACTCCATGCTGTAGCCGAGGAGGAGAATGCCACCGATGGCGTGAGCGAGGGCTATATGATTATCAGCGCATGTCATGTAAACTTTTAGGAGCAAGAGTGTCTACTTACGAGCAGCAGAGGGGTTCTTGCCGAAGTAACGAGCCTGGTAGCGGCCAATGAGACCAGTAGGCTTAACTTCAGGGGCCGAGCCACGGGGAAGGCGGGCATAGAAGTTCACAACGCGGTCCATACGGGCAGCATCCTTGGCAGCACCAATCGCCTTTCTAAGTGTCAGTATAATACAGTAACGAGAGGGAGAAACCGTATGCTACGGTGCCCCGAGCCGCATTGAAAAAAGAATTTGTCCCGAGCGGAGCGACTTCAGTGGCTGTCGGGGAGCATGACGGTGGGGGAAGGGGATCTCACATTAGGAGAAGCGATCTAGAGACGAGTCAGTATCCATTGTTCAAAAGATTTCCGTCGGTTCTGTTCTCCTCGCGGGTTCTTCTTACCTTGGGAGGGATCAGGGTCGAAAGACCTCGGCGAGTGATGTAGCTCATCTTGTGTGACTAAGTCGGGTTAGAAAGCTTTCAAATTCACGCCAATAAAGATTAAGATAGACAGTGTCCTATCCTATGGGCATCTCTCTTACCTTGATACGAGCAAGTGGACTGAGATGATGGCTAATGGCAGAGAGAAGGGAAGTGCCAACAGAAAGCGGGTTGTCGGATGAGCGGTTCCTAACGCAGGGAGCCTCATGCTGCGCTAACCGGATTTGGAATCGTCTTTAACGACTGGCAACTTGCCGCATACCTCACTTGACGATTGCACTTCCTCAGCGTCTTGTTCTGTCCAGCCAACGAGGGACACAATTGCCATAATGTCACTTTTCAGAGCAGGAAATCTCGCCTGCTTCCGAGCTGGCAGGCTTGCTGCGCCTATCAATGCTCGTTTCCTTTCCACCAACGCCGGTCGAGGCGACCCTTCCGTGAAAACCAGCCCTGCTGATGCCCCAGCTGTGCCTCCCAAGGACAGCTCATTAATCCGCCAGGAGGGTCCTGCTGAGGCAATGGCTCGCCACCAACCGGATTACGAGGCCACAATTGATCACGGCACCTCGTAAGGGACTCTATATAACGCCAGGAGCGTTTTGGCTGACAGACGTAGGAAATTCTCCCCAGTGCCCAAGCGTGTCATGGATGGAAGCGAGCCCGGTGACACCGTCCCAGCTGCTGTTCTTTCTGGTGCTCCTACTGATCTCCAGGCTCGTACTGTCAGGTATAGATGCAAACTTCTAACACCCATTTCAAACGCTAATTTAGGTCATTCAGGATCTACCGCCCCTCGAAGCCCGCCACGCAATCTGGTACCTGGCACCAGCACAACTGGAGAATGGATTGGGATGTGTTACAGAAGGGCCACCGCTGGGAAAACCCTCTGATGGGCTGGCAATCGTCTGCTGATAATATGCAGGGTACTCATCTGAACTTCAAGTCCAAGGAAGATGCCATTATGTTCGCGCAGAAGCAAGGCTATGAGTATTTTGTTCAGGAGCCAAATGAGCGCAGATTCGTTCCTAAAGCTTATGCGAACAACTTCGTTCACGAACCGAAGAAGATCAAGCACATCAGGACCAAATAATCCATTACATCAAGTGTATCTTGTACATAACTCCGGATTTTTTACTCTTTCGGAATTGTTTTTCAGGTGTTCTATGACTCTTTACCATGCCTCCAAGGCCCATATACCGAAAGCTTGGTTCCCCACGATCCAGGCATTACGGTTCACTGGGCAGGGGAGCACGTACTTATAATTCTTCCTGGGTCGATTTCGGTCAGTGCTCCCAATGATCGAGAAAGCTATCTAGCCAGGTCTGCCCAAGAATTTCATGGCTGCTGGCGTTTCGTACTAGCTCGATTGAAGAACGCCATTCGCTTTACCTATAAACATAGCAAGGAAGCTCGTTAGCGTCAAGCGAGTCTTCAGCACCTCGTTATTTTTGGGTGTTTCTTTTTTTATGTTCTTCCGTGAAGATCTGCGAATGTCGTAGTATGTGTGCATATAACTGCCTCATAAGGTAGACTATATTGATTTACCCAATGCAAGCCTCTTACAAGAATGTCCGAAATACTTATGTACAAATTACACTCTCCTCGTAAGCATTACAACAGGCGGCATTTAACTATATCAAACATGTGAACTATGATCATTCTCGTGAACTAAAAAAATTTAGTCCCTTGTGACTATAATTATCTCAAGTTGTATGTTTACAAGTCCATAATGACCGAGTCAAAGGAAGGGCACACATTATTTATATAGTAGTCTTCTCTTAGAAACTATACAAAGCTAGGGTAAGTTTTCAAGTTCCATATCGATGATCTACAAACCCTAGGCTGCAAAAAGTATTTGCTTAGAATTCCGGGAAACAATGAAACTCTTGCAAGTTCCGGTACTAAGCGTCAAGATAGAAACGATCTCGAAGTAACCTTTCCCTTTTTTTTTTTCAGGTCTAGTTGCGGCCGGACAACCCCGCCACCCCACCTAAAATTTATTATCTGGTGAAGATAAGATCGAAAATTTACATATACTCACTCAGTGATTTAATACTTTCCTCTGCTCCCGGACTACCTCAAAAACACACAGACTACATATATAATGGCTTCTACTGCAGTTGACCACCCTGAGGGAGTGGATGAGACCATCCTGACTCTTCGCAAAGTTCTTGTCAATGAATCTGAGCCGCTTGCTCGCCGATTCCGTGCCCTGTTCTCCCTGAAGTACATTGCTTGTTTGCAACCGACGACCGAGAAGACGCTGCCTGCGATCCAGGCCATCGCAGCGGGATTTACATCGTCCTCGGCTTTGCTGAAGCATGAGCTCGCATACTGCTTGGGTCAGACTCGTAATCCAGATGCAGTCTCGTACTTGCTGGAAGTGGTTAAGAACACTGAACAAGATGCAATGTGTCGCCATGAAGCCGCAGAGGGTCTCGGTGCTCTGGGGTTTGACACCAGCCTGGATGTCTTGAAAGCTTTGCGGGATGATGAGAAAGAAGAGGATGTCATTAGAGAGACATGTGATATCGCCGTTGACAGAATTCTCTGGGAGAATTCGGAAGAGAGGAAGAGTGAGAAACTGAAGCCTAGGTACTACAACCGTTTCAATGCCCCTATCTCCGCAAACCTTTTTTGGGGAAATTCTTCTAATTGTATTCTTTTCTTCAATGCAGTGATTTTACCTCGATTGACCCAGCTCCACCACTCCCAATGGCATCCAGCCAGCCTTCCATTTCCGACTTGGAAAAAACATTGCTCGACACAAAGCTCCCTTTGTTCCAAAGATACCGCGCTATGTTTGCCCTGCGCGACCTTGCCTCGCCCCCCGATCTTCCTACAGCTGTCGAAGCTGTTGAAGCATTGGCTAAAGGACTCAAGGATCCGTCTGCTCTCTTCCGCCATGAAGTTGCCTTTGTGTTCGGTCAGCTCTGCCACCCGGCGTCTGTCCCTAGTCTCACAGAAACACTCAGCGACCAGAACGAAATGGGTATGGTAAGACACGAGGCTGCTGAGGCACTTGGTAGCCTGGGTGATGTTGAAGGTGTGGAGGCCACCCTAAAGAAGTTCCTGAACGACCCAGAGCAGGTGGTGAGAGACAGCATTATTGTGGCTCTAGATATGGCGGAGTATGAGAAGAACGGGGAGATGGAGTATGCGTTGGTGCCGGATTCAGCAGCCCCGGCTGCTGTATCTGCTGCTTGATAAATTTTCGGCAAACTAAGAAAGATTACAGTGGCTTAATTGATACTCGCTTCATAGATGTACAGCCGTGAACCCAAAATAGAAGTCTTTTCTGATGTTTAGTTGTTTTGTGTCTCCCTGTAAATCGAATATTAGCATCATGCGTGAATGACTATCGACGGCAAATGGAAGTAGAGGCACATACTTGTAACCACAAACGCAAGTGTAAAAGACCGTACTTCCTTCGTCTGCACTGCGCAATTGCACGGTTGTGAAGTACATCTCTTTCCTGCCACATCTCGCGCAAGTATGTTGTGTAAGAGCTTCTGTCCTTTTATCTGCAGCTGTCAAGTTCTGGACTGCCGATCGTTTTGCCCTCAGTGTCGAAGGGAAAGCACTCGCTTTGGATTCAGAGACGATGGTTTTAGGGACAATGTCTGAAAGGAAAGTGAGGTTAATATGAGCCAGGCAGAGACTTCTCCGAATGAAACTAACTTACCTCGATTACGAGCTCCGCAGATGCTGCAGACGATGAGTTTCGTAGGGTCACCAGACGACTCATCTAATAAATTTCCGCAGTCATTGCAGAAGATCAAGGACCCAATTGCAGACATTTTGTCAAGTGGTGACTTGAGTAAACCTGTAGTTGGAAGAGGTATCTGGAGTAATTAGTTAGTACTACTTTTTTTTTCTTTGGCTGGTTGGCTGTCGGAAAGAATTCCCAGAGCACGGGCCACTTCGAAATGGACATACATGATTAGTGCCGGGCGGTCAGAAACGGTAGCGGCAAGAGACCCGTGCCTGGCATGATAATAATTATTACATTGTTTTTATCGTGAAGTATCTCAAGAAGACAAGATATCGGACGGGGATGGAATTTGAATCTTTTGCTTGAAAGCCATGTCTCCAGTAGGAGCATGTCATTTCCTTCTTTTCAAATCGCCTGGGTCCTCAACTCCAATCCTCCCTTAACGAAAACCCCAGTTCATCATGGACCGCAACTGGCATCCGGCCGTTCAGGTCGTCATCAATGGCCATCCTCAAGCGCAGGCTCACACTTCTAGTGGGCTACCACAGCGCCGGGACAAGCCATTATCTGTGGAAGAGGCTTTGCAGTACTCACCCATGTCCAGTTCTCCGATATTTGGTCTAGGTGATTTGATATGGAACCTAATGGGACATGGTAACCGCTAGCTGATACACGATTCTTTGTAGATTGCATACTGCGTCCTGATGTTGGCCGACCCCCTAATACTACCTCTATCAACCATATCCTACAATCCGGCCGTACTACTTTGACCCAACTCAATGGCGAAGTTTCATCTGGGCGCGATGAGTCGAGCCGGTTAGAGACATCTCGAGAGTATCTGCAACAGTTGCTGGATGGTGACCAGTTAACCGAGTTGTAAGCGTCTCCCATACCTCACAATTACGACATAAAACTCATAATCCCTCAGCAAATTCAAAATTCCTATAGCCTCCCGTAATGATCAACATTCCCTCCCCACTACTTCCAGCGAACATACTTCCAGTAGCAGCAATCTGGGCTCATTCGCGAGGATGATGTTGGAATCGACAGATATAGCATTTCGCTGTAAGTTTAGACTATTCCAACCACTTCGATGCTAGACTTACATGTCACAGATCCTACGCCATCGCAAGCTGAGGGTGAGAAACGTTCTCAAAAGGCTAGTTCCTGGAATCCGAAAGCTTATGCGGCAATCAAGTCGACACCTGCATCCTACAATCAACCGAATCATATGTCGAGCAACTTATCCGTAGTAATTCCAGTCAAACCGATACCTCCCGATACTGATAATCGTGTTATTTCAAAGCGGAGGAAGCTCAATACTGATGGGGACGATAACCTTGCGGCAATCCGACTCAAGGACCAGAAAGAGGAGGCAGACGCTGCTCTAGTGAAGCTTCAGGACTTACTTCATGAGATATTCGAAGCTGAGGATCAACTAGAACCAGGCATGACGTCTGCTACAACGGCTGAGCACTCTAATGCGGTATTTTCGGTCGCCCGGGCGCTTGACATCAGCGGATCGCTTTTGTCTTCGGATATCCACAGTCGTCTCCAGAAGGCTATCAGGAAGGTAGTGGGATTCAATAGACTTCAGGATATCCCATCGGACTATTTGAACAGGATTCAGAAGCTTTGTGAAAAGCCCGTCATCGCAGCACAATCACCTGATTTGAGATTAGAGGATCCATCCAACGACTCCGAAGCCCAAGAATGGCTGAAGAAGATAGACGATATACAAAATGCTCTTCTTGCAGTAGGTACCCTATTACTGACTATGTCGGGCTCTCAGACGGAACGGGACCTTTGCCCTGAGGACCTGATTGAAGCCATTCCAAACGTTCTCAATCAAACATTCGACCACTGTGTCATCCCTGCTGTAGAAGCTCGGCCCGGTGGGAAAGAGGCCCATCATTTTGAGTTCTTCTCTGCCCAGAAACGTGTTATCGGGGGATTGATTCAGCAAAGCAAAAAGGCCCTTGCGCTTTTCGCCGAGTTCCTTGCACGGATAGATGTGTCTGAAGGGACAGTCACAGCGGCTGAATTTTTTGCTTGCAAACTTATATTTGTAGAAAATTCTCACACGGAGAAGGATTCTGCAGTGGGTTTCCAGAAATATGAGTCCGTTCGACGGGGAGCTATGGATGTCCTTGCCAAAGTATTCTCCAAATACCCCGCTCAGCGCCCATTTATCTTGGATGAGATTTTAGTTTCACTGGAAAAGCTACCGTCAACCCGGCAAAGTGCAAGACAGTTCAAGCTCGCTGATGGCAAAAATATCCAGCTTCTAACGGCATTGGTCATGCAACTGGTTCAAACAACTGCTTTAGATGTACCGATGTCACGTTCATCAAGAACGAAATCTAAACTTCCACCTTCAGGTGACGAAGAAGCAGAGGAAGAACAGCTGGATGATGTACACAGGAAGGATGATGATGATGGGTCCGAATTGACTATGGAACAATTAGCTACCAAGGTTAATCGCCTCTACGATAATGCCGTCCGCAGTGCTCAGTATATAGTGAAGTTTATTGTTCAACGAGCAATGACATCCACCAAAACAGGTGACCAGCCGTACCGGAACATCCTTGATTTGTTT
Source organism: Aspergillus bombycis (assembly GCF_001792695.1). Classification (NCBI taxonomy): domain Eukaryota; kingdom Fungi; phylum Ascomycota; class Eurotiomycetes; order Eurotiales; family Aspergillaceae; genus Aspergillus; species Aspergillus bombycis. The sequence goes on along the minus strand of NW_019170035.1, from coordinate 94,683 downwards.
ACCGAGGATTTGATCGGCGTCCTAGGATCAACAGACTGGCCTGCCGCAGAGTTACTTCTCCGCATAATGGCCTCTCATATGGTTGGTATTGCCGACCTAGATAAGAGTCCTGCTACTGCGAAGAGCATGGCGCTTGAGCTCCTCGGCTGGATGGGATCTGCGATATCAGATCTTATTGTGACTGCCCAGCATTTACTTCCAACCATGGAAGAATCTGACAGTGAGCTGACTGACTATCTAAAACAGTTATTTGAAGATTACTCTGGCCGGGCCATCCATCCTCAAGATCTCGTTGTCGCAGAAGGCCCCTACCGGATGACTCTGGAATATTTTCTTCAAGTCCGTCACCTGGACGATTGGCAGCTCACTAGTGCTCGGGGTTACTATCTGGCACAGTGGGCAAAGTCTTTCTGTTCAGTCTATTATAATGCAGACGAGAGAGAAGATGTCACTTATGATGATATGACTGAAAACCTTGTCGATCTATTTGCAAAGTTGTTTTCTGACCCACTGTGGCTGGAAACCCACAAGTAAGTGACCGGGTGAAGTGCTTGTCGCTGATTCGATCCTAATACATTAAATAGGCATTTTAACAATGTATCTGCTGCACATGGAAGATTCTCATACATAATGACCGTTCTGAACTCAAGCTTTTGTAAAGCTTTCGATACGATTTTGAAAGTTCTACTCAATTCTATTGCCAGTGACCAAGCCAAGGTTCGCAGTCGCAGTCTGAAAAGCGTTATCTACATGCTTGAGAAGGACCCGAGCCTTCTTGATAGGGACACATCAGTGATGCGTGTTATTCTTCGATGTGCCACCGATGCATCCCCTATGGTGCGTGACTCTGCGCTCTCTCTGATTGCGAAATGCATTTCCCTGAAGCCGAAACTTGAAGAGGATGGCTGTCGAAGTATATTGACTTGTGCTGCTGATCCAACCGCTGGTGTAAGGAAACGGTGCATTGGTTTACTTAAAGACATATATCTCAAGACCTCACGTACTGAGCTTAAACTAGCGATTCTGGACAGCTTTCTCCAACGAACAGGAGACCTTGAAGAGAGTGTCTCCACTTTGGCGCGTCAGACTTTCGAGGAGATCTGGTTGGCCCCTTTCTACGAGCTTGTTGACTCGGCTCAAGATGGCCCTAAATTAAAGGTTGGCTTGGGGGAACGAGTGACACTATTTGTTAGCTTGGTGCAGCGCAGCGAGACAGCTCTCGAAACACTCGGTGGATGTCTCAGAAAAATTCTGTCCGACAGCTCTAAATCCTCGTCTTCAAACTTCAAAGTATGTAAGGCAATGGTCTCAACTATGTTTGAAAAGTTGGTGGAGGATAGCGATGCAGGCAAAGAATCACAGCAAGCTCTCCTGCAGACGATAACTGTGTTCGCAAAGGCAAACGCGAAGCTATTCCGCCCCGACCAGTTAGAGACTCTTCACCCTTATATTGGACATCTTGCCACTGCGGAAGATCTCTTCCTCTTCCGATCTGTGGTTGTGATTTATCGATGCGTTCTACCATACCTTTCCTCTGCTCATAACACTCTCTTGAAAGAAGTACAAAACGATCTGTTCAAGAGCGTTGCCAAACTTGCTCGCTCAGAACTGAATGAAGTGATGGCCTGTCTTTGGACTATCAACGGGGTTCTGCAGAATACTGACAGGCTCGTGAAGCTTACCATTTCTGTGCTCAAGCCAATACAACACTACAAGAACATTGATCTTTCTGACAATGCCAACATGGCTATCCTAGCTCGAGCTAAAAGTTATATCCGGATCGCGGGTTGTGTCGGACGACATTGTGATCTCGAAAAATATGAACCACATTTCAAAAACGCTTTCCCGTCTTGGAACGGCGGGTCAGTAGCTGGTTTAATGGTCGATTCGATCATCCCATTTACCCTTTCGAAACAGCCACTCGAGCTAAGAGTAATGGCTCTAGAGAGCCTTGGGTCTATCTGCCAGTCCTGGCCTGCTCAATTCAGTCGAGATGAATCGAGACGGATATTGTCCATGGTTTTCAAGGAGGAAAACCCGAGTCTTCAGAACATTGTCTTGCGGGCATTTGCAGATTTCTTTGCAATGCACGAAGGCAAAGCTGAAAAGTCTGTGTTGCCCTCAGCCGAAGCTTTGGACCAAGAAAGTACTACGAGGTTAGGCGGCTCGCTGAAGGCCAGCGATAATGATGGGGCAGCTGCATTGATTGCTCAGCATTTCCTTCAGAATATGCTTCGAGTTGCACAATCACGACAAGACTCTTATGCTCTAACTGCTATCGAATTGATCGCTAGTATTAACCGTCAGGGGCTTGTCCATCCAAAAGAGTGTGCAGGTGTATTAGTGTCACTGGAGACTTCCACTGTTCCCTCCATCGCTAAAGTTGCGTTTGAGACACATAAAATGCTCCATCAGCAGTATGAATCTATGTTTGAAAGAGAATACATGCGAGCCGTTCAGGAGGCTTTCTATTACCAACGCGACGTTGTCGGAGATTCGACCGGTGCGCTGAACCGTCCATATGTTGCCAAGTTGGCACCACTGTTTGAGATAATCAAAATCAGTAACAGCCGCTATCAAAAGAAATTTCTTTCAAACCTCTGCGCAAAAGTTAATTTCGAGCTTAAGAAGCTTGATACCACTGGAAATCTACCAGAGCATCTTTTGCTAGCCCGTTTTGTGGCTCATAATCTCGCTTTCTTCGAGTATGCTCAACTTTCTGAGCTTGTACCGACCATTGGCTGTATGGAGCGAATTGTGGCTTCTACTGGGACGGCTGTAGCCCATGCCATTGAAACGGAACTCTTTTCCACTAAGCTAGAACTGCCGCAAGGGAATGAAGTCGCTATCCCCACCGCAGACCCTCCAGCCCGTCTGGTGCCCCTGCAGCAGATCAACCCACAAGTTCTGCGGCAGTTGGCTACAGCAGCTGCAGCGCTTTCGATGCTCTGGGAGGCTCGCACGTACCTCCGCCGCGTTTACGGCGTGACTGCCCACGTTCGCAACAAGGAGGCTAAAGCTGCATCTAAAGAACTGAACAAGTCGGCCACAAAGGTGCACGGCGTGACTGGCGATAAATGCTGGGACGCCATCAATCGTAACATGATGTCATTGGATAGTGAGGAGAACATGGTTAGCAAGTGTCGAGAGTTTGCGACATTGCTTGCCATTGACGATGAATTCAAAGTCGACGATGACATGGATGTGGAGGGTGACGACGGTGTTACTGATATGGACGATCCAGCAGCTCTTGGAAATCCCAGTGGGCCGCGTCCTATGAAACGAAAGAGCTCCATGTCAGGGCACAACCCCACAAAGAGGCCCCGGGGTAGAAAGCCTGGATCAAACAAGAAAAGAGCCAGCACAGAGTCTGATGCTGAATCTGATTGGAACTGAAGGAATCGCGTGCTTTTGTTGGCTGCCCGGCGTAGTCAACACTTATACTTTGGTTGTTTATTGCATAGACCTCGCATATGGGATTGGGCTGGCGTTGGGGAATACACGGTTTGTTTTTCTAATTCCCAGTGACATGATATTTCTTATTCTTTTGAAAGGCGTGACTGGGCGTCTTTGTATTCCATCTTTCCCTTCTGATCTCTTCTACCATGTTATTGGGGTGGTTATCCATATGGTGGCGGCGCACGTCATATAAGGTCAAAGGTTATCATTATGCGTTGTTACCACTATAATGTACTACCTAAATCGCAGTCTTGGGTGGTACTAGTTGCTGTCTGCAAAACTTGCATGTAATATTTTTTTTCTAGTATATTCTTCTCCCGAATGATACATGATTCATGTCCCTGACGAGGTAGTTCGCAAATTGTCGCGTAATTTGAGGTCGTTGTGTTAGGTAAACAGACCTGTAATTACTACTAGGTAGCAGATCGAAAGACCAAGCCGGCAAAGGATCCGAGCGGGTCCAGGACCTAAATAAAAAGGCTTAGTCTAAAGCATGACGTAGCGTCGGTGAACGACAACACCCAAAACTATTCTGGCTTCCGTCTTTCATTATTTTCCCCTTGGGCCTTCCCCCAGATTTCTCTCTCCCCCCCTCTCTGTTGTTGACCGATTTCTAGTTCACTCGCTATTCGTCTTATATCTCAATCGCTTAACCTGGCCGTCTTACAATTCCTGCTTCCCCTGTGCTGAGCAATTTGTAGCCACCAACCGTCACCCTGCACGCCATGAGCGCGGTGTTGCTCCGGAGTCGACCGGACCAAACGGCGCTGAGGAGAATTGGGCTTTTATCGAGTCGGCTATATTCCTCAAACCCCTTGGGATCAACTAGGCTTCCTACATCTCGAGCTCTTCCCCTTCGTCAAAATTCAGTCCCGCAATGTCTAGCGTCGCGTGCGTTCTTCAACAGTCACCACTCGATCCGACACCAATCAACAGCACCGGAATCAACTGAATCTCCACGGAAATCCTCTCTCCGAAATGCCTTCGTCAAGACTTTTGCCTATTGTGGATTCTTTATTGTCATGAGCGGTGCCGCAGTGGTAGCATTCTTTATCTACGATGCGACCACGTACCGTGAACACTCAAGTGCTGAGGATATTCCGGTCTCGGAATTGGCTCTGAATCCTCGGCGTGGTGGCCCTAAGAACTTGCCTGTTGCAGATGTGCTTGTTGGAGATTATGACTCAGAGATCATGACGGAACAGAAGGACAAACCGAGACTAGTGATCCTAGGCACAGGTTGGGGCAGTATCGCTCTTCTCAAACAACTGAATCCCGGTGACTACCATGTCACGGTCGTTTCGCCTACCAACTATTTTTTGTTCACCCCTATGTTGCCCTCTGCGACTGTCGGCACTCTTGGTTTAAGGTCGCTCGTTGAACCAGTTCGACGGATCGTTCAGCGAGTCAATGGTCACTTCCTGAAAGGCGAGGCGGTAGACGTTGAATTCTCCGAGAAATTAGTTGAGGTGTCCCAGGTCGATGCCAATGGGCACAGGCAAAACTTCTATGTTCCGTACGACAAACTTGTGATTGGTGTTGGTATGTGTGGAGTTCCGGTGGCCTTTTCCACCAAACAACTTGTTCACTAACATCTTGGTAATTCAGGCTGTACAACGAATCCACATGGTGTCAAAGGGCTTGAGAACTGCCACTTCCTAAAGACAATCGATGACGCTCGCCAGATCAAGAATCAGGTGTTGGATAACATGGAATTGGCCTGTCTACCGACGACCAGTGACGAGGAACGCAAACGTCTACTTTCTTTCGTCGTTTGTGGCGGCGGCCCAACTGGTGTTGAATTTGCAGCTGAGCTGTTTGATTTGCTCAATGAGGACCTGCTCTACTCCTTCCCCAAGATCTTGAGAAATGAGATCTCTGTCCACATCATCCAAAGTCGTACTCACATTCTGAACACTTACGATGAAGCCCTTTCTAAGTATGCTGAGGTGAGTCGATTTTGTCCCCATGCGCACGGTCATGTCTATCCTTATTAACTCATGCAGGCTCGTTTCGCTCGTGATCATGTTGATGTCTTAACTAATTCCCGAGTGAAAGAAGTTCGCGATGACAAGGTTGTGTTTACCCAAATGGAGAATGGCAAACCTGTACTGAAGGAAATCCCTATGGGTTTCTGCTTGTGGTCGACGGGTGTCGGTAAGTGGATCCAAGCCCTTCTTGTATGCTTTATTTAAAAGCTGATCGTTGCCCTAGCCCCAGCCGAAATTTGCCGGAAGCTCTCAGCCAAGCTTGATGCGCAGAACAACAAGCACGCTTTGGAAACTGACTCACACCTCCGTATCATCGGGGCCCCACTGGGTGATGTGTATGCTATTGGCGACTGCTCCACTGTTCAGAACAATGTGGCCGACCATATCGTATCCTTCTTGCGTACAATCGCCTGGGAGAAAGGCAAGGACCCAGAGAAGCTTCATCTTACGTTCCGCGAATGGAGAGACGTCGCCAACAGGGTCAAGAAGCGTTTCCCTCAAGCATCCAACCATCTTCGCCGGCTAGACAGGCTCTTTGAACAGTACGATAAAGATCATTCTGGCACTCTCGAGTTCGGTGAACTCTCTGAACTTCTGCACCAAATTGACAATAAACTCACATCCCTGCCTGCCACTGCCCAGCGGGCCAACCAGCAAGGCGAGTATCTAGGTCGCAAACTTACCAAGATTGCTGCCGCGCTTCCCGGCCTGAGGGCCAACGAAATCGATCACGGGGACCTCGACGAAGCCGTCTACAAGGCGTTTAAGTACAAGCACCTTGGTAGTCTAGCCTACATCAGTAACGCCGCTGTCTTCGACTTTGGAGGAATGAACTTCAGTGGTGGTGTTCTCGCCATGTATTTGTGGCGTAGTGTGTACTTTGCTGAGAGTGTCAGCCTGCGTACCCGTTGTATGCTTGCTATGGACTGGGCTAAGAGAGCCTTGTTTGGAAGAGGTTAGTTTCCATTTCCCTTTCCTGAATATTTGAGCTATGATACATTCCGATACTAATGCGCTTGTTGTCCCAGACCTCATGAGTTTCTGATTTTTTAGCTACAGTAAACCGCCCTAGCGGCGGTATCTGCTATAAACTATACGGTGGCTGTTCTTCTTTTTTGTTTCTTGGAATTTGCTTAGGATATACCTGTTTCGTGATCTCTTTACATTTCCAATAGATACCATTTCGTGATGGTCACTGGTATTGGCTGGATCCTCTTTGTATGCTTTGTCCTATACTTCGAGGATATTATATTGCTGTATTTATCTCTTCAGGAATATCTGTGGACCTATTTTAGCATAAAGAAAGTTCTTCTCGTATTGTGGTATAAGTAATGATATCACATGTGTATCTTGCCAGTGTACTCCTTAAAGCTCATCTTATCCCAATTCATTTAAGATATATAGCCTCGGTATCTGTTTCTCATGTCGTCCCGCATACCACTGTAAGATATATATAAAGGGATCTCCTTGTTGCACCGTAGCCACTTAGAAGTACAACATTTCGACGAGATAATATATGAGGGAAGGAAAAAGGGAAAGAAAAAGAAAATTGAACACAGGCGGGTAGTATTCACCCTGTGATACTTTAAAGCTCCTTCGACGACGATCCTATAGTCACCATGGCCCAATGCTGTTGAGAGCCAAAAGCTTTGCCTCTGACTTGGAAACTTAGAATGCCATAATGATGTGCATTGCATGTATTGAGAGTATACCGAGCTACTAGTAATCGACCTCTGCCTGACATCGACAAACAAATTGTATCATTGTCGCACATCGTGGCTGGGTGGAATGAGTCGTGTTCAACGCCAATAGACACGCACATTCCCTCCATACTACATGACTAGGTTGTTGGATGCAAGTAGAAAGATCGAACTGATACTGACAAGCATGTGAGTCTGGAATCGAAGGATAAAGATGTGGTATTAAGATGAGGTTGCTACAAAAGTATATAGAGGCAATTGTCTTGGCCAATGTGTATCTGCGCCAAACACCTTGCTATCGCTGACAACGCCGGAGGTAACAGTCATAAGAAAGGGTCGTGATATCGCACTACAGTATGATTAGCCGAGCCCGCTGGCCAAATCTATCAGGAGATCATTGGATCAACGTCTCCGTTATTGGCCATGAGAGTATCGTTAGTGGCGCCGTTATGACCCTTGGTGTTATTATCGTTGAGGCCCAAGTCTAGTTTTTCTGGGACATCCTTCTTAGCCTCACGGGCCTTTTGTTCCGCCCAGGCACGCAACTTGACAAGGTTGCGCAATCGGGCTTCTTTACGAGCGCCCTGATTCTGCAGAATGGCTTCGTTCACGCTAGTGGCTATATCTTTACGCAAGTCAGGGTGTAGAAGAGGAGCTAGAGCAGGTGTAAGGTTCTCAGTGGGGAAGATGAGGAGCGCCAGCGTCCTCTCAAGATCCTCCAAGAACTGAGGGTTTGTGGGTGCCCGGGGTGCAAGTTGCGATGTCGCGAACTCAAGGGCAGGAGTGATATCTCCATCGGGTTTAGATGTGCACGAGCGAATCAACTCCACAAGTTGCAAGCGTAGCAATGCAAAATGCAGGGGTGGGTTTTCATCCAAAATCTATGCCAGTAAAGTCAGCACAAATTCTCGAAACGTGAGTGGTGACAATAACAATGACAATAATGTTATGCTGATCATACTGAGGACTGAAGATGTTTGTTTTTCGTCAAACCCCAAAAGAGGTTTTACGAGTGGTGCATGAAACTTGGTCTAATCATAGCAAAGGCCCATGGGAGGTGGAGATAGTGGAGCGAGAAAATTCTTACCTGTGGATTGAGCTCGTTGATCTTTTCGATGGCAGCTTTGATATCCCCCGAGTGAATGGCAGTGCGAATTTCTACTCTTTCTTGAATAGCCTCTACATCTGCCCTGGGTTGGATGTTGGCCTCCAATGCGAACTTCTTCGCAGCAGCCGGATATCCATTGGTGATAAGGTAGTCCATCACAAGATAGTTAATGTCACTACAGACGAGATGTTAGTCAAATCTGTGATCGAGTCGATAGACCAAAGGCATGTAGCAAAGGCGACCATTTCAGAAAGACAAGTTAAATATGTTCTCCTCAAGTGATTTCAGAGAGATTCCCAACTTGATTCAAGGTGCATCATTTGGACCGACGGTGTCGGAAAGGGTGGAAAAAAAAAACAATGGGAGACTCACGTCTTGGATGGCTTGACCTCATCGACCTTCCGCTCAAACTGGTGCCATGTTGGCGTTGTTGTCGAGGAAGTGGGAGACATCTGCTTCCGTTAAAACCAAGCGACCACGCACGCACAACACGTCGGGAGGCATACGTAATTAGCAGAAGCCATGGTTTTAGAAGTACTGGGATATGGCAACACTCAATTGCTGTAGTGTTGCTGGATTGGCCGCCTGTGAAGATGGGGAGCTTCGCAGACGGGAGCCATGGAGCATGTTGGGAGGAAAGAGAAGTGAAGAAAGAAGAGGAGAAAAAAAGAGGAGGGAAGCGGCGGGTTTTAGGTCACGTTGATAGCTAGCTAAGACTAGTGTTAGCCGCAAGCGAAGGTCACGGACCACCCTAAGCCTAATAGGGTTAAGACCCAACAGACTAGGACGTTTAGCCTTTTAGGGTATTGGTGCGAGTGACCGACAACTGATTATTCTTCTTATCAGTCCCCAAGCGCCAAAACGACGCTGGGTGCTTGCTTGGTACTCTCAGTATTTTATGTGTATGATCTGAAAGTATTACACTACTCCGTGCCAGCAACCTAAATTTTCGGTGAGGTCCTAATCATGGAGTCGATCTCACCCGTATTCTCGTCGGGCACGGAGCAGCGGTACTCTCCACCATGGGAGGACTTGAGTATCATCGGTATCGCTGGTAGCTCGGGCTCGGGCAAGACTTCTGTGGCAATGGAAATTGTGAAGTCACTCAACCTGCCGTGGGTTGTGATTCTCGTAATGGTAACAATACACTTCTTCTGTTCAACATTAGAGTTTAATACAATATCAAATGAGCCTGTGCCTCTAACGCTACTTGTATAGGATTCATTCTACAAGAGCTTGACACCAGAGCAACACGCCAAAGCGCACAATAACGAATTTGACTTCGACTGTCCAGATGCCTACGATTTCGATGCCCTTGTGCAGACCTTGAAGGATCTAAAGCAAGGGTACAGTGACCCACTTGTCATAAACTGTCACATCAAGCTAGGGAAATGCGGCCCAAGGCTAACGAGTATGCCATAAAAGAAAGAAGGCAGATATCCCCGTTTACTCGTTTGCCGACCATCAGCGCCAACTGCAAACAACTACGCTTTACTCCCCCCATGTGATTATTTTGGAGGGTATCCTTGCATTACATGACCCGAGGGTGCTGGAACTTTTGGATGTCAAGGTATGCCTTTGTAATTTGTCAACGGTGTCTCAGAAAGCTCACTTTTCTTCTACTAGATATTTGTTGAGGCGGATATGGATATCTGCTTGGGACGCAGAAGTGGGTAATCTCTCTGACATTCAAAACGGCCCTTCTCTAACGCAAGAGGAGTTAGTCATGCGAGACGTTAAAGAGCGGGGAAGAGATATTGAAGGCATCATCAAGCAGTGGTTTACTTTTGTTAAGCCGTCGTATACGAGATTTGTTGAACCACAACGGTCTATATCGGGTAAGTCGAATACGCCCACCTCTCGAGAAACTCTCTCTGACCTCAACCTTCAGACCTTATCATTCCCCGTGGCATTCAGAATATCACAGCTATTGGTAGGTAACTTCTATGGGCTTATCTACGACGATACTAATTTTTTTTAGACATGGTTGTGAAACACATTCAACGGAAACTCGATGAGAAGTCTGAGAAGCATAGAGCAGAGCTAGACCAACTACGCAAAATTGCGTCGGAACTGCAGCTGTCGCCTAACGTCATGGTAATGCCTTCGACATCTCAGTTTGTTGGCATGAACACAATCCTTCAAGACCCAAAAACGGAGCAAGTCGACTTCGTATTCTACTTTGATCGACTCGCTTCCTTGCTCATAGAGAAGTGAGTCAATTGCGCACGCGACACAGAACCACATCCCCAATCACCCCTTGATCCCCTCCATTAAGGCATGGCAGAATCGATACGGATGACTGACGTATAACCGAAACAGGGCCTTGGACTGTACCTCGTATGTTCCAGCCGGAGTAGAAACACCACAGAAGACTATCTACCAGGGCTTGAATCCGGAAGGTATAATATCTGCTGTTGCAATTTTGCGAGGAGGCTCTTGCCTTGAGACCGCGTTGAAACGCACTATCCCCGACTGCATTACCGGCCGCGTGCTCATTCAAACCAATGCACAAAATGAAGTACCAGAGCTACACTATTTGAAGTTGCCTGAAAACATCCAGAAGCATACCACAGTTATGCTACTTGACCCCCAGATGTCCACCGGAGGAGCTGCCTTGATGGCTGTTCGGGTGTTAGTTGACCATGGCGTGGAAGAGCACAAGATTGTCTTTGTGACATGTGCCGCAGGAAAGATCGGGTTAAAGCGTCTCTCGACAGTATACCCGAAGGTTAGAGTCATCGTAGGGCGGATTGAAGAGGAGCAAGAGCCAAGATGGATGGAGAGGAGGTATTTTGGCTGTTGAAATGATTTGGCTGTACCTATCATCAAACTGTGCGAGCTGGGAAGCATCGCTCTAGAGAGTCATGACAATATATATAACGTCAAATGAATAAATACCACTATAACTATAGCTGTGTTTCGGCGAACGTGATTGTTTTGAGTTAAGATCTACCATACTAGAGCCAGTACGAGTAGTACTAGTATGTGCGTGTGCACGGACCACATCCAAGACCGCCGAAGAATCTTTGGTTCCGCCGCCGCAAAAGAAAATTACCCTTATCACTTTCTATCAACCGCAAGAAAAAGTCAAGGCTACAAACAAACAGCCTTTGACTGTGTTTTTATTCTCCTGATAAAATATTTTATTTGTTCTTTCCTTATAACGTCCCATCACAATGCCAGACCAAAAGAAAAGCAAAAAGAGCGGCGGCGCCAAAAGACAAGCCGACTCTGTCATCAGTATGCGCTCCTCGTCTCTTCTACGCTGAAACGGCCATAACTAACAATTCTGCCTGGGTATAATAGCCGATCCTCGTTTCGCCAATATCCAAACAGATCCTCGTTACCGTCTACCTAGCAAACGGCAGACACATGTGAAACTCGACAAACGTTTCGCGCACATGCTGCACGACAAAGACTTTTCTCGGAATGCCGCAGTCGACCGATACGGACGGAAGCTCGCCCGCGATGATACGAAGAAGCAACTGGAGAGATTCTACCGACTTGAGGGGGACGAGGAAGACGAGGAAGACATGAGCGTGGCTGATGACGATGAGGTCCTTAAAGAGCTGAAGAAGGCGGATAAGGCTAGTGGCACTTACGATCCTGCGCGTGATGGGGGCTTTTCGTCTTCGTCCTCGGAAGAGGAGAGCTCTGACGAAGAGGAGGACGAGGACGATGAATTTGGCCCGGGCGAGGAGCTTGAGTTTCCGGATAAACAACAGAGCGGCGTCCCCACAGGTGATGTGACGGAACGGATTGCGGTTGTGAATCTGGACTGGGATAATATACGGGCAGAGGATTTGATGGCCGTATTCTCTAGCTTTGTTCCTGCTGGTGGGCGGGTACTGAAGGTTTCTGTCTATCCGAGTGAATTTGGAAAAGAGCGCATGGAGAGGGAGGAGACGGAGGGCCCTCCAAGAGAGATTTTTACTGCGAAAGACGATGACGACTTTGAAGGTTTCGAAGATGACGACTCAGATGTCGACTCAGATGAGGAAGAGGAGGAGATTAAAAAGTCAATGTTGAAAGAAGACAAGGGCGAGGAGTTCAACTCTACGGAATTACGCAAGTATCAATTGGAGCGACTACGCTACTACTATGCTATTTTGACTTTCTCGAGCAAGGATGTGGCGAAGCATGTCTACGATTTGGTCGATGGCGCCGAGTATCTGTCGAGCGCAAACTTCTTTGACCTTCGTTTCGTCCCCGACGACACCGACTTTTCCGATGATAAGCCTCGTGACGAATGCAAACGGATTCCAGATGGTTATCAGCCTAATGAATTCGTGACCGATGCGCTGCAGCATAGCAAAGTTAAGCTGACCTGGGACATGGAAGATAAATCACGAAAGGAGGCTCAAGCACGGGCGTTCCGAGGTAGCCGAAAAGAAATTGATGAGAATGACTTGAAGGCTTATCTCGCCAGTGATAGCTCCTCTGAGGACGAGGATGAGGATGGCGGAGTGGAAGTTGTGGATACTACAAAAGATGACGGCGGAAGTTCTAAGAAAATCTCAAAGAAAGAAGATGAGAGACAGCGTATGCGCGCTCTCTTAGGACTGGGTACGGAGCCAGCACCTTCCTCTAAGTCCGACGGCCCTGTTGGCGAAATGGAAGTCACGTTTACCTCGGGCCTGGCCGGCGGCTCCAACAAAGACAGCATTTTTGAGAATGAACCCGAGAAAGACGAGACTACGATCGAGAAATATATTCGCAAGGAGCGTGAGAGGAAGAAGCGGAGAAAGGAGAAGTTGAAGGCGACCAAGAAGGGTGACACTGAGGCCGATGAACAGGTTGATGCACCTGAGCCGGAAGAGAAACCTCAGGAGGAAGATCTGGGCTTCAATGATCCATTCTTTGACGACCCCTCTGGTAAGGAATCTGCTGCAGCTCGCCGCAAAGAGGAGAAACGGAAGAAGCGGGAGGAGCGTGCTGCGGAGGAAGCTGCAGCCGCCGCTAAGCGAGCCGAGCTCGAGCTGTTGATGATGGATGATGAAAACAAGAACATCAAGCACTTCGACATGAATGAGATCGAAAAGGCAGAGAAACAAGCCCGTAAAAAGGGCAAGGGTAAGGGCAAAGGCAAGCAGGCGGCACAAGTGGTGGACGACTTCCAAATGGATGTCAGCGACCCGCGTTTCGCTCGTTTGTTCGAGAGCCATGAATTTGCTATTGATCCTACCAACCCTCGCTTCAAGGCGACATCTGGTATGAAGCAATTGCTGGACGAAGGACGCAAGCGACGTAGGAACCGGGACGACCGTGCGGACGAGGAAGAGGTCAGCCGCAACGATCAGAAGAAGACAAAAAAGCAGAAGAAGAGCGAATCCACTGAAGGTGGATCAGAGGATCTGAAAAAGTTGGTGGACAAAGTGAAGCGGAAGACACAGAAGAGTTGATTGGTTGTATGATTAAGGCGAAGATCACCAAAATTTAGGGCAAACAGTCTACTAGATTCGGATAGAATAAGCATAAATTAATTTCCTTCGTTTTACTTTCCTCCTCTCTGTGTTGTAGAGAATGTGGAATTGATATTCAGTTCAGACATATTTTGCCTTGGTCGGGGGGTTTAGTTTGGTCATAGTATGAGATGCAGAAACGAACCAAGGAGATAATCTCACCTCAGCCCCTCCTCTCTACGCTGTACGTGATGGCTGCAAGCCTGTCTGGACGTTGTTTCCCCCCCTCTCCCCAGATTAGGAAAATGGCAGGGAAGCGGGACGCATTTATGCAGGATGAGGTGTAGTGTAACGGGTTGGGCCAACGAATGCCCCATGCCCGTGATCGGCGATGAGGCTGAGGATCATGTGTGCCCTCACCGCCCTTTCATCCTCGATTTACCCTCACTTTAGCTTCTCTTTCTCTCCCTTTCCCCATTCTTTTCTTTCCCTCTTGTTCTTCTCCCTCGTGGGTGTTTTCTTGTGTCTGGTGGAGCCTGTCACATCCCCCTCCAATTCCCTGCCTCTGATCCCACGCTACCCCTCAATTGCTTTTTTTTTCTCTCCCTTTCCTTTTCTTATCATTAGCCAAATCAAACAAATTTCCCCCCTCCTTCCATTGCAAAGTGACTTCACTACCCTCTTCTTTCATTCATTCTTTCATTCTACCCACCCAAAGTAACACCAGCCTTCTGTTCAACCATTGCATGTTTGTCGATCTGCTCATTCGATCATGATTGCTTTCTGGTGTGATTGAATCATGGGGAACTGCAGTTCAAGATAGTTTAACTGTCTGGCTGTTGGTTGCCTGTTTTCTACTTTCATCATTGTCAACAACATTGTCCTTTGCGGGGACGGCCCTTCTTCTCTTTGACTGACTTCTCTGTTTCTTTCCCTGCATACGGATCCTTGCCTGTCACCATGCTGGGCCGGTTACTAAGTACTGCAGCTTCCACATTGAACCCGGCGGCTTATTCTGCAAAAAATCCTCATCAACTCGAGTCCGTCACCGAGGAAGAGCATACCTCTGGCCTTCTATTCCCTGATGCAAGCCTTCTCCGTCGCTCGAATACACACGCTTATCCTCTTCATACGGCTTTCAATTCCCCGAATGCTTCTACCGCCGGTGCCTATGATGATCGGGGAGGGGTTGACTTGGATCCTACTAAGGACTTTCGTGTAATCATCGCTCAGAATGCGCTTGGAGATAGGGATGCTTGCGTGCTACTGGATACTCGTGCTAGTTCGGAGCCTGCCACCTATGGCCTTGGACTGGAACCTCAGGCATTTGAAAGCTCGGGCATACGGCATGCTCGTACGGTCTCGAATCTGACCCGGGGACCTCGACGAGGCTACTTGTCTCAGTCATCGACAGTGGAACCAAGTCCGCTTTCCTTTGCTGCAGAAGCCCGCAGATCTCCACCAATGTCGTCTGGTGCTTTTATGCGCGCCCGTGGTCGCAGCTCCACGTTATCACCCGCTGGCGGCCCTCACGATCCTGGTTATTCGCGTCATTCGACGGATTCGAACGATGCTGGTCTATTGAACTGTATCTTTGGCAGCAGTGCATTCAGCTATCGAGGATCCTCTACCAAGATGCACATTATTACTGCCGATGACGAGCCTGGTAGGACTGCGAGCGCCTCTCCCGCCTCCCGCAATTCTTTTACTCGAGCCTACACTACCGGGAGTTCATCGGCCTTCGTGAATTCGAACCGCGGGAATGACGGAAAACCACCGTCAAAAGTGACCATTCTTGTAACGCGGATGTTTAGCGTCAATCTGCCGGAGGCGGGTGAAACCTCTCCAGACAGACAAGACCTTGCTGCTTCCTTGTATCAAGAATCACTTCCAGAATCCGGCTTCCCGTTCCCCGACCTCACTAAGCGCAAAAAGATCAAAGAGAAGAAAACCCCAATGTACGCCGTGGCGATCACGATCCAAATCCCTCTTCTGGGTCGCAATGTCGGTCGTCCTGTTTCTCGGTTCAGCAGCCAAGGCTCTGACTCGCCCAAGCCAGGGATGTCGTGCTCGTTAGATTCAGACTACCGCTGGCGCACTGGGTTCTTAGACGACAGTTTGTCACTTGCTTCCCCTCCAGCAAGCCTGGACGAAAGAATTGATTTGCTAGTGGACCACTGGGATGTCGTTAACCGCACCTTGTCGCATCTGGAGAGACTCTCGCGGAAAGAGATCTTATTCCTCCTGAAAAAGGTGGATTCATCGTCTGGAATACACCCGAAGCCAGCTAAACCTCCGAATATGCAACGAACAAATCAAACTATAATTCACTTGCCCGCGAACATCTTAGCGGTGAATTCAAAGCTTCGGGAAGAGGCTATTCGCAGTACCCGCCGTATCAGCACCGCTCTTCAAACTCCATATGTGGTAACAGGACAAAGTCGGTGGGGCGTATGGCGCGAGGAAGGCCGTTCGATTGTTCGCAGTCTTGGGGACAAAGACCACAGTTTCTTCTTCCTGGTGCTCATTACCGCGTTCTTAGGGAATCACACAGAGTGGCTCAACGCACTAGGCCCAGAATGGTGGCGACGCCGGCACTACATACAGCAGAAGGCCCAACAACAGGACTCTGATCCAATCCTAGCGAACCGTACTGTAATTATTTCCCCCGACAAGATGACTGCTCGTCGGCTTATATTTTTGCTCTCTGCGTTTCTTCCCCCCAAGCAGCGCTTTGAGCCTCTTCCGTCACCCATTCGACCTGGCACCTCTTCCTCAATGCGTGCTGTCTCACAAAGTCCGCCCAATGTCCCCGTCCTACGGCAGGAGTCTCTGCGCAGAGCCATCGAAAGACGGTCTCGTGCACAACGTTTGAATCTCGCTGATAGAGATCAACACCAGCGATCTGTGAGCGTGTCATCAAGTGAAACCGCACACCGCTCAACAGATGATACCGAGACCGCTGTACCAATGGAGTTCGCAGCAACCAGGAGAGGGTCCGATGCACGTTCCATTAGAACATTAGGGGTCCCTATACACGCGAAGGATGCGCGCAGCAAGAACACCAGCACCGCAACAACATCCACTGCAACCCCTGGTAGCACTGTTCCTGTCCCGCATTTTGCTTCACAGAGTCGGTTAGAACGGGATAGGCCGGACCACTCAATGCATGAAGGGGTTGATAGCCTGGCATCTGAGAACCTGCTGAAGAATTTGAAGAGGAGTGAAAGTTCGGTGTTGAGTACTAACAGTAGTGTACCTTCAACTACTGGCCGATGGGGTAGCCTGTTCTCTGGATTATGGAGCTCACGCCAGGAGTCATCCGCCGGAAGCAGCGAAGCCGTTTCGCCAGTTGAGATCCGCAGGCGCTCTGTCTCTGGATATACACCGCTGCCGAAACGAGGTCCTCCTACCTTAAGTCAAATGGTAAAAGAGGTTTCGACTGAAATACCTGAAGAAGTGCCTAAAGTAGCCACAAGTGGCAATATTTCCATCCCTCACTCCAATACTCAACATCTCGAGGAAGATGTGCCGGATCTTTCATTACCGGTTGGTCATAACAGAGAGTCTTCTTTGAAATTATCCGTACGGGGCGATGACGGAATTGTCGACGTTGACCTTCCGTTGCCTGGCTTTGTCTCGCTTTCTTCATCAGGTGACTCTACCATGACATCGCCGAAGAAGACGCGGACCTCAGTAACTAGTGTGGATGCCGTAGCATCTACGCACAGCAGTGGCTCAGGCTTCCCTTATGCGCCTAGAGAAAACGATGGGCCTAATATCAATGTTGCTGGCTGGCTGAGGAGCTTTCATGAAGACTTTCTGCTTCAAGCAGTACGGCCTTATTCAAGCTTGGAAGCCGATGTGAAACGCGCAATGCAAGCTGAGCCTACCCCAAGCCATGCTTTTTCCTCTGAAGCGGATGGGTCGGAGAGATGGGTAGATGTGGCTACGACGCTAATCGCTGACGCAAGAACTTTCACGGTTAAGCGACTGCGCCTCAGACGGAAAGCTATCAACAATGTCTTTTGGCGAAGCCCTACTCCACCTCCCATTTCTCAGCCTGGTACCCCTCGTCACATCCCTGGAGGTTCTATTTCGTCTTCCAGCAAAACATCTACTATCTCTCCCATAGAAGGTTACGAGCCCGACGAATTCGAGGAGCGTTTCGTCGAAGAACCAGTCATGGATCTGGACGGCACGCTGGTTGATGCACTTGAACGTGTTCTTGCTCAAAGCGGCCCATCGTCTTTGGCTCACTCTCGGGCACCGTCTCCGTCGCGGGCTCGCAGGGGCGATGATAAGGGCACATCAGACGCAGCGAATCGGGATGAGGCCCAGGTTCCTTCTCTTGAGGTTCCTCGCACTGAATGTCGCAAGCTCGTCCTGGGGGCACTTGAAGAAGTTGTTCGCAGTGTGACCACTGAGCATTGTCGGGATGATGTTGACGGGGAGCTTGCTATGGCAGATAGGGAACGCAAGCGTTCATTAGCTGGACCTGACAATACGTTGAGAGAAGGTGTGCGCAGGTGGCTTCTTGACGTTGAAGAGGCTTGGTGATTCTTTTTTCTTCTCTTTTCTATCTGATTTTCCTTCTAGCCTAGTCTTTTTTTTCTTCTTACTTTTCAAACATTCTTCACATCCCTAGGTCTGTTATAAGATGGATGCTAGTGTTTTGCTTTCGGCAATTTCCATATTCACAGACTTATCTCTCCTTTACTTCAAACACGGGCGGAGCTTCCTGGTTCATCAACATCAGAGCCGGAGTTAGTCTGTGGCCAACTTTGTTATTGTTTTCTGAACATCATGATACCCATGTGTTGTGTTTGTTTTTCTTGCCAGTCTTGTATTTACGACTCATGATTCACCATTGCCATGAGTGAAGCTGTGAAAGTCTTCTAGCTAGCTTTTATGATTATTCTGCGTCAACTTTCAACCTAATACATACTGAAGTCAGCAAGAGATTGCTGCTTGTACAGCTTTTCCCAGACCATCTTGGATGCGATCCATCCTACATGTCCTATCCTCACTGTGCCACATCCAGAGGAATCTATTGAAAACATGTCTCGATCTGTCTCAATTCATTCAATACACTATCAGAGCACGGATCTTAAGGATCTGCCAAATCGGATTCAGCCAGTTGATATAACTCTCTACCTAAATCACCCATAACCCTGTATCACCAATGATGCCCCCCCCCTCCAGTTCAGGAGGGCCAATCATTTCAAACCAGGCGATGATATTATCTGTGATGGTCTGTCCATCCGCATTAACCCGTGTCTCCCGGACAACGTTGCGCTCAGTACCCAGGTATATCAGACGTAAACGTCCGTTTGTCTCAAAGGCCTCTTGGCCTGCGAGAGGAATATATCTTGCCATTTGATGTGCGGAGGAAAGCAGCTCAATGAATCGATGTGGATGGATGGGGGAAGATGAATTTAGCCTAACAGGCACCTGATCATATTATACTGAGTATTATAAACATATTGTCTATTCAGCGCGCATTGTTCTAAAGGTCTTCCTGCCTTTCTTTCCAACTTCTGTCGGGATTGCTGGTAGAAAGAATGCTATTGCATTATCGGCCGAGATACAGAACCCTAGACGATGAACGATTCTCTATGGCCAGCGACTCACCCCATTTATTATTATGTATTGCCCGCCACCTGATTTCTGGTCACGTTCAATTCAGTAATTGGGTGGGTGAACACCTGCGAATCCCGGCTATCATTTATTCCGGTTTATTTCTATTATTCTTTTTCTTTATATATATATATATCTGTTTGGTGGAAACTCTGGATAACGGGCTCCTTCGCAGGCCAAGTCCCTTGCGCCTTGTTATATTACACACAAGGCTGCTTGGTGATAGTAGTGGCTTACCTATCCATGATACTATAGACTTTGCTTCTTTTGAACATGGGACTACATATTGTCAAGGCACTGGCATATCATACTAGTCAAAATGAGCACATTCTACGTTCATGGCAATAATAAATCTAAAGGTCTATAGTATAGAGACTAATGTCTCACCAGAACCACCTTCACTTCGGCATCATCGGCAACTACCTCGCCGTCTTTCAGGGTAATCTTCACAGTCTTTAACACCTCATGAGTCTTGCTTGGATCAACGACCTGTACCGCCACTTCGTCCGACGGCGATCCATTAACTAGCACCTCGAGGCCATTCAGCGCATCATCTTGTGGCGCCTTCAGTTTCGGGTTAATCGGAGTGACCGAGCCCGGCCTAATGAGGATTGGAAGAGTATCGAATCCATGCGTTTCTGTGTACCACTGGCCCGGCTCGTAGGTTTTGCTGTGATCGAACCATGAGATCCACTTTCCTTGAGAATCCTCGGGAGTTCGAGGCACATAGAAAGTGACGGTACCCTCGTCCGTGAAAACGGGAGCAACGAGCAGATTACTGCCGAACATGTACTGTGTATCGAGCGGGTACGTATTCAGATCATCCGGGAACTCGAGAAACATGGGTCTCATGAGCGGGGTACCCTGGTCATGGCCTGTGAGGGCTTCAGCGAGGAGGTAAGGGGTGAGGAGGATCTTGCGTTTTACGCAGTCACGGAGGACGTCCGAGCAATCCTCACCGTAAATCCAGGGGACTCGGAAGGAGGAGGATCCGTGGAGACGGGAGTGTGAGGAGAGGAGTCCGAATTGGACCCAGCGTTTGTAGAGGGCTGGTGGCGGGGTGCCCTCGAAGCCGCCGATGTCTGAGGCCCAGAAGATGTAGCCCGAGAGCATGAGACTGAGACCACCACGGAGGGACTCGGCCATGGCTTCGTAGGTGCTTTCGCAGTCGCCACCCCAGTGGACAGGGTAGATTTGGCCTCCAGGGCTGGTGCTGCGAGCGAAGAGGAGGCTGTTGGACTTTCCGTAACGGTCGGTCATAGTCTCGTAGACGACTTTGTTAAAGAGGAGGGTGTAGTAGTTGTGCATGCGGGTTGGGTTGGATCCGTCGTGATACTGGACGTTTCTATAGGGGATGCGTTCGGCGAAGTCGGTTTTGAACGAGTCGACGCCCATGTCCATGAGGCGTTTGAGGTGGTTCGAGAACCATGTGCAGGCGGCAGGATTTGTGAAATCTACAACGGCCATACCTGCTTGCCAGTAGTCCCATTGCCAGACCGAGCCATCGGTACGCTGTGTCTTTGTCAGTATGCGTTTTCAATATATCTCCATTTTGAGTGAACGTAGTGGGGTCATACCTTGATGAAGTAACCGTTCTTTTTGCCCTCTTCAAACAATGGCGATGCCTGTCCAACGTATGGGTTGATCCATACACTGATCCGGAGGTCGCGCTCCTTGAGTCGCTGAAGGTAGCCTCCGGCGTCAGGGAACATATCGGAGTCGAACTCGAAATCGCACCATTGATAGGACTTCATCCAGAAGCAATCGAAGTGGAAAACGCCCAATGGGATATCCCGGTCCCGGAAGCCATCGAGAAAGCCGGTGACGGTTTGCTCGTCGTAGTTTGTGGTGAAGCCTGTTAAAATGAAGATGTTCAGCGTTTAGAGGCCAATGTTAATAGAAGGGAGTCTACGTACTGGTAGTAAGCCACAAATTGTAACTCCAGGATGGAACCAGACTAGGACGGCCAGTCAAGGCCGTATACCGTCTGATGATCTCCTTGGGGGTATTTCCATAAACCACAAAATATTCCAACTCTTCACCGGCAATCGAGATGTTGGCTCGGGTAGTTCGCTCTGACTGCAGCTCCAGGCTGACTTTGCCAGGGTTGTTAACAAAGACCCCATACCCTTTGGAGCTAATATAGAATGGGATGTTCTTGTATGTCAACTCAGACGATGTACCTCCATCTTCGTTCCAAATGTCGACACTTTGCCCGTTCTTGACGAATGGACCGAACCTCTCTCCAAGGCCATATAGTTTCTCGCCAACCCCGAGATCTAACGCAGCAAGCATATATCCCTGACGCTCAAAGAAGATCCCATCGTCCCAACGAGACTTCTCTGTAGTTTGATCGCCAACATAACCGATGGATCTCCAGGAGTGACCAGTGAGCTTCCCTTTAGCGCCGGAGAACACGAAATCCAATTCGTTGGGTGCTGTATTGATGGCCAAGTTCAAGGGGCCACTGCCGTAGTTCAGCTTCACGCTCTTCTCATGGTCAATCTTGG
Organism: Aspergillus bombycis; assembly: GCF_001792695.1. Lineage (NCBI taxonomy): Eukaryota > Fungi > Ascomycota > Eurotiomycetes > Eurotiales > Aspergillaceae > Aspergillus > Aspergillus bombycis. The sequence continues at coordinate 72,870 of NW_019170035.1, read as the reverse complement.
TATGACCAGTTGACGAGCTCAACTGATAGTGGGGGCCGTTATCGACTTGTCCTGCCCTGGATGCGACGTGTCAGTGACTGAGCGAGGAGTGGAAGAGCCAATGCTGCTTGTTTCTGAAACAATCCGCACTTGAATGAACCTACCAGTGAACAAGTTTGACGCCGATAATTCCTTCCAAAGGAGACGTTACGCTTGCAGTGACGGTGGCTAATTCCGACACTTTTGTTAGTTTTTGTTCAACCCAAATCAACCCGGAAAGAAACCAACCTGAATTAAGCGTGTCACCACGGTGCCTCTGGAATTTATTCAATAATAAGTCGACTTTCTCATTGTTAATGTGCAATCTCTCGACATTGTTCATCCAATCAATTCGAATGCCTTCCTGCGAGATCGTTAAACCACATTGATTAGGAGGTAATTGCAAGTATACTTACGCGCAGGCGCCACATCCCCTCGGTGAACTTCATTTTTGCGGTTCTGAGGGGGGATTAGGACCGAATAATTGTCGGCTGAATCTAGAAAGTCCACTGGTCAATGGCCAATGCGTAATTAACGAGTCGCGCTGCGCAAAGAGACAGAATCCGCTCGATGTATTAAACCCAGTGGAGGTATCTCGTATTAGCGCATTTGCTTGTAGGACGTTCGAGCTCTTCATTTCAGAGAAAGGGAACATCTGGCTTTAATAAGAACACGTCCGCTTAGTCGATTGACACTCCCCAGTCGTCTGATGGTGACATACTGAGGCGGGGTAGCTCTGGCCGTCGCCTAAATAGAATCGGACCTTGTCTTCGAGGGGTTTGGGATTGATAGTGCTTCAGACTGATTGCGCCAATCATACTGGGACGTAATGGACCGCTAAACTAGCTGCGAAACGGGCTGGGGGGTATTAATTAACCTCATTCTGCCTGGCCGGGTAAATGAATTGAACCGAGCATACGAAGTAGTCTTGGTGCATCCTCTCTTGGCGGAGCGGGTGGAAAACCGAATAAATCCTTTGCGTGTTTATTGTAACAGGAAGGTCACACGTGCTAGCCTCGAGCCTGGGGCAACCAAGCCGATGTACATCACGGTATGGTGCTATAAGACAAGTAGTGCATGGAACAATAGTATATATTATGTCTAGGCGCTAAATACGTCTGCACATATCCGTAGCTAACTATTATGTATTCAAGTTTTCCCAAATCCTCAAGGGGGACTTTTCATCAACCTTCATAACTGTATTTCCATGACCGAAACTGCCTTTCATGGGCCGGGGTATAGGACTAACGCTCTATGTTAGAGAAAGTGGCCTCAAGCTGCCGCTTCTTGGACTGCCTTTAGGCATATTACTATCATCTCGCGACAGACGCCTCATCTCAGACAATGGCGCAGCGATGTTTTGTGAGGATCTTGATGCTAGACCAGGTGGGGGTGATATGTGATGGCTGACAACACTGGCGGGTAGTTCAAGAGAAGGTATGGACGCATCCGTAAGTGTGGTGGGCGCCGGGCCGACTTTGGTTGAAGTCGCGCGCACTTGTGCCTCACTGTAGAATTGCTCGAGTCTAGCCGGATCATTGCAGAAATCTGCAAACCCAGTAAGGATATGTTCGGGGGCTCGGTACAGATTTGCGGAATCAATGCTCGCGTGTCCCTGAGGGCTCAGGGGGCTATGGACCTCATGGACAGGCCGAGCCATAGGTGAAAGGCGTGGAGAGATACGGTCCACAGGATCGTAGGTCCCTGCACGTGCTCGATATTGATCAGGCCGATCTAACCGCTCATGTCTCGGCATGTCACGGCTGGCAGCACTGCGTGTGCTGACAAGCCGGTTGGCAAGAAGTAAAAAGTCTCCTTCGCCAGTGATCTGAGCTAGAAGACTGCCAGATCGATGAATATACTGAGGGTATTGATAGTCAGGCATGCCCCAGGAATATGACACTTCGACATCCGCAGGATAAGAGGACCTGGCCTCAAAGTCAAGGACAAAGTCGAACTTCCGCAAGAGGGCCTTATGGAAGTACTGATGGTCCAATGTAACCGGCTGGGAGAATGACTCTGAGTTGCACTGGAGTGGAATGGGGCCCTTAGGGGGAGAAACCTTGAGTTGGATGCGGTATGGCTTCCGGAATGGCTGGGTTTTGTCAATAGCGCAGGCTTCGGCAATGGGAACTTGGACGAGCTTCAATCCAAATTTCTCGGCCGTCGAAGCCCATGACAGCACCGTATCCTCAATGAGTTTGGGAGTGGTATTCATCCAGCTGAGCTCTATGTGGAAGCAATTCTCGGGATTATGCAGCCGATCATAATGAAGATCAATGACCTCAGGGCGATTTGAGCGTTTGCGAGGGTCGACGTCGTATTTCATAGTCTTAGACAACGTGATAGAAGCCTTATTCTTAAATTTTGACGGCGTACTAGGAGTCTGCGGTTGTATATCCTCCATGCTATCGGAGCGAGTATGTCCACTTATAGGTGAGCCTTTTGAGGCCTCACCCGCTGGGGTTGAAGGAACTGACTTATCCGGTCGTATTTGGGGGAACCAGCTACCGCGGGATTCAGGTCGCGAGACACGATACTCGCTGGAGATCTGGTAGAAATAATTGCCATCCCGAAAGTTGTGCCGCTTTTCTACGTGCTGGAAGAGCCCGTGTTTCATCAACTCATTACCAAATTCGACTGCCTCTTCCCGGCTGTCAATGTCGCGGAAGTTTTGGAGCAGCCAAGTCGTAAATTCGAAACCAATGAAACAATTGTAGTGCAGCCGCCAGTGCCACCTTCGATCCATCATCCTAACTCCCTTTTCACCCTGGATTATCTGCGCCAATGATGATAGACTGATACCAGAGCGCTCGAGTAGTTCTGACTCTGGAAGAAGCTGTGCAGGGGATGAGTCTAGCCCGGGATCCACAAGTATGATACGGTCTAATTCAGCCGCAATGACCTCGGATGGATTCCGTGTCTGGTACATGATGTTGAGGGGGTTCTGGTCCCTCTTTTTGTTGGAGCTTTCGAACCGCTTTTCCTCCGGAGGGATATACTTGTGACGCTGCCATATATGTGTGAGCTGATTGATGCCAAGCAGATGAATTTCTTCTTCATTGTCCTCATTGAATCCATGAAGGCGCCGAGATTTGAAGTGCAAACGCATCGGGATCAGGACGTAACGCACACGCCAGAAGTGGAGTTGTTGGGCTGGATTGAACAAATAGTCTCGGTGGCCGGCCACATAATTATCAGCGTAGTTCCAGTTGTATTCCTCGTACGTCGAGTCTAATTTTATATCCTTTACCACATATTCAGGACTTAAAATAGTTCTCATTGCCGGAGAATACAGAGTGAATTTTCTTTTCTGATCTGATGCTAAAAGCGAGGAAGTTCGATGCGTGTATCGCGTGACTTCAATCTCCGCACCCTCAACACAAATAAGTCGATGGATCGAGTTGCCTTTGGACAAAAAGACGGTAGCCCCGGCCCTTTCCAAACTGTGAGTGTCGAATACGTTCGGTGACTGGAGGGAATATTGTCCGGAAGCTTCAACTACATTTTTCCCAACAACGATCTGGAACCCGTGGGAAAGCCGTAGTGAAATCATTTCCCGGAGAAGCAAGCCTCTTGTTTTAGGCGCCTCAATACCTTCTGAGTCTTCGTTGGGGAAGACACGGTATGGAGTCTGCAAATAGTCCGATGCAAGTTCACTTGGCGTGGGGAACTCTTCTGTTGTTAGCGGGAGAATAGCCGGGGACTTCAGGCTCTTCCATTTGACCACTGCAACGTGAGGAGGTCTTGGATAAGCATGCTGCCAGCGCCCAAACCAGCTAGTGTCTCGCAACACTTCTCTTGGGGTGTTGCAGGGGTTAATTGAGCGAACCCAAGGAGCCAGCGCCTTACTTTGTGGACTTTTCGAGGATCCATTGCGCGATCCAGTACTCAAGGTTACCTCGAATTTAGGCCCATGCCGTCTTGGCTGAGCTGTAAGGCGAGTATCCTCGTTTAGGGGAATCTCTGTAGTTGTAGTCGAGACCGACTCCGGTATGGCTGGACGCCCTTGCTGCTCTGTGTCTTGCAGTGGCTGTTTGGGGGGCACTTTGATCGATATCGGTCTTGATGGCGTAATGGCCGTGCTCTTGATTGGCTTTTGGGGTGTTTCTGGGGACGGGGCCAGGTCGATTACGGTCGATGCACTATCTGACGCACTCAAAGAATCCACGCTTTTATTGTCTGCAAGAACACCCGACAATTTCCTTGAATTTGATGTTGGCAAGCCTCTGGCGTGCTCAACATTTACTTCTGTGCTCGCCTGAGCTCTAGGAGGGGTGGAACTTAGGCCACGAAGAGCGAAACTGATTGTGCGCGATATACGCGGCAACCTTGCTTTGGAGGAGCTTTTTAAGGCTGGTTTCTTGGGAGACGCGCTTTTCGTAGACACAGGGCTTTTAGGGGCTGGAAGTGGGATGTCGACCTGTCGCGATGCTGAACGAGTACTCTCGTTTTCCCTAAGATGCAATATAGATCTAGCAGAAATCCTTTCATGTGCATTAGATGCGTTCACTTCTGGTTCACTAGGCCTTTTAATTTTGGACGGCTTCCGGCGATGTCGCCGTTTTCTAAAAGGCTGGAATACATTTTCGTCATAATTGTCCATCCAGGATAGCACCGTTTTTGGCGTCTTCTTTGATATAGCAAGCATTGCATCCTTTGAGCTTGCTATGTTATGAAGGAACGGCTCGGGTCGGAGACTGTCGCTTAGCTGATGTCGAAAAGGAGAACTGCGCCTGAAAGTAGCCTTAGGGGGAACAAGACTACCTGGGCTAGAACCAAGGGTGGAGCTGGTGGCTCTAGAGATACTCTGCCCTTCTGAGAGGTAGGGGATTGATATATTTGATTGCTCACTTTCCATCACGCCCATCATTTGAATTTCATACATCCGCACCCGCGGAACGAAGACTTTGGACTGCTTAGTGACAGTGAATGGAATAGGTGCATTGGGGTCTTTTTTCAAGATACGTCGAGACTCTCTGTAGGTTTCGGGGTTCCAATATGATATATCAAGCCAGTGGGGAATCCCATAATTCCATTCATTTGACCGACCTGACCAATGTGATTTAGAGCTCATCCCTGTGAATGAATCCAGGAGAGCTGACTTCGGGGAAAGGTGCGGCGTCTTACTTGATAAGCTCGCAAACGAATGGCGCATCTCAGGAGAGTAACTCCCATGCTGGATATCGCCGAATGTGGCAGTTGTAGGCCTCTGAGCTGGCTCCCGATACTTGAACAGAGGCACGGAGTGAAGAGGCATAGGGCTAAGACAGACAAGATCAATGGCTATCCCGCGGTTCGTGAGTGCTTCAGTGGTGGAGGCTAACGATTCGTATGACACTTCAAAAACACCACTTCCGGGCGTAATGACTATGATTGAAGTACCTGTATGAACCATATCACGGTCAATATGGTCGAATGCTAGGTGTGAAGATGCAAGATGGATAGCTTCGAGTATGTTCCCACGGAGGGCGGTGCTTGGCCGCCCTGCAATGGCTGCCGGCTGGGATTTGGGTGCACCAGTTGCGTTGACTGTTGGAGTATCTGCATTCTGTACATTGAGTATCGATACGTCCCTTAGAAAGGTCCTGAAATCCTTCTTTAGTTCATCCAAGATAGTTGTCCAATGACCACTCGCCATGTCATTGACCACTACCCGATAGAAGTCCCTTGTGGGAACATGGTTCGGGCCGAACATGCTCGTCAGGTTCTCTGAACTGAAAGTGGAAGAAGCAATGGCCGATGCATCGTACTCAACCCGCGTGAATAATACGATGGTCACCAGATGCCTTGCATCTGAATTGACCCACCGTTTAAACAACTCAGGGAGAAACCCATTGATAACTCTGCTAAATAGAATGTCGCCAGTGCCTTCCGAATCGAAATCCCACATTTCCCTTGACATCTGGATGAACAGGACGTACTTCGCCGATTCGCTGCGGAACACTGGAATGGTTTGGGGCGAGAAAAAACCAGAGAGGACCTTTTTGCCACGAATAAAGATATTTTTTACAGTTGCCTTGATACTACCAGTGAATACGATTTTCTGTCCTTTGTAAACGATCCTCTCTGCTAGCTCCGACATGACCAACCTCCACATGTCAGACCTGACCATATACTGGTCACGGAAGGAGATATCAACATGAGAGGCGGCGCATTGAGCACGGTCTACAATCGAGATATGGACGGTTGTCCGGTTCTTGAACCCGAATATGTTGGCGATACTGGTAGTGACCGAAACCTCTAGCTTGGGATTTCGTGTCTTTATCTCTTGCGGCATAGGTTTAACCACAAAGAGGCACCGACTTTGCAACGGGGTCTTAAACTTGGACATTGAGTCTGAATGAAGCGTGGAGCTCGATTCAACGTGGCTATCGCGCAAAGATCTCGACCCGAGATCTGTTTTAGCGGAATGTGTGCCATCTCCGGGGCACCGAGCAGGCAATATCTCGATCACATCGCCAACTTCCACGCCCATGTCGATGAAGGCGGCCTGATTGAACAGGATTTCCTCCTTGGAGAAAGTCTCATCATGAACCCAGAGCGAGCATTGGCGACGATCCAAGCCAGTAGAAGATAACCGGATTGTCCTTTCATCGGGAGTCGACGGTTTATCACTCTGACCATCGGTCTGAGATAGTGCCAGGGAACGAGTGGTGGAGAGAGTCTCTAGACTGGCAGCACTCACCTGTCTCAGGTGCGAGTGCTTCATGGGTCCCCGTAGAGACATTTTCCCTCTCACCGTCGCATGTTATATGGGTCGTCCTGCGATGTCCCTGATAGGTGGCTCGGCATTGATTGAACAACTCAGTCGGAGGTTATCAAGTTACAGCTCCCTATCCAACAAATCCCCACATGGTCTTGAAGAAGAAGGCGGTAAAGACTGGTTATCACGTGCTGTATGTACGCCTGAGGCATGATATTCACCACGGCCTGATTCATGTAGTATGTACATACTTACCTAGTATGTATCAGGTCTGTAACATACGCAAGGAATTCCTGAGTGTGTTCATGGAAAAGCACGCCAGAGAAGTGGAACCTCGATACAATACGGAGTTCTACTACCTCCTTGCTTGTTCTATGATTCCCCCTTGTTGTCATATGCATGTCCGCCGTGCCATTAAAGAGCTAAACCCTAACTTTGTTGCTGGCCTCAGAGACAAATTTATGGAGATGTAAATTAGTAGTACGTATGACATACACCCATACATGTGTGGGGTGTTCTAGTGCTGTACTCCGTAAGGATCAACAAATCGACGTCGTAAAACCCTACGCTGATATGATGATACGCCTGCTGCAGAACTGTTGGGGCATACTAGTTCCAGTAACTACCTACCCTTTTAGGTAGCGAACCATGGGCCCAAGCCCACTCCTGTATCACCCCGCAAGCAATAGCCCAAAAGATAGATAGATCATGACGGGCGTAAAATCTCAGCCTCGGGGTTTGAACGAACGGTCGGGATTCGGCCCTAAAGCTACTATGTACAGCCATTCAATACGGCGGGCACTAGTGGAAGTTCAGGCTGCGTATGCTGTACCCTGTACCGAACCCACACATACTATCTCATTAGATCGAGGGGCTTCCAAATTTTGGTCGGATATCGCCGATACGTTAAGATAGCCCCTCATACGGAGTAATTTAGCAGACACGGCCAAATCAACTTTGAAGTGGAGCATTTATCCGTATACAATCGTAGTTGGTGAGAAGGTTCTTCGGGATTACCAGAATACTGTGGGACTGAAACTTCAAGCTAGCTAACCAGCTGACTGGGTCCCCAGTGTGAACCCATGGAACACAGCGAATTTCTACGCAAGTACCCTCAGCATACAAAGTAGTACGTACCTCGGAAAATAGGCACAGAATTACGCCTGGATGTATCTACTTCATCGACGGTAACTACGGAGTGGTGCCAGACCCGTCAAGTACCAACCATAGTTCATTGGGAGCTTGAGACGGTCGGGCACCCCACTGTCGATAAGGAACCCAGCCGCCTGCATATTCGACACGACGGTATGGATGTAGTAGGCTAGCTCTCGAATAAGATAAAAGGATTCTTGGAACGAGAGGTCCTAGCATATGTTCCATTTTATAAATTGCGTTGTTTCAGTATGGCAGCTGAGCTGCCAGGTTGGATATGTCTCCAGATGGGTCGTGTGATTATGTCTGCAAAGGAGTCTCAGACTCTGACGATCCGACACCGAACGGCTGGTATTTGCTTGGAGGGTGGACCGTACGGTATGATCCGTCACCCAATGTTAAGTCAGGGGAGGGTAGATCAGTAGTAGTAGTAGTACTTAACAGAGTAGAAGGCGCTGAGAGTACCGGCCAGAAGGAACCTTCCGCTCCCACGGGCCGGATCGCCAGCGAGTGACAGCGTGTCTTATGGAAAGATTAGCCCCACTTTTCACGTCGACCGACCCTGACCAGGGAGCCCCTCGGTGCTTTTCACACTAAAGTACCCTGTCCACCAGAATATATAAGCGCGGGAACAACTAGTTAGTGGAGCACATCTGCTTTAAATCATCAGCTGATGTGGAACTCTGCATATTTAACTCACTCAAGAGACCCGATCCTCGTCAAGTGGCTCAATTGTCGGTGACTTACTTTCCCACTTAGTAAGGCCAAGTGAAACACTTACTGAAAGATTTTCCCCAGTCGCAAGAGCGGAGGGTAATAAGGAGGTCTTACTTCACCTAACTCATGTATAGGTAGATCCCTATTGTGCTTACTCTTAGGACCAATACCTGATAGATAGGGGAAGTGAAAGAAAAAGAGAAACGGAAGAAGAAAAGGCAAGGAAAAGAAAGGCCCAGAGAAGGAGAGGGGGAGGGAACAGAAGAATACTTATTCAGTAGTATAGTTTATCTAATGATTGATATTGCTTGATCAGTTCAGGTTAAGTCAAGGTGGCGGGGGTCCAGTCTACCCCAGTCACCGGGGTGAAAGTTACTTGGACAAGGCGGCACAAATTATCAGGATTGAAGAATTGAGATGGAAAGAATTGATAAGGTATGTAATATCTGGTCGAAAGACCACCGAGATGGGTAGACCATGAACGAATCCACATCTGCCAAACCAGAAAGCCAGTCCTAATACAGTAGGTGTAACCATAGTGGACCGTAGCAAGTTGTCGAAGACTTGAGATCTTTCGGATTTCAAGTCTGGAACGGCATCCGTTAGGCCGATAAGGCAATGGTTTCGCTTGAAATACCCCCCCCCCGGTTGGGTAGTCGTGTTTGGTACAAAGGGGGCAATTCAACAATTGACTGGCGGTGTACACTAATGTGGGCACTTGCACTGGCACAATAGCGACCCAAACCAGGCGTACGCCAACGTTCTAAATGTAGAAAATCTCGGGACCTTCATAACAGTCAGTTTTTGTCATTGTCCGCGTAAACTCCAATGTCAGGTTTCAAAGAATTCTGAGAAAGTAGGTCTCTACACACGAGTTGAGCCCGCCGAAAAGATAAGTCTTTCGTCGACATCACAGCTAACCAGCGCGACACCTTGGTAACTTTTTCCCAAGCCGTCCTTTGCTGGACAGTTCCTGCCTTTGTAAGGAGTAATAGCTCAGTCAGGAGCACGGCGGTCGATTGCATGAGAAAGTGCAGGACACACCACCAAGGTGAGACACGGTAGACCCATGAAGGTTCCGGCGAATCGGGTAAGAGGTCAAGCATTTGACCCGCCAGGTCAACACACATAACCGCCATTGTATTGCAGAAATTTCCTGGTATTTCAACGCCTGGAGCCTTGCGTGTGAGACGACTAAGACATGGCTGAGTAATCAAGATCTTGGCACTATAGAAACGGAAGGCGAGACATGACCGCTGCCTCTCAAACGCTTGGTGGCCGTGAGTAAAGTGGAAGGCTGTCGGAAGCCGGGAGAGCCACGCGTCTACTTTGCTGTTCAGTGTGGAGATGGCTATCTCTACTTCACGCCAGGACTTTCGAGCAGCTCCTGGAGCATATAATGTGTCAATGGACTCTCGCATGATCAATCCCAGGTCGACGAGACAAAGAAAATAAAGCGAGGTATTCGGCGTGAGCGAGTCCACAGCATTGTAGGCAGCTTGCCCATATTGGTTACCCTGGTACGACATTGGGGGTCCGAAGCCTTCTGAAGTTGTAACTTCGTTGGTGGATTTTGTCGAGCTCCTTGAGGATAGCGCCTCCATAAAGATGTTACGGCTCTCATTATCCGTGATAATTTGAGCGACGTTATCATCTAGAAATTCTTCCTCTTGGAATGGCACTGGGTGGGGTGTAGTACAGAAGTCGCTGCTGCAGTGAGGTGGACGGCCAGTCATCACAGAGAGTTGGATATCGAGCATGTAAATTGACCACCATACGCGATAGCGAGTCTCTTTAGACGTGTGGACAACCATACTGCTCTCATTGCGTAAATTCAATCCCATAATAACAGCGGATCTTATCGAGGTACCACATATTCTCCACGACCTGCGTAATGAACAGGGAGATTAGATTTAAGCTTTGAGTTACGACTACACCAGACGTACCTATTGACTTGTCCCACTGACAAGAGATAGAACGATGTTAGACCCTCCACTTGCACCTGTTGTAGATTTGGATGATCCAATAGAGCCACGTCACTCATACTGAGCTTCCATGCCCGTGAGAAGTATAAGGGCCCATCGTCAGATGCATCTTGGGCGCCAGACTGCATCTGGTGACAGTACCTCGCAGCAATACCAAAGATTAGATTTAGTATTGCTAGCCATCTTTTTCCAGGCCGTACGAAAGGAGTTGAGTAGAAAGACTTGTACTGCCTCAAGAAGATCGCCTTGCCGATAATCGGAAAGAAAGGGTGGATGATGGAGAAGTAATTATCCACGAGCTGGTCAGCAAGCATTTGTGAAGGCCGCTGCATGGGATCGACATTATCTATGACAGGGATTTCTGAATCATCGAGGAAAAAGCTCACAGAAGCAACTGACTGGCGATCCCAACTCTCCTTGGGACTGGGCGTGACGGGACTGGGTGTGACAGGACTGGAGCGCTCGAGCATTCGCCTCAACCTATAAAGCCATGTTATCTCGGAATGTTCCCCGACAAATCCCATTGCTTGTATCTTCTCATCACGGTTGAAATCTTCGTTGATGTAATCCAGCGCCACTAAGGAGGAAATTGGATCAGGGTCCGGATCAGTTGGAGTATCAGCTTCTCTAACAGTGGATAGAGAGATTGACGCCTTGCGACCAAATGCCTGGTCATTACCGGCGCGTTGCTACGGATCATTGGTTAAAGAGCAAACTCGGGGAGTACAGAGGGAAAAAGAAGAACCTACCTCATTCACAACCTGCTCGATATGTTGGGCAGTTTGCGAATCCACCTTCGAGCAAACATCTTCCAATAGAGCTTCATAAATATGCTTTTGGTTTGTCAGATCACTCAGTTGCCTATTACTCACCGTCAGAAATTTAAAACTAATCTTCGCGAGTCGTCACACAACGCACTTAGCCATCTTTTCTCGTTTCCGATCGCCGTACGAGCAACGAGTGCCGGCTTCTTGGCATCGTTGACAAGTCGGGCGATGCCCGCTACATTTGGCTTTCTGGTCTCGACAATTCTCGCATGCCCGGCTGACCCGTCCGCTGCTGGTCCAGTTGCTCGGGTTTGCTGATCTGGGGATTGCTACCTTGGAATTTAAAGCGCGCTCACCAGAAAACATAGACGAAGCACCTGTGGGGGTTTCCGCAAAGCCAGCTACCATGTCGTAGTTGACAGAAGGTGCATAGGACGGCTGCGAATACTGGGGCACCGCCCAGTCGTTGAAAGTAGCCTCATTTCCTGGATACTCAGATGAGGACGAAGAAGTATAAGACGGATAATGAAAGGGAGGAGGACGGTTGGGGTCGGACATTGTCACAGGAAATCTTGCCAACCCCCCTTTGTCCCGGCCCTCTGATAGTGCGAACAACCTGGATGTTAACACACTAAGCCCGAGCAAGTGTTGAACATTAAGAGTGGCTCAAGAAGTGGCTTACAAACACGGGAAGCAGCGATGTTTCCTGTCAGCCACGGTAACGTACGAACAAACATACCTACTAGTATGAAAAACTGGCGGTGGTAAAGTGAGGGACCCAAGTCTGTGTCAGGAAGGTTTGTGGTAGGCTGGAGCTCACTGCCGTGTTCACTGGCGCGGGAGTCGGCTCGCTTCCGAGTTTGTAACCAAGGTATCAATACTTGTGGACATACCTTCCCAGTACCAACCCTGTATTAAACAACACAGAGGTTCAAGACAAAGGGTACGATTGTACCTAATAATCCAAAAATGCAAAGAGGGAAATTTTTGGGCACCGCTATTGCTGTGTTTTTTTCTGTTTTGCGTTTTTGCCCCCTTGAATTGCTCTCTTTGTTATGAGTAATTTTTTTACCCCCTCTTTACTGCCTATCTGCGACCCTGTTGTGGTTGGGATTCTTCATGCTGCTTCCTTTTTTTTTTTTTTCTTTTTTTCCCTGGTCCTTTCTTGATCCGGTGCTCTTTAAACTGAAGACATGAAATTTCACGGCAGAACCACGTATTATATAAGGCAGCGAGGTCACGGGAGGCTCTCACTATACCCAATGATTTTTCCCTGAGGCAATAATTGCATGCTAGCTTCAATGACTGAATGGTCGCAGAAGTTCCAGAAGTTCCAGAAGTTCCAGATAGCCTCGGAAAAGAAAGAGGCATATCCCTCGATAACTTGGTTGGTTCAATGACTCGGTAGCATCGGACTCCGAGTTTATGTCATGAACCGAGATGGTCTTTAGACTAGCGCATGAGCACTATCACCCTATCGTGTCACTCGCAATGACCTGTTCACGCCGTTCTCAGGGTGCAAGAAGCATCAATGTCACCCTCAATTGCAGAGCTGCACAACGGCACGATAGTACGAGAAGCTTCTAGAATCATGGTGTGGCGTTTAACGTGGAAACGCTCTAAAGCCACGCCAGAGAGCTGTATCACATCACTGCTGTCAATTGGAGCTTCGACACCCACTGAACCTCACGATTAACTAGGGCGCAGGAGTTAGTCCACGGAATGTTTGTTTGTTTGAGTGCTGTTCAGTCAGAGTCCATCGGCCCAATATCAGCTTTGTATACACTCGCTGCTCAACCTTAAGCCACCGCATGGAGTGAGAGAAGCGAACAATATTGTTTCTTGCTTATAACTCACGCCCTCCGATAACGACTTTCTCCGTACATCAAGCAGACACCAATACCCACGAGAACGAAGTAATTGAAGGACGATGCGCCCCATAACAATGTTGCCGCATATGCGCGTCGCTCTCGCCATGTGATTTTTTCTTAGATCTGGTGGTGGAGAAAAGTATTCACTCACGCAATAGGATCATGGAACATAATGAGCGCATGGCTATAGCTTAGCAAATATGGAAATAGAACGACGTTGGGCTCAAGAGCCGAATACTCGGGTGATTTGGCCATGAAATGTAGGAAAGCTCCGGCGGTGGACCCTCCTTTGGCTAGGTCTTGTAGGTCAATGCCCGATTTCTGTGGTTTCTTCTTCTGAATGAATAGTCTTCAAGGCACATCTTTAGGATGACTCTTTTAGTGCCTGTCTATCAAGGTGGTAGCCCAGGGGTCTGATTAGGCGTAAGGTGAACCGCTGTCTATCAGAGGTCACCTAAGTCCAGAGGAAGGTTCATTGCCAGAGAAGTGACTTCCTGAGAGATATCAACAACCCCTTGAACTCGACATGTTCTCTTTTCATCGACAGTGGTCACAAGTTCATTTATTTGAGGAGTTGCAGGAACCACTGGAAAGTTTCCCGTGTCATTCTACTATGGCGTGGAACTACATACAACCGTTGATGCCTAGGGATGCCCGACGACGCCTTGAGGCGGCAAGACAGAGAGCCTTGAAGAGCCATGCCTTGTTGATGTGCGCGATGGGGAAAATGCCATCGTCAGTCGATGCATCATCACCAGGTTAGGCTCAGGACTGAGGCTAGTGAAAATTGACATTAGTAATGGGGATCAATGGAATAGCTGCTTATTGCTTACCTCCAGCACTCATTCTCTCACGTCCTCCTCGGGCGATGTCAGTATCTCAGTCAAACGCTTGATGTAACATTTACGGGTCCATTCCCGGATCCGTCCTCGAGGCGTTTCTGAATGTCATGTTTCGTTTGCTTACTCATGCCAGGAACATCGTGACAGATCTTAGAAATCTCAAGAGGAAAGCATATTGTATGTTGAAGGAGGTGATTAGTCCTCGACGCTGAGATTTTTGAGAAACAACTCAACTACATTGTCAAAAAAGGGGGGTTGGAGAGAAACTGGAGAGAGGGAGGGTGGAGAAGGAAGGGTATGGCAGAAGAAAAGCGGTGCAAGCAAATTCACACCGGCAAGCTCTCTTCATACCTCAGGGGGGATGGGAAAGATTATAAACCCGAATTAGGTTGTAATTCGGCCGAATGTTTGAACAAATGGGTCATGTTCAGCAGTTGCCCCCAGCGATTGTGTGTTGGGAAAGTCCTTTGATTGGCGAGGAATTATATTCCGAAGGGCATTGAATCAATTTAATCTTGGAACTTGGAATTGATTTCGAAAAGTGGAGCAATAGTTTTTCCTCAGGTGACCCCCCCCCCTCTACAACTTACCGACTAAGCTACTAGTAGTAGTACCTACTAGCACCTACGGTCGCTATCACTCTGAGTGCCTTCAGGCACGCTTGACCCCGACACCGTATGGTAGTAGTCTCGGAGGCAAGCTGCCTGCAAATCAAGTGGCCGCCTTGCTCATCTTTGCAGGTTCCTGGACGCAGGAGGTTGTTAGAAGAACAATGCTTTCCTCAGCCTTGCAGAACGGCCAGTGGGCGTGGGAAACTCGTTCCTCGCCTCTCTAACAATACGTTTCGGACGTTGCGAGAAGCAGGGAACTACAATTTGTACACACATCAGGACTGACATTTGCATGAACTAACCTGCATCCACCATGTCCACTCCCAGATCTCCTCCTTGTCCTACTTGCTAGCCCCTGGCCACCAACGCTCTTAGCAACAGATATCCAGGGAAAGCCCGGCTTCTGAAGTATCTACCCATGTTGCTACAAAAGAGTCTTGTCAGCCGGCCGTCCACCAAAAGCCCCCTACATAACGGATGGTAGGGGGTGTACGTCGTCAGTCGCTGACTGCTCACGGAATAACCTATAACTTATATCTGTCATCCGCATCCGGAACTGATCACAATCAACAGAGGGCTCAATTTTGATTGTCGAATGGGGCCTGCATGGCGTGTAATATGCGGATCAATCGCAATAAATCAAGACGCTATCGAAGGGAGATGGGACTGGGCGACATGGTGGATATTCGGTCGGACTAGCAGGT
The DNA here is from genome assembly GCF_001792695.1 of Aspergillus bombycis. Classification (NCBI taxonomy): domain Eukaryota; kingdom Fungi; phylum Ascomycota; class Eurotiomycetes; order Eurotiales; family Aspergillaceae; genus Aspergillus; species Aspergillus bombycis. The sequence goes on along the minus strand of NW_019170035.1, from coordinate 57,497 downwards.
TGAACATGACACACCACCTCACCTCGTTAGTCCCTTCTGCTGGTCGGGTTGAAGATCAGCGGATTAAATATCCGAGACGAGTCTCTTGTGGGGTACCACCAGCATTCATACCTACGAACCGGATGAACCCTTTTCCGATCTTCATCTGCAATATTCACTGATTCTTCATTTATCAGAATCGAGATACGTTTTTGACTGTTGTGCATATCGAAGCAAAACAAGACGTTCAAGCTCGAGAAATCTCTATCTTTCCCAATGGGGCATAGCCTTACAACCTGGAAGGATTCACAGCGCGCGCGGCAGGTTCCACCTCTCGAGGGAAGCACGGCCCGTCCAGGATCTCCATACACGCTTGTCTCCAGTTTTTTTTTGTTTTTGGCATAAACGGTCCACACCCTCCAACGCAGCTTGTAGATTGACCACATGTGAGAGTGGGCTGCAAGTAGTCAAAACTATGTACATTTCTCCAAGGTGCAGAAGCTGTCGTTTCCATTCCAACTCCGACCCGATTACCGACAACCGGGTACCACCAGCGACTGCCCATTTGTACTGGATCCGAACATAGTAATTGCTCAAACGAGCTTTCTACTTTGTTGCTCGCAATGGGGATTGAGTTCGAGCACTTGGGGGAGGGTGAAGGTTTCTAGTTATCACCTTTCCTATCTTTCCTGAAATAGCTCAACAGCTAGGCTTTGAACCAACTGCAACGGCCCGTTGGGCTGGCATATATTCATGCAGAAGTGAGTTGAGGTAGGCCATCTTAGCGGGATCATTCCCTACGTGGGGATTTTTCAATAAGCAAACCGCCTACAAATAAATCAATGCGACTAAGATACAGAAAATGTGCGATCTCACATCTATCTGCTGTCCGGCGTGAGTTTGCCTTATACAGTTAAATAAAGCGACCACAGAAATGCTCATTCGGAAGGAGGGTTTCATCCTCTGGACTTCTCATGACACTAATAGGCACGCCAAAAGAAGCTGAACGAGTACTAGGAGGGAAACTCCTGAAATAACACGCTGCAAGGGTACTAAGGCTCGTGGAAAAGGCGATGAGCGCACATTACAAGGATTGGTTAGCAAAATGGGTAGCAGTTTCAGCTGGTCAACGTCAAGCTACCGAAGTTATTGTCTCAATACTATTAGCCTTTGCACTTGACCGTCGCCCGTGAGCTCGCCATGGTCGCTTCATAGACCATTTGCTTTTGTACAATTGGTAGGCGATACCCTCACCATAGCTTAAGATTAGAGTCAGTTATTGAAAGGCCCTCATCTAGACAGAAGGTCTCCAATACTCTCACCCACTGTAACGTCTCTTGGTTCTTCACGGCACTCTACTCTAAAGTGGCACCAGAGAAGTACCTAGCTCTGGTACACAATGACATATCTGATCGAGAAACCAGACTATGCCATGTACCAACATCTCTTCAGACCCAGATAGGCACATCCATACGGAAAGACCCATCTCCTTTCAAATGAACTTGTGAGCGGGCAAGTTCGAAATATTGATATATACTAGTGAGCACAAGATCACGACGGCAAAACTATCCCCGGTTAGAATGGCAGCATAGAGGCGGCTAAAGCACCTCCAATGTGCGCCGATTGCACCGATAGCTCGTCAGGATAGAGCTTGTCCAAGTTACCCGTAGATTTCATGTTGACCAGCGCCGTTGGATCTCACGATATACCAATCAGCATACAACAATGCATCTATCATTCATCAGATAAGAAAGTGGTTGGCGCAAGTCTAATTTCGAGCCGCCTGGTAAGCTTGGAAGTTATATATCTTAGGGCTAGCATATATCTATAAGACGAGGAAAATATAGGTCTAATCTATCGGGCGGATCTGCCAAGTCTAAAAAAGAGTCTTCCCATAGCCGGAATAAATTCCCTGGTCCTTTGCCTGAGTGTTTATGGTACACGAGTAAAAGCCTTCTCCCTAACTATACGCTAGGAAAGGTGCTTGGACATCAGATTAAGTGCACTGCCGGCCTTGAAGTACTCAATCTGCTCCTGGGTAAACGAATGAGAAACCTCCGCCTGCCAGGGCTCACTAGAGGATCCCGTGGGAGTTACCAAGAGTGTGAGCGGTTGGCCAGGAGTCAGGGTCGCCAGGCCCTTGATACTGACGAGATCCGAAGAACAGATGTGGTCATAATCCGCCTCATCAGCGAAGGTAAGTGGCAACATTCCTTGCTTTTTCAAATTGGCCTCATGGATACGCGCAAAGCTTTTAGCATGATGGCAACGCCTCCAAGGTACCGAGGCTGAAGAGCGGCGTGTTCACGGGAGGATCCCTCCCCGTAGTTATGGTCGGCAATCACCACCCAAGGGCGACCTTTGGCTTGATAGTCCCGGGCCGTGTCGGGCACGCCACCGTCTTCACCTGTCAAGCGATTGCGGATCTGGTTGACCTGCTCAGTTTCCGCGTTGACTGCCCCAATCAAGGTATTGTTGGAGATGTTCTCAAGGTGACCCCGAAAACGGAACCAGGGGCCAGCGGGAGTGATATGGTCGGTGGTGCACTTGCCCTTGGTTTTGATGAGAACGAGGCAGTCCTCGAAATCATTTCCGGACCAGGGCTTGAATGGGGCGAGCTTCTGCAGGCGTTGAGAGGAGGGAGAAATCTGAACCTGTATATGACTGCGATCGCCAGGAGGAGGGGCTAGGTAGGCAGAATCTGAATCTTCATATCCCTGGCTGGGAAGTGACTGGCCAACAGGAGGAGTAAAGCGAAATTCCTCTCCTGAGGGAGTCGTCAGACTGTCCTCATTTGGGTTGAAAGAAAGATCGTTGGAGAATATCTTTCCCATGACAACCTCCGGGGAGGAAAGAAACACATGGGTTGCTGGGTTAGAATCTAGACGGCCTGAAAAGTTACGATTGTACGAGGTAATGATGGAGTTGGGCGTCCCCTGTGAGCGCCTGTCAGGAGGCGATGATCGCAATATACGAAGCGTAAATCAGGGCAAGATATACATACTTTTGGCATGTCAGTACGGTCCCAAGAGCCACAGCAGGGACCACAGGCGTTGGTCAGCATCGTCGCCCCAACCTTTTCGAGGACATCGACAATCCCAGCGTTTTCGAGTGTCCGTCGAGTCTGCAAACTACCGGGAGACACCAGTAGAGGTACTTTTGGCTTGAGACCAGCATCCAGTGCTTGTTGAGCCACGCTAGCGGCGCGTGTCATGTCTCCAAATGAGGAGTTGGTACACGATCCGATCAGGCCAGCCGTGAGCATTGGCCACTCCTTCCCCTTCACAGCCGACTGAAACTTAGACAGCGGGGTGGCGAGATCTGGCGTAAAGGGTCCATTGATCTGTGGTTCCAAGGTTGATAAGTCAATCTCTATGACACGATCGTACTCTGCCCCATGGTCAGCACGCAGCTCATGGGAGACCGACTCGACCGCCTGAGCCATGTCCGGTCTGCGGTTTGCACGAAGATACGCTGCCATCTGGGGAGAGTAAGGGAAGATAGACGTGGTAGCACCCGTCTCGGCGCCCATGTTACAAATTGTGGCCATTCCAGTCGCCGAGAGTCCCTTCGTGCCTGGCCCGAAGTATTCGACAATGGATCCAGTCCCTCCCTTGACAGATATCAGACTGGCAAGCTTATTGATCACATCTTTGGGAGATGCCCATCCAGTGAGTTCTCCGGTTAATTTAACACCAAGAACACGAGGTGCTGTTAATTCCAACGGTAAACCAGCCATGACGTCCACTGCATCGGCGCCACCCACTCCGATCGCAATCATACCCATACCTCCAGCATTTGGGGTATGAGAATCAGTCCCGACCATGATACCACCGGGGAAAGCGTAATTTTCGAGCACAATCTGATGAATGATCCCTGCGCCAGGCTTCCAGAAGCCCATATTATATCTTTGGCAGGCACTTTCCATGAAGTCATACACCTCTTGGTGGGCCTCGAGAGCCCGAGGAAGATCCTCAGTCTCGCCATCCCGACTAACAATTAAATGATCACAATGTACTGTTGTTGGAACTGCGGTAGATTCAAGCCCTGCAGACATGAACTGGATGAGAGCCATTTGAGCAGTAGCATCTTGGCAGGCGATTCGTAAGGGCCGCAATTTCAGCTGTGTTTTCCCCCGTACTATATTCTCGTCGTTTGAGGCGTCATCTAGGTAAGCATAGAGAACCTTTTCTGCATAAGTCAAAGGTCGTCCCAAACTACATTGGGCTGTGGTTAATATGCATTCGAACTCCGGACACTCATTTGAGTGGAGACAAACTGGAAGAATAGCACCTACCGATGGCGGATCTCGTTGACCTTGCGCGTAAACTTCTGCAAATCAACATGCCGATGTTGCTCAAATCGGCTCAAAGACGCTGTACTAGGTGAAGCCTCTGAGGCAAACCACCTATGAATCTGCGACCTTGACCTCAGCCAATGCCTCGAGCTATGTTGTGAGGAAAACCTGGGTCGCATTGCTAAGGAGACCATCTCGCCCGCCTTTCTTTCAAAAAAAAAAAGAGGGAGCTTCAAAATACCCCACAGGACATAGAGAAGATCTCGCAAATTTAACCAAGGCTATGTGTTATGTGTTTAGTTATTCTTGAGCTCTCATTAGCCAGTAAGTTTTGCAAGCTGCTGTCGTTTCGGATGCATCGTCGCGAGTATAGAGTCGGGTGCTTCCGACCCCATAGTCCCCCACGCCACACCTGTGAACAAACAATTAGCCGGGTCCACATTTATCGTGATAAACGAGAAAGGGAGGGTTTGCTCTATGCTTTTCTCGGTAATCGGTGTCTCTTCATGCTATGGATACCCAATCTATGGCGTAACTCTAATAGCGAACGGGGCACCAAGCAATTCCCCGCGGAGCCCAGCCTTCGGTATACCAGGATGAGTATGCGGTTCTAAAGCCCCATTATATTTGAGAAGTGTCCTATGAACTTATTCTTCCTGTTAATATGAGAGCCGGGTCTATCCAATACTATAATCCTACTATTCATCCAGACTCACTCTGGCAGAATCTTTGGAACCTAGTAGTACCTGAAGCAATTTCGCATAGTAGCAGCACTTCGAATATAAGTAGAATTCAAAGGGATATTATATCACTAACGGACATCTCACTTATAGAAGCGAGCTGGATTATCACTCATCAGCTTTTCCCAGGCTTGTTCACTACCCACCCAGCCCCTCAGACTTCGTAGATCCCAAGATTATCAATCGAACGAAACCCTTCTTTCATATCGATATCCGGATTCTTCAGGCGAGCCGCTCCGTCTCCCGTATGTGGCCAGTCACTGCCCCAGACCAACTGATCTGGGACCTCACGGGCCAGTGACTCGATGATGGGTTTCATGTCACTGTAAGCAGAGACGGAGTCGCTGGAGCAACGATACAGGCCAGATATCTTCACGATAACACGCCCTTGCTTCGCTAGGGATGTAAGAGATGAAAAGCCAGGCTGCGATAAGGGCGATTCTTGGAATTCCGGCGGCAACTTCGACCGGCCCAATGCTCCTCCCACATGGTCAGCTATGACGGGGACAGGCAGCTCGAGGATAGAATCATATAGAGCTAGACACACGTTATTCTTAAATAGGCTAAATCGACACACGGAGACAATCCACGAGCGTTGGAACTTACCATCCCATACCCAGACAGGAACGTACAGCTGAACCATCCAACCTGGAAGGTGCTGAATGCGACGGGCCGCTTTGTATAGAAGATGCGCCAGCTCAGTTAGGTTGACTTCACGACCGTCCGCTTGGAAATTCAAGCGTATCCCTCGTGCACCGAGCTGATGCATCTCCTGCAAGGCACGATCCGTCGCATTATCCAGATCAATAACCACAATAGCACGTCCATTGATGTTACGGCTTTGTAAGTCCCGTAAGCATTTCAATAATACCGTGCAATCGGTCTTGTATGGTGATGGCTGTACGAGGACCAGATTCCCCACCTGACCGTCTTGTGTTAGATGTTCATTGAAAGCAATCAAACTTGATAGAGGAGCATCTTCCGGTGTGTATGCTCGACCTGGGGCATATGGACCCAGCTTGGGGTCGAAGACGTGGACATGGGTGTCGAAAGCGCCCGCTGGTAAGAGAGGTGTTCTGGGACTGTCAGACCCTGTTCCTTATTTTTCTTTGATATTCCGTCGACCGCTTACTTTGTCTGGTGGTCTTTCACAGACCTAGAACTATGCGCTGGACCATCCGTCTGTGCTATGGAGGATACGGTGCCCATCGTGCAGCGGGAGATCTGATACACCTTGGATGATCTACTGGCCCGAGGCAGCATCTGCATTTATCGCTGGTCAATATATACAAGAGAATATTAAGCACGAAGTAAATCCCAGCAATCACTCGTACTAACAGATACCTCGGGCGCACATGGTTTTTGCCGACAATCGCTTAGAAAATGCTGCTATCGGATGCTTCCGATCTTTTTTCTCTTGTCTCGCCACATTGAGATACAGAAACAGTAGCACTAGTAGGAACTTTGATTTATCTATAAGTCTGTCCAATTGCAAGTAGAAGAATGAAATAAGCTGAAAATAGCTAATTCCAAGACAGACGGGCGATCATATATACAGGGTTCTCAGCTGTGCTCGGGTTCCCCCTTAACAGGATTATTTGGACGTGACTGTGTCCACAAAACATACCAAGTTGACAATGGATGTGCAAAAAGCATTACCCAAGAGCCCTGTAGCTCTTCCTTTAGAAGAGGCGGGCGAGAAAAGGAGAAGGATCCCTCTCCGAAACTTAGGGGTTGGGGCCTTGATGAATATATTTCAGGGTATGTGTTATCGGTTGAGATATTATACTTGGTCTTCTAACAGCAGGCATAGTTACCACCCTTGGTCAGCCGATGGAGGTTTTAAAAACACATGTGAGTTGCACCTGATATATAATGGGTTAAATGTAGAACCCGCAACGGCACGGACTGGAGTAAAGCGTTAACAGCATTGAACGCATTAGCTCGCTGCCAACAGACATGACACATTAAGGGCTGCCGTACAGAAGACGTGGCTCCGCGGGGGACCGCTTGCCTTTTATCAAGGCTTGATACCTTGGGTAAGATATAAGTTTTCATCCTAGCCTTGACTAGGCGTGCTAACAAGAGTACGGCTCCACAGGCTTGGCTGGAAGCCTCTACTAAAGGGGCGATACTCATTATCACGTCGACTGAGATTGAACACCATGCTAAGATGAAGCTTGGTGCTTCACCTGCTGTCTGTGGTGCCCTAGGAGGAATCGGAGGTGGGGTTGCACAAGCCTACCTGACCATGGGGATGACCACCTGTATGAAGACTGTAGAAATGACACGGACGAAGATGTCAGTAAACGGTGCTAAGGTGCCGGGGACGTTGGAGATATTCTTTAAGATTATCCGCGAACAGGGGATACGAGGGGTGAACAAGGGAGTAAACGCCGTTGCATTACGCCAGATCACCGGTTGGTCATCGAGGATCGGGATTGCTCGATTTGCAGAGGAACAGATTCGCTGGATGAGCGGGAAAGGCAAAGAGGAAAAGCTTGGTTTTGGTGAAAAGATCCTAGCCTCCACGATTGGAGGTGCTCTAAGTTGCTGGAATCAGCCCTTTGAGGTTAGTTGGCATCCCATCTTGTTTGGGCATGATATACTGATAAACGTGAATAGGTCCTTCGAGTGGAAATGCAATCAATGAAAGAGGAACCTGGCCGAGCAGCTCGTCCAACAATGATGTCTACTCTAAAGAAGATTGTCCACACTTCAGGAGTCCAGGGCCTCTTCCGAGGTGTTGTGCCACGAATCGGCGTAGCTGGCTGGGCTACTATCTGCATGGTTGGGCTTGGAGATATGGTGAAAGAATTTGTAAACCGATACTAAACTTAAGGGTTTTTTACCCAGTACAATATTAAAAGCAAACTTTCGGCATATCCACACATAGTACATGGTAAATCAGAGCAAGATACACTAGAAAGGCAATCATAGCCATTGATAATCAGCAGTATAGTTAGGTTTGGCGGATCGTCATCTATCTAAATGGAATAGATGGAAGAAGAGAAAGAAGGCTGACTACAGTAGAAGCAGAAACACAGAATGATTCGGGTCATGGCTTCACTGAATAAGCGTCTTTATTTGTGTATGACCGGTGATTGTCTCATATCTATTTGAGTACACTAGATACTAAAGATATGCCACCTAATCTGACACTGATCATGAAACTGGTTCTAGCTATAATCTATACGCGTTCGATGCACCTGGTACTCTGCTTCTCGCTGCAGTTTGATATTAGCAATGTGTAGCAGCTTAAAGGGGAAAAAAGAAAAAGAAAAAAACTGGGCACCTACTCATCATCCTCATCATTCTGTCTCTCAGGAGCCAACGGCTGGCCTAGTCGGTAGAGTGGTCGCTCAAAGATCTTGTTTATCTCTTCGAGACTTAGGCCGCTAGTCTCAGGAACAAGGAAGAAGGTGTATACGAATGCAAGGAGACAGAACCCGGCGAACAACACAAACGCGCCCCATGTGTGCAAACCAGTCAGTAGAGACGGCGTTGCCTTTGTGATGGCGAAATAGAAAAGCCAATGGAAACATTGAGATAGAGCACCCCCAAAAGAGCGAATCCGACTAGGCCACAACTCGGCGCCAAAGAGATAAGGCAGCGTGTAAAGTCCAATTGCCCATCCCAAGGCATGAACGTATATGAAGGCGATGGCTGCATCTGAAGCTCCTTTCGGCATAGTCGAAGGCTCCTTGGTGAAGAAGCTCAGATAGCCAGCCAAATAAGAGTGGCAAATTATCTGAATGGTAATACCGGCCATGAGGGACTTGCGCCGACCCAGCACATCAACGAAGCATAGCGAGGCAGCCATGCAGAATATGAGCTTTGTAATTGCATAGAGACCCGTGCTGTAGACCTTGACTCCAGACCCTTTGATACCTACCATACCAAAAATTGTCGGCAAATAGTTAGTCACGGAATTGGCCCCAGACATCTGTGCGAGGATATACGCCACAAGGGAGAGCTGCACGCGGCGTAGATTGCTGCGTATGAAAAATGTTTCCTTGACTACCTTCAAAGAGCTGGTTGGCCCAAGGGAGGCGTCCTCTTCTTCTACTTGGCGAACCATTTCACTGTATTCAGTGTCCACGTAAGGATGGTTTGCGGGTAGGCCACGAAGACGCAGCAGGGCAGCAAGGCTGCTTTGTCGTTTATTGCTCAGAATGATCCAACGTGGGGACTCCACGGCAAAGAAGGAAAGGATGATACTGATCGATGGAGCAAAGGTCTGAGTAAACCAGGGGACTTGATACTGGAGGTTCTTCGCCGGTGATATGTGTATGGAGCATCCGTACACCGTGAAAACACCTAACGCCTGTCCAGACAGCATGCAGACATTAAATAGCAGAGTCATGAGACCTCTCGTGGCCTTGGGCGCCACCTCTGCAATTGTCATAGGGCCTACCACAGTCAATGCCCCAATTCCCAAGCCGGCAATCAGACGGCCAGCGTAGAGAACGCCGACACTGCCGTAGGAGAAACAGGATATCAAGGAGCCAATGATGTATACCAACTGGTAAAGTCGCATCGACCATCTGCGACCAATGCGGTCATTCAGTAAGAAGGAGAGCAAAGCACCGACTCCCGCTCCAAGATTGACGAAGGAGACAATATTGGAAATGGTATTGTTGTTTAGATTATACATGCGCTCGAAAGACTTGAGCTGTGTAATAGCAGATGCCGATCCTTCGTCCCAACCTATGAGTAAACCAGCGGTCAGATACCGGCATATTACAATCGGTGAGGACCTAGCCCAGAATCATACCTTTCGCACAGCCACAGAGGGCAAATGAGACGACCACAATTGCGAGGTTATGGTTATATATCTCCCGTGGAGAGTCACGGATAGCATGAATGTACTTAGCAAGCGAGGTAGTAGAACGAGCCATCATTGTAGAAGTATTGGCCGTACACGAGGACAAAGAAGTAAGGGCAACGTGTCCACCCAAGGCCTCACACGTACTCGGTATTGTAGAGCATGGCAACCGACCGACTGAGAATGCTTGCACCTTTATGTTGCTCATTTGAAGTGCCGAGACCCCACAGCGTGATATTACCCCAGATGTCAAATTCCCCAGATTCTGCTGCAACTGGAGAAACGGAACCATCCGAAGAGAAAAAGCCGGTTCTGGATGAATCTAGCATTGGCCGTATGCAACCCAAGTGCAACTTGGGCTGAGTAGCTAGGCAGAGGCATTAAAATGCGAGGTGAATATCTGGCATGACAGAACTACCTAAGGCTAGTAGCAATGCTTGACTCCTGGCATGTTCAATAACACCCTTGACATACCTCCTAATGATAATCTATCTTGCAGATGGCCCGTCTCACTGGGATCTACTCAATAGGGCAAATATGGTTCACGTAGAGTGTGGAGATCATCTGACCCTGCATCGGATCTATCCGAAAGTCAACCGACATCCACAGGAGTTCACCTTATATGAAACTTCAAGTCGAACTGCTAAAGGCATTAAAGGCAGTCTCATAAAATACTCCCCGCCTTGTTGGCTCGTATTTGTTATTTCCCACTTTCCGCACCTTGACCCTATCCGGACCGGGATGTTATCACGGGCAACACCTTTTCCACAGCGTCTCCCAGGACATTTGTCCATCTCAGGGGTTTCATTCAGACGATGGTTTTCTCATTCTTATAGTCTATGCCAGCAACAAACTGAGCAGCTACGAATGAAGAAACAGCGCTCTCTTCCCGCAGCTTACTATCGAGGAGGCACCTCAAGGGCGGTCTTTTTCCGACAGGAAGATCTACCTCGTGACAAAAAGTCTTGGGATCCTATTTTTCTGGATGTGATCGGCAGTCCCGACCCTTACGGTCGTCAGCTTGATGGGCTTGGTGGAGGTATCTCTAGTCTCTCCAAAGTGTGCATCGTCGGCAAGTCACAACATCCAGAGGCTGACGTCGACTACACTTTCGTTTCCCTGGGGGTCAAGACACCAGATGTTGATTACTCAAGCAACTGTGGGAACATGATCAGCGCAGTCGGTCCCTTTGCCGTCGATTCTAAGCTTGTCCAAGTGTCCTCTGACGCGTCCAATGCGTCAGTACGAATCCATAACACTAACACGGGCAAAGTCATTCGTGCGACTTTTCCCGTTGTTGATGGCGAGGCCGCCTCGAGCGGTACGTTCGCCATTGATGGAGTTGCAAGCACAGCAGCACGCATCCAACTCGATTTCTTGAATCCAGCTGGGTCTCGAACCGGGAAACTGCTTCCCACAGGCAATGTAGTTGATACATTCGACGGGATAGCAGCAACATGCATTGATGTCGCCAACCCCTGTACCTTTGTCCGGGCCAGTGACCTTGGCGTGGATGGAAACCTAACCCCCGAGGAGGTAGAAGTGCATCCAGACCTGCTAGAACGTCTAGATTCAATCCGTCGCCAAGCAGGAGTGAAGATGGGCTTAGCATCAACACCAGAGACCGTTCCTGGGAGCGTGCCCAAAATCTGTCTAGTGTCAACACCGCCCGAAAATGGGCGAGCGATCCAACAGAAACAGACTGCCCGTGATGTGGATATTCTCGCCCGGTCGATCTCTGTCGGGCAACCTCACAAGGCGATCCCAATCACTGTAGCTCTGGCTCTGGCGTCTGCCGCTCGAGTCCAGGGGAGTACCGTGGCAGATGTTGCTAGCAAACAGCCTGTGGATCAGGCGGGTATCACCATCGGACATGCCAGTGGCAACCTACTGGTTGGAGCAGATTTTGATTCTACTGGAGCGCTTTCAGCTGCCACTGTCTTCCGGACAGCCCGCCGTCTCTTTGAGGGACGCATATATTGGAAGGATGAGTCGATGTAAACAGACTGCAGGACAAGGGATTGGTGGATATATAGACGACATGTAGACAAAAGAAAGCATGCTTGATTTGCATCTTAAGAGCCAGGATGCATTTCTATAGTAGCACCTGCAGCCTGCCCCAAGACGTAGTACTCTTCTCATGTACTAGTAGTAGACTTGCAATGATTGTTAAATGATCGAAATTTGATTGGCTGACTGCACGGGCAGTCTCCGTCGAGATCACGTGCCATGTATCCAAATGTAAACGGTCGATTAGCCCGATTGCATTTTCTCTCAGGAACAGAACGTGGAGAGAAGGCGCCCAGTACCGAAAACATGCCCAATAAAGTGGTTTTCCTCAGGGGGAAAAGATGAACTCCCGACAATCCATGACAACCCCATCTTCCAGCCCAGTTCCTCGGCGGCATCGTCGTGGACTCACTCGGAGCGCTGCCGCCTGTGAGCGCTGTCGACGGCGAAAACAAAAAGTAAGCATTTCTCTCGTCTTGCTGAACTGCATCCCTCAAGTTCGGCTGATGACCATACCCCCAGTGTGATGGTAAAACTCCAACATGCGGGCCGTGCGCCGGGGCGGGTGCAACATGTATACCTTCTGAAAGACTCTTAATCCGACAAGGAGATGCCGACTGTGAATGTCAGTCGCTTCGTGAACAACTGGTGTCCTTGGAGCGTCGCTATGAAGCTCTAGTCCAACAGCACGAGTTGCTAGCACAGAAGGATAAGGACCATCTGCATGATGATGCCAACCCTCGAGCCTTGGATGACCGCACATTGGTCAACTCTTCATTGGATTATCACGATCCCATAGGGACTTCTGAAACTGTTTTGCCTCGGGGTTCAGACCTACGGCGTAATGTCAATTGTTCTTACTCAGGTCGCATCCTCCGACCAACTTTCTCCAAAAGTACTAATCTTGAGGGCATAAATATGAGCACATTGAGTTGCGCCTGGAATCTCTGGGGGGATGATTCAGCGCCAACGGAACCGCCTATATCTCTGAGTATTCTCAATAATGCCGCCTATATAGAGCTTGTGAATATCTTCTTTGAGCGCCGATGGCCTTACCTTCCCGTGCTCCATCGGCCAACCTTTGAAGCGAAATATCTTACTCCTTTCATGACTGATTTGGAGGCCGACCCAGGATCCAATTTCTTTGTGTACATGGTCCTGGCGATTGCGGCGACGGAGAAGTCTTGGGTCGAGCAAGAAAACCGATTGATTCATCGGGAATTCTTTGCTCGCGCCGTGCAGGAGTTGCATTACGTTATGCGCATCGATGATTTTGAATGCGCACAATGCCTGCTGCTCCTTTGCATGTATGGCCACAATGAGCCACAGGCAGTGAATTTATGGTACACATCGGGGCTTGCCCTCCGTCTAGCAACTGGGATCGATTTGCATCGCCGCGAGAGTCTTGTGGGTCTAGACTTGTTCCGCGCGGAGATGTCCAAGCGGGTGTTCTGGTGCGCGTATGTCATGGACTGCAGCATTGCGGTAAATATGGGACGACCGCTAGGTATTCAAGACACAGATATTTCTACTCCTTTGCCTCTCCAGCTATCCGATGATCAGTTACGTGATACAGTTGAGCCTCCCGACCCAGAATCCGTGGCAATCCCCAAGGTCACAGACACCTCAACATTTATCCACATCATAAAACTACGCAGAATGAATGCCGAAATCTACAAGGCCTTTCATCCCGCTGTACGTAGCTCATCGGCACGCGATGGGGTAGACGCGCTGCGATCATATTACTATTCTGAATTGAACATGTGGCTCGTCACTGCCCCGAGATACCCTCATACCCATTCCACTTTCCAGTCCCTTGAGTGGTTCCACATTGCTTTCAATCATGCAATCATGTCATTATACCGCCCATCTCGCACCGCGCCAATCCTCTCCGCGGATGACCTCCGCATCTGCACCGAAGCAGCCATCGGTCTCATCAGCTCCTATAGCTCGCTTTATGCGCGGAACAAGATAAAATACACCTTTGTGGCCATCCACTCCCTCTTCTTAGCTGCGTTGACCATGCTGTACGCCCTTCGAGCATCCCCGGCTCTTCGCCAGGACCTAACAAAACCCGTGATCAGCACAAACATATCCACCTTTCTGACCCTCTTTCGCGGCATCTCAAACGGCCGTGCGGTAGGAGAGAAGTGTTCTTCGATCATCGAGCGGCTGGGGGCCGCGATCTTAACTTTGTTCGATGACACCGAACAACCAATCTCTGCCGTGGACGATGAGTTCCAATCGTGGTTTGGGCTGCAGACGAACATATTTTCACCGCGGGATCGGGATGCGACATTTGGAGACCCTGTGGGCGTGTCTCCACATTTACCTGATGTCAGGGTAGATTTGCCGTGGACTGACTTGTTCATTGAAGGGCTCGATATGGGCGCCGTGAGCGCCTGGAATTTCTTTTAACGGGCAGCAGCTGTGAGATCATTGTCTGTTGGAATTTCAAATTGAACAACAGGGAGGAGAGAACCAATTTGACGAGATTGTACTGTGGCGCCAGTAGATGTGTAAATAAATATGCATACAACAAGCCGTTGAAGTTGATAGGGTTTGCAGGCGCAGAAGTGGACCGCGACTAACTTCGGCGAAAGGAAAAGAATGCCGACAACCGACGGTCGATGCAGCCGAAAATAGCAAACTCCGATCAACGTTTTGCCAACAGCTCAGGTGGATAGTTAGATAAGGCAAGTGCTTATTCGTCTATCTAGCACAGCCAATTCTATACCATGAATCGCAGAAGACGGAGCAGATCCACCGATCAGGCCTGTAGCCCGTCCAAACGAAGGAAGATTGTCGCGTACGTGACCCGCCACCCTGGCTTTTGGCCCAAGAGGCGATCGAAACTAATCTCACCTTAATCCAACGACAGTTGTCAACGCTGTCATGACCATAAAATCAAATGTTCTGGAGACCAGCCGTGCTCCAAATGTCGGCAGGTTGGCTGTGCGGACAAATGCCAGTACACCCCAAGGGATCGACAGGTCAAAGTGAGCGAAAGGTATGACCAGCTGGCACCTTCAAGGGCACACGACATCATCATTGGGCATCCCAGCTTACATGCCAAGTTATTTGAATTTTCTTGAATCGGAAAACCAACGCTTGAAAGAGCAGTCAGCTTCCTCGGCCAACGCGACCGAAGCCGACCATGATGCCGAGCCAGAGCCGGTGCCACCTGCAGACGCGCCGGACGAGAGCAATACCAGTGTGCGCAATCCCTTGATCGGCGACCGTGCATGGTTTCACCGCTACGATCCATCTACACCTCCACTTTTCATAGGGGAAGCGGCCTGTACAGCATTTGCGACCCGCTTTCGCCGATTTCTGACGGGGAACAATGCCTTGCCTCATATCCCTCGGACGCAGTATGTCAAGGAAGAGCAGATCGCAGAGGCCAGTGCTACCAATGTCCAATGGCCCAGTTTTCACCAGGCTCGATTGCTGGTCAAGATCGCCTTACGTCAGGTCGGCTCTATATATCATCTTGTTCTTCGCAAATCGACGTTGGAGAAGCTCGAGGAGATATATCGAACGGGCGACTTCGACTGCACTATCAATCAATGCAAGTTCTTTGCTCTGTTCGCGTTCGGGGAAGCTTACTCAATGAGAGCCGAGCCCTCATCTGGGTCCCGAGTGCCGGGGACCTCGTATTTTGCGCGCGCCTTGAGCTTGGGGCAAGTTTTGCCCGAACGAACAAGTATCACACACCTAGAGACTCTATTGCTACTGGTAAGCAACCCTTTTCCTGAAAGCGGAAACCCGGCTAAGATGGAATCAGTCCCTGTTCTCTTACTACCTTAACCGACGTCATTCGGCCCTGGTGTTAATAGGAACCGCCTTGCGCCTGGGGCTGTCGATTGGGTTGAACCACAATATTCCTGAATCGCAGCTAATCGACCCCGTGGAGCGTCAACACCGGATCCGGATATGGTGGACGATATACATCTTCGATCGCATGTGGGGATCTAAAATGGGCCATCCGTCGCAGATCTCCGACGATGACATCCACTTGGACATGCCCTCCAATATCAGCCCAGTACAGCTGCATGAGGAACAATTCACAGATACAGAATATCTGGCAGCTAATGTCAAACTTGCTCGAATCGTGGGCGAGACCATTGCAAAGCTATATAGTCGACGAAAATATAGCGAGACATTTCTACAACGGGTGCAGAAACTGCTGAAGGCGTTGAAAAACTGGGTGGAAACGCTACCGGAACATCTTCGCCTTAACGACGACGATCCGGGGGCCTATATGAAACATATCAGCTCTCTACATCTTTCTTTCAACCAGGTATGTTCTTACTTATTCTACATGTCCCCATATCGCCTTTTTTTTTTTTTTTTTTTCTAACCAGCGAGAACAGTGCGTCATACTGACCACTCGGCCAACGCTCCTACACCTTCTCATGAAACTCAACGAGGCCAACTCCCCAAGCACCAACCACGAAAGTATCTCTCAGCCCGTCCTAACCCTCGGCGAAGCCTGTATCCACGCTGCCCGCCACTCACATACCCTCATCCTGACCAAATGGATCAACGGCTCCCTCCCAGTATTCGGCTACTTCCACGCACACTATCTCTTCTCCTCGGCGCTCGTACTCGCCATGTCCAGCTTCCTTCCAATCGGCAGCCCATCCGACCTGGGAGCATTCGAGTCCGGTCTGGAGGTGCTCCGGTCTATGAGCGAGAACGGGAACCTAGCGGCATCCGAGTTCTACCACAACCTAGAACAGGTGAAGCAGTGTCTCGACCTACGTAAATCAAAAGAACCCAGATCCACTTCGATCGCCGGCCAACCAAGCACCACCGCATCAGGCTCGGGCCCAACGATCCCGTCTACCCTCCCCGCGACGGTGTCCGCAGTGACCCCCGCCACGACCGTCCCTGTTCCCCCTTTACTCACAACAGCGGAGGCCGACCTGATCAGCAATAACCCGGGGTATAGCCATGCTCAAGGTAGCAATCCCACCGTACCCCCAGGCAACCTGACCTTCCCAACGACCGCAGGCGGAATCACAACAGCAATGGCGTTCCTCGAACCAACGATGCAGGACTTCCTGGCTCAATCGGACTTTGATCTGGGATTGCTACATCCCGTAGATACATTCATGAACGACGAGAATCTGTACACATGTCATGGCTTATAAAGGGAAAAAGAAATCATCAGTCTATTAGTTTATCTCTAATCTTTTAGATCTATCTCATCTCTAATGTCTATATATTAAAAAAAAAAACAAAAAAAAAAAGGCAATGTCGTAACCATGACTATATCCAGAACCATAACCATAATCGTAAATATAAGGTCAACCCGAATCAAAATCCAGGTCTATCGTGAATGCGGAAAGTCCGCTCCGCCCATTGTTGCATATCAAGGCCCCATCGCGAGGTAGCCATGGTTAACAGACCACCGATGATGGAAAAAATCACACCTGCACAACCAGTCAGTCTTATATTCAACCCCCCCCCCCCGGAAGAAAATAGATATAAAAAGAGAAGAGAAGACGGAGAACGATAAAACATACAAATGGTAAAAGTCCACCCAACCCCAATCGCATTAATAATAGGCACCACAAGCGCACTACTCCCCGCCGAAAAGATATACTGGATGATATACTTCCCGGCAATAACTTCGGAGCGCTTATGCGGCAAGGCCTCTATATCAACCGTTAGCAACCACTCAATCCCCTTGCACGCTTGGCAGGATAGATCGAAGGAAAGACAGGAAGGAAGAAAAGCCTCACCAGCCACATAGGTGTTCAAAGTATTAAAACTCCCCATAAGCCCCCAGCCAGCAAAAAATGCCGCCAGGATAGGCACAGCCATCCCGCCTTTCTCCTCCTGCAGGGTCCAGCCGTAGATCAGCGCCGAAACGGGAAGCACGGCGAACAGGGTGACGAGGCCAGAGTTGAGGCGGTCCTGGGGTAATCGGAAGCCGCGACGGGTGATGTACTTGCGGACGGTGCGGTCGGAGAGTTTGCCGCCGGTGATGCTGCCGATCAGGAAGCCTGCTCCTGGGGCGAGGTAGAAGAGGCCGGAGATAAGGGCCGTTGTGAGGTGGAAGCGGGGGTTGAAGATTGAGCGAGCGGAGGTGAGGAGGGAGTATTGGAATGTGGCGAGGAGGCCGCAGGTGAGGTCCTGTTTTTGGAGGGGCGGTTTGATGTGTTAGCTGATGAGGTCTGGTCCTGTTCTGGGGGTGGTGGACAAGGCTTACGGAGAAGAAGACGTTGGGATAGGCCCATTGTCTGAAGATTCGGAGGGGGTTGAAGAGGCACAGGGCTGAAAGTACGGTCTTCTTCTCTTTTTTCTTCGGGATCCTCTTTAGATTCTTGTTTGATTTCGGGAACGAAGATGATGGACAGAACTAGGCCGAATCCTGTCATGCCGACTTGGAGCCAGTAGATATTGCGCCAGCTGGAGAAAGTGACGATGAGGCCTCCGATACAGGGGCCAATTGCAGGACCGGAGACAGATCCAGCCATAAAGAATCCCACGGCGGTGCCACGGACAACCTATCAGGCATTGTTAATACTAGACTGACAATGATTCCCCCCATAGTACACAGGAAAGGTAGCGGGGAAGTACCGGTTCGAAAATGTCTGCCAGAATGGTCTGGCCCGACACCATGAATGACGTTCCCGTCAAACCGCCCAATATTCGAAACGCGGTAAACATCTTCATATCTACAGCAGCCCCCGTCGCCGCCGAACACACACAGAGCATGAAGATCGCGATATTATACGAGATCCTTCTGCCTATTAAATTGTTCAAGGGACCCCAGATAAGCGACGAGAAGCCCATGGCCAGTAAAACGCCGGCATTGGTGATGTTGAGCGTCTCCGTTGTGGTGTTGAACTCCTCGGCGATCTCGGGGGTTGCAGGGAGAAGAGATGTACTCGAAAAGGTAACAGCAAGTGTCATCCAGCTGACGACGAAGAGAATGATACATTTGCGCCAAAAGGGCAGACCGTAGCCCTTTTCGACTTTGGTGGCTTTCTCTTCCTTTTCTGCCGTGAGCCCGTCTATAGTTTTGGGGGTTTGAGATTCAAGGTCGGGTTCACCCATGGCCGGCCATGGAATTAGGGTTCGATCGTAACCGTTGGTCTGTATACGCAAATTCTCACGACAATTTCAACCTTAGGACAAACTTAGAGCACAATTAGAACAAATAAGAATGGATCGAATACAGAACAGAGTTACTGGGCAGCTGACAGCTATAAATATATATAGATCCGGATTATTTTCCGCTATGTTTCGGCATGCCGTTTGTGTGGCCGAGACAAGGGACACCGCTACCTGTCGAAGCTCGGAGTACCACACCGAGTCGGCAGAGCAAACCGACGTCAGACGTGGCTCGACATACAATCTACAGCTGGCACCGAAATACCTCCGTAGCATATGATATATGGGAGTACAGCTACACTAATTAAACAGGCAATTGACATAATATATATTCGAAAGAATGAACGATTGAGCGATTGGCTAAAGTATGTACGTCTTAAGATTCCAAAAATCACATGGATGAATGCACTCCAACGAACAAAAACCCCCCCCAGGCCCCATTTCAATGTTCTCCTAACATTCTTGAGCCCATATACATGTTACTACTTTACAGCAGGAGCATTCCAGCACCGGCAACAAAGGCAGTCATGACGTAAGCTCCGAACTGCCAGCTGCCAACCTTGACGGCCATTGGGCTCACGGCACCGGCAGCGCTGTCGGAGGTGGAAGTGGAAGAAGAGGTGCTACCAGCGGCAGCACTTCCAGCAGTGGGAGAGGCGGTGACACTGCCAGTACCAGCGGTACCGGCCTGCTTCAGCAACTCAGAGCACTGGCCATCGCTCTTGGAGGCGCTCTGGGTTTTACCGGAACCGTTGAAGTCACAGGCTTGGTCCTTGTTGGAGCTCTTCTCGTACCACTGGTTCATGACGAAAGAGAGCTGCTGCTTGGGAGAGCACACACTGTACGCTCCGTACTTGCCCTTGGTGCCGTCCTTGTGGATTCCATCGCACATTCCGTCCTTGGCGCAGATGTAGTTGAACAGGTCCTCGTAGTCGTCTTCCTTGACGGAATCCTTAACGGCACAAGACAAAGACTCAACCATGCAGGAGCACAGATCCGGGTTAGGAGAAGGAGGGAGCTCACTGGTAGCTTCCCAGTCCTTGCCAACCGCAGGGCAGGATGCCGTAGCAGCAGACGGGGCAGTGTAGCTAGCGCTGTTGACGCCAGTGGCAGTGGCCTTCTGGATTTGTTCAGAGAGGTTAGAGAAGTCATCGCGAGGCTTGACGCTGTCACCATCGACCTTGACCAATCCATAGTCGTTGGCCTCCTGGAAGTACATGTAGACGATACCACCGCTCCAGACGTTGTTCATCTTGGGGCCGTACAGGACAGGGGTGTCGGTGAACTTGCGAGGCTTAGGGTTGTTGCATCCATACTCGGAGAAGAATGCTGGGACAGGGAAATCCTTGAATTCCTCAGTGCGCTCCTTGTAACCAGAGGTCTCGAAGGACGAATCGCCGCACCATTCGTAGATGTTGTAACCGAACATGTCGATCATGGCGTCGCTATCACCGCAAACAAGGTAGTTCTTCAGGTCATCACGGATGCTAGCGTCGTCATCGGTGGCGTAACCGATGAGCAGGGATTCACGGTACTTCTTGGCCTTGATGTACTTCTTCATGTCACGCACAGCGGCCTTGACGAATGCGATAGAGTCGGTGTTGTTCTTGTCGTTGGCGACTTCGTTACCGGCAAAGAAGCCAATAACATTGGTGTAGTTGGCGAAGGCATCAACAACGCTGGTGTAGCGGGAGTACAAGTCCACGTCCCACTTAGGGTCATTACGGATGATTGACTCCGAAGGGGAGGACAAATCGGTGATAAGGTAGATGCCAGCGTCGTCAAGCATCTTCATGCACTCAGTGTGGTCGGCCTTGGGGTCAACGGCATAGGTACGGATGACGTTGGTCCGCAGTTGCTTCAGGTAAGGGATATCACGCTCGCACTTCTTGGGGTCGGACAGAGGGTCAGTGTAGTCGCCGTTGGATTCGTTACCGAAGCCTGTGCTGGAGCTGCTGGTGCCATTGGAAGAATATTCCTCTATAGATCAACATTAGTTCCCAGTCCGATTGACTTGACCCGAGATTTCCCCGGCATGGAACATACGCTGATAGGCAACACCACGGATGAAGCTAATGACATGTTAGTTTCGCTATCTCACCAATCCTTTGAGCGCATGGGAGTTTCCACTTACAATTCAGTGCCGTTGTTGGAATAGAAGAATTTGTTACCCTGAAGCAGAATTTCCCAAGTCAGCGATGAATGCGACCGCGACAACCACAGCATTGAATCGGTACCTTCGTCTCAATGGCAGGCAGGGTCGCCAGGACGCTGCCCACGAGCGAAGCCCCGGCAAGGGCGAATGCGGCCTTCATGATGAGAGTCTATTGACAGTCGTTCAAACGTATACCAGCCGCAACGACGACAGTTAATGATCTGCAGTGGAAGACAACGAGGGATTGGTCAACTTGATCTGCGGGCCCAGTGATATCAGGTCGAATTAATGGAAAACGAATCGGGGAGTGGATTGAGAAGGTCTAGAAGAGTATATATACTACAACGAGTGACTGACGGCTGACACACGAAGCCGTGGAATGGAATTGCGGGAAATAAAATCAAAATCAAAAGAGGTATGTAACGAGGGAAGGAAGTGATAGGGAAGAACAAGAAACAAGAAATAGCAGGAGGCGAGGAGGCGAGAAAGGAAGAATGGGCAGGAGAGTGGGAAAGGGGGGGGGGGCCGAGAGGAGCCTGAGGTTAGTCTGTCTGGCCTGTCTTACTTAGAATAGAATCAATCGCCCTGTTTGGTCTGTTTGGTTCATTGTTTGTTGTAATACACAGGCAACGACGTAACAATAATGATCAGCATCAAAATATTGAGCAAAAACCCACCGCATGAATCATGGCAACTGGTGTCCATCCCATGTCATCATCTCGCTGTATCTTCTTCATACTTCTGTGACCAAGGCCACAAATACCAGTGGATCAAAGAGAACAAATTCTGTAGTAGTCATTCATCCACCGCGTTCATGCATGCCTCTGAATGCTAAGAATAAACGCCAACGGAGGCCTCGGGGCACTGGGATTCGGTACATACTTTTACTTTGCCCATTGACTAGACCCTTTACCTCCACGGTAGCCCAACTAGTACAAGTGGGCCCTGAAACTAGCCGCTGGAGCCTGACCCTTAATTGGTCACGGTGGCTCTCTGGGCCCTGTATCACCAATCTTACGCTGTATTACATCCGGTCCCGACCTTGGCTCTGTTTCTTGTTCCCTGCCAATAATTGCTTGTGATTCTTGACTGGTGGGCCGAACTCCCTTGGCCTCTTTTTTTTTTTTTTTGCCGTCTCATGACATACTGTGAGGACTTTACTTTGGTCAGGCCGGACGATGATTTCTTTGTGTAACACAAGACATTGATGAAGTTAGTAGTCAAACTCTTATACCAAGTCAATCATGGATGTATTGATTCCCTTCCGATGAGGTAACCTCTCTGACGCTCCGGTCGGTCTGGGCCGCAGGGGGAATGATACAGTACAGTACCTAATTAGGTTGGTAACACGGATAACACCAACAATACATTGTGATTACCAGGAACACACCATTGGACACCTGAGGGTTCCATGACAGGGTTTTACTCTCCAATGTCGAGGGTCGTGACCCTGAAAGGGGTCCACCCAATGAAGCTGAGTGAAACACTGGTGGCGGGAAAATTTTTCACTAACCTTGATGATTATTTGAGAAAGGTTAGTATCAGTGCCCAAAATCATCATGCATTGCATCCTTAGCACGGAGTAAAGATTTTAGATTTGCTTTGTCTGATGTAAATGAAGGCCTCTCCTTTGAATGCAACAACCTGGTCTTTCAGACTTGTTAGCCAGAATGTCTACCCCATGAATATATGGATACAGCTACGTAGTAGCTCAGCGCCCGAAGAAAGGGAAATTTCGGAAAAACACAAAATAAATAATAATTGAAAAAGGGCATAAAAGGATAGAACCCTCCATAACTTTGTGCATACATTCGTGAGGGACCGAATCCAGTACTGGAGTGACGTCAAAAATCACACCTCAGCCCTCTGAGCAAGGAGGTGGGACATTCGCAACCTGATATCTCCTCGTATTTTCTGCCGTCATTCAGATGCAAACAGCTGTCTAAACCCTTACTAATCTCCGTGCGTAGAATAGGTTGAGGCATGGTTTATCATGACGGCGATGGCAATCATGAAACTGACTGCCCTACCCAATCTTCTTATACCTTGCCACAGAGCACAGCATATGCAGTACAACTATGCACGTGGTATATACGAATTACCGACCGATATTATAAGTGCCTAAAGGGTTAAATTGCTAACTATATGATTAATGTGCACAAAACATAATATACACATAATGTATGTCTGAAGGGGTATATCGCAAAAGCTAAACTATTTTCCATCTTTCTTACTATTTACTATGTCGTCTTCTATACCACCTCATACTAAACCTCTCACCATTTCTAGACGGAAATTATATGTCACTTTTCGACGAGCATAGCTCCTACTTAACGATTGACTCTTCCGGTTTCGTGATGATTTGCATATCTTTGTGGATGAAGGTATGGAACGCAGGAAAAACTGTCACGGAGGAGAGAAAGCGAAAAGGAGAGGAAGCCTCCTTTGAGAGATTTATATTTTATGTCTCCTACTCTATAAGTCCGAGTTCCAATTCAGCCGTTCCTCCGTTGAGTCCTAGTTCGTCACAATGTGATACTGATCTTTACCGTCAGAACTAATTTTTTTTATGCGCGGCGGCTACTGGGGCCATCCAACATTCAATAGTAATAAGTGTTTCCAGTCTAAAGGGCAATGAATTCTGCCTTTCAACTATAGCGGAAAGTAGCTGGGGAATTCTTCTTATTACAATTTTACAACGCTCAGCTAAGCTACGAATCCTACAAGGTGAGTTATATTGATCCAATCTAATTCTTTTCCCTTGCGCAACCTACTTTCTCTTTTATAACGCCCTCCTCCTCTCACCCGCCCTCCCCGCAAGGTGGACATGCCCGATTGTTCGTAGTACGTTGGCACGATACTTCAACTAATTGACTCGTAATCGGTGGCCAAATGCGCATTTGGTTAGCAATGCCTCCACGTCTTACCCCGTCCCGAGGATTTGGTGATAACATGGTAATTTGGCGACCGAGCAGTGTAGGCTAAGAGAATTGACTAACTACCTACATTGCCTTTACTAAGTGCATATATTTTAATCCAAGTTACGACTGAATGAAATCCCATGGTCACGATAACGCATATTCGGGGCTGCGACTAGGCCGTAGAAGAGAAGCCTGTCTGAGCCAGATTGAAGAAAGGGTGTGCTACTATCGAGTGGAAGAAACTACAGCAACGCTAGAGCCATAAGAGTAGAAGTTAAGAACTCTCATCGTGTCCATCTATACGTTGTGTCACTTATTCCTAACGGGACCCCAAAAGAAGTGGGCGGATAGCTGGCGTCCAAACGTTCATATATATATAACTGCCGTAGCGTTGCCTCGACAAGGTCAACAAAAGAAACAAGATTGTTCTTGCCGGCCTATTAACACTAGTCACTATGCCGACAAGGCAGTATATCATGACCCGCAAGTATATCGATGATAACTAGTCAGTAGATGAACGCGACGCTACAACTTCCGTGGCGTATACCAAGCACTGCAGAAATAAACAGGATCAATCGGTTTAAGCTTTACGGATACCTTTTACACCCGTCAATTCCTTCACAGGACCAAATTGTAAGATCGCGGATGTTGGAACCGATATTGGGTTTATTTGGCTCACTTTACTTTTCCATCTTCAAGACTATCGTCCTCACGGACCTTAGCCGCCTTTCACTACCAGTGTAACGGAACGGCTTCGACATCTCATTGGAAGCCAACCCTCCGCAAGAATGGCTTATTTCCAACATGAATATCATGCACTAGGATGTCAAAAACTAACGTTCTGAAAGAAGCAGAGGGCAAGTATGATGTGCATATTCGCCCTCTGATATTCGTGTTGAATGACCTCCTTCCGCGTGGAGAAGCCACGTCCTGAAGTCAGCACTGAAGCATTGACGACCATATTAAGCAACTCCAAGGCCTAGGACCCGCGCTTGCAATCGACATGGTTGTCGGATTTGCCAAGTCGATTTGCTGGATGCGGCTTCAGAGCGGTCCAGACGGATGTGCGCGACGCGCTGGGCTACATGGCGATGGCCATGCACGAATATAACCTGGTCCTGCACACATTTTCATTTGGAAAACGAAGGATGAGGCGGTGGCACGAAAGTTGAAAGAACTCACGCCGCAAATGAGAGGGAGACTCAAGAGGGGGCTTGCCACGCCCTCACGCGGTGGACAGTACTAGTAGTGGGAAAGAAGCCAGAGCAAGGAGTTGCGAATATGTCCAAGTACTCAACAACAACAAATAAAAGTATGTATTCGAAACATCTTACCTGATTAACCTATGACCAACATTGAACTCAAGTACAAGGAGGGTTTGTTTCTTTAAGAGCGGACGAAGCTGTTGTCATTTTTCATTGTGTATAGCAAGGGCAACACTCTATCCTCGATTCTGTGACTGTCCCCTTAGGAACTAAGAAAATACCAAGGTCAATGATGGCTGGTGTTGGCCCAAACCACCCAACTGTGGCTGATATGCGGCGCAGCAAACGCGTCACAAGCCACACAATGTCTACTACTACCCAACAGACAAGCTAGTCTGTCAGTCGTAGCAGGAAGGATAAGCTTCCGTGACCATTAAATGCACCAGAATGGGTCAGGGGTTGAAAGCTTTGAAGGTTTGTTTTTTGAGAAGCTAACTCGTACCCACCAACACGATCAGTTTTCCATACTCAGTGTATTGCCCAGGTTTGGAAATTCTTCATCTGTTTCCACCTAGTACAATATGGCAGTGGTTTGGTTGAATCTCGGTGAGACTGGAGGTCCCTTAGGTTTAATGATTCCAGCACACAAAACTTTGAACTTTTGTGATCCAAGAAATTTGGGTTCTGGATCGCGCGGCCACTAACCAAGTCTTATACTAGCTTCAACTTGGTATGGAGACAACCACCACTCTTGGCGTCCTCCCCCGTGTCTGTCTGCATCATCCCTTGCGAGGTATCACACCAGCGCAATCGGTAGTCATAAGGTTGGAGAACGAATGACATGTTCGGACCACTTTTCAGAGAGCATGTCTGCCCGATCATTGGCACGACAGCCCCAGAATTCCCACCAAAGAGTGCAGGACACGCGCCAGATTAGAGGACGATCTACCATGACTACCGAAAATGCGCACCCCCAGTGTGGCTGTGTACAGATGAGTTATTGCTTGTCTGGGACAATATACGTCGGCCATCATAGTTTTCACTCTAGCTTTGGGAAATTCCCCTTAATTTTGTTTTTCTTATTTTTCTTGTCGTCTTGGCTCTCTGTCTTAATTTTTCTTGTTTTCTTTTTCACCCTTTTTGTTTGTGATGTTTTGCTCTCGTTGGCATTCTTTGAAACTACTGTTGGAGTTCTGAAAGAGGAGCCCCCTTGATTATCGTTCAATCATTTTAATTGAGATTCGTTATTTCTTTTTAATTTTTTTATGTCCCTCGCCTGCCTTCAGAATCAGTCGATTCGCTCTTTTTTTATCCACAAGACCAAAACCACGATCGCTGTTCTGCCGAGAAGGCTTGTCGTACTCAAGAAGTCTTGTCCTGGTCTTGGATTTCTTGGTGGCCACAACTGAGGCTGAGCTTCTTCAGACCCATAACTCAAGCCACACCGGGCCCCTCTATATGATATCGTCGCTCAGGCAAGCATCACATTAGTATGTTTTTTCATAATGCTGCCCATTGATGCTTAGCCTTGATGGTGTTTTGGCTGCGGCGGTTGTGCGACTGTGCCTCGACATGGCGCCCCTGTCACCACGCGGCTCGATGGCCTATAATTAGTATACCCACGAATTATCATTCTAACCTTCATATAGTATATAAATATTGACTAGTCTTTCCACAATAATAAGCGGGCAAGAACTTCATACGAACAATGCGTATGTCTTCTCACTCCCTCACTCCGGGTTCTTGATCATAATTAACATGGCTTCGGAATACAGATAAATATCGACGTCAAGCCAGAAACCTGGCATGGTATGACCATGATGGAGAGCCGTCAACTCACAACCCCTTCAAGAAATTTCGACGCCAACGGCCGCGCCGAACGGATTCTATCCAGCTCGAGAGCAAACTTACTCCTATCCGCACTGCAGGGGATGTGCGCCTCGACGAGGAGCGTCGCCGGCGGAAGGATATGACAGACGGCTTGGTAGGCCCAGAGCATTCGGATAGTTTCCCACCAGAGTCCTCTGGGACCGATCAGGTTACTCCTGATAGAGCGGGACGTGAGCCGTCAATGCACAGCAATGAACCCATTAACATATCAGCCCAAACCGGGCTAGATGAAGACCAGCTGGGAGGACCTCGAAAGAGGAGGACCTTCGCGAGCGGATTTGGGGATAAATCTCTAGATGGGGACACAGATTCGAACTCGGCAAAAGATGTCAACGAGAAGCCGAAGTTTACCGCCATGGGACAGTTGAAAGCGACCCTCTTCAATTCCTGGGTCAACATCCTTCTGCTTGCTGCTCCAGCTGGAAGTAAGTATAGATGTCTCTGACAACTAATATCACTGCTGACTATGCTCGAGTTGCATTGAATTATGTCGATGTTGATCCAGTTGCTGTGTTCGTGGTGAACTTTATTGCCATTATGTCTGTATCTCCCCATCTCGAAACGGACCTCACATTATGTAACTAACACAGGGTAGTCCTCTTGCAGCGATGTTGGGTTACGCGACAGAAGAGATTGCCATGCGGTATGATATACGAACTCTTTCAAGTATACGATAGCTAATGACTCTAGCACTGGCGAAACAATCGGTGGCCTACTCAACGCAAGTTTGGGTAAGTCATTAACTAAGTTTCTGCCACTTCTCTTTCTCATCTTGACTAACAAAACAATAGTAATGCCGTCGAACTAATTGTGGCCATCATTGCACTGGTCGACAATGAAGTCACGATCGTACAGACTTCCCTAATTGGAAGTATGCTCTCGAACCTTCTCCTTGTTATGGGGATGTGTTTCTTGTTTGGAGGTGTCAACCGCCTGGAGCAGCATTTCAACCCGGTCGTTGCCCAAACAGCAGCCAGTCTTCTAGCGTTGGCAGTGGGATGCTTGATTATTCCCACTGCCTTCCACAACTGGTCAGGCGGTAAGTTAATGAGCAGCCCTGTGGGATATTAAATGCTAATTCGACTCCAGCGGGCAACAGTGGTGTCGCAGAGCTCTCACGAGGTAAGTTACGTTCGTGGGCAGCTCATGGATCGTTGTCTCACAAATCACAGGAACCAGCATTATTATGCTGGTCGTTTACGGATGCTATCTTTTTTTCCAGTTGGGGTCGCACGCGGAGATGTACAACAGCCCGAGTCCCAAAGTTGAGAAGAGACGTGGGAAAGTGAACGACGGCGACACCCATCGGGGAATTGCGCAGATAGGCAAAATGACTGCCACCCTGGCGGGACAGAACGCACAGCAATTGAAACTGCAAGACCCGGACGAGGAAGAGGAAGAACCTCAGCTAAGCATTTGGGTAGCTGTGCTAACCTTGGCTATCTCGACGGCCCTGGTCGCACTGTGCGCTGAGTATATGGTATGGTATACCCCTAGAAGCCATCAGTCACGCCAAGCTGACTGTACAGGTTGATTCCATTAATGCGATTACGGACCGTGGCGGTGTCTCCAAGACCTTTGTTGGACTGATTCTCCTTCCAATTGTGGGTAACGCTGCCGAACATGCCACGGCCGTGACGGTGGCATGCAAGGACAAGATGGACTTGGCAATTGGCGTGGCCGTAGGGTCCAGCATGCAAATCGCGTTGCTGGTGCTTCCGCTGATCATTGTGATTGGATGGGGCATGGGTAAGTGAACTTCGACTATTGTTTTGTGAAGCTGTACGTTGCTAACTCTGTGTCTAGGCAACAATGACATGGTACGCTACTTCAATGCATTCTGACAATAGCCAGTTACTGACTCTAGCAGACTTTGTACTTTGACGCATTCCAAGTGATTCTGCTATTTGTTGCCGTTCTGTTGGTACGTCAACAGCCTCCTTAGCCACCAATATAACGTTACTAAATAGAGCCAGGTAAACTACCTCATTGCCGACGGTAAATCCCATTGGCTCGAGGGCGTCCTCCTGATGATGATGTACTTAATCATTGCCGTGGCAGCTTGGTAGGTACCCACCCTCACAACCGAATGATACAAAGCTAAATACGAGCAGGTTCTATCCCACCAAGACTGAGGAACAGATGAAAGCATGATACGAAGACATCCGAAGACTTCTAATGTCGCCATCCAATATACGATGATACCACTAATTTGAATTGACCCGACGTTGATTATGTTTCTGCCATACGCTTTTTAATCACTACAGAATGTTATACGATAGTGGATACCTCAACTCCCCCCCCGGTCCATAAGACTCTAAACCTACAGAGTAACATCCGAGAATACCCATCACACCACACACACACACACACACACAGACCCTCCACCTGCCCAGCAGCTTCCTGAACATCTCTTCTCACCTCTCCAAAGACAGGGTAAGGTAGTACTTCGTATAAAGAAGAAAGAAATCCACACGCGCCAATTTATTACCAAATACCTCGGCAGCAACTGCCTATCATACCAACCCATCAACACGTGTTGCCTACCCCACAAAACACTAAATCTGCATTTCTCCAACTGCTACCCAGCAGAGTTACAGAGCTAAAAAGCAATCTGCATCGGAAAAATATCCCCCTCCTCGGTCGCCTCCTACCTTTCCGCCCTCACACATGGGGGCCGTTGGGTTTAGCGCTTACGAAGCTCCGTTCCGCCGTTCACTTGCTATCGGTATTCGCCGGGGCAAACTACCTTCCCCGGATTCTGATGGTGTCGGGTAAATATTCTGGACTCGGACGGGAGGTCTATCTTTAGGTAATGGAAAACACCCCAGATAAATGAAGATCGGTGCTAGATCATGTTTCTATGGTTGTAATTGGCGGTTTATGATTGGGTTTGTCTGATGGAGGGAATCTCATCTATTTCGTATATATAGGTACGGAGCACAGGGAGAGTAGGTTACGGTCTCGGAACGATGAGTAGGGGGGTAAGCGAAATGAGCGTGCACCAACAATACACAAGTGAGACGCATTAGTATAAGTGCGCTATCTGGGGGATGGAATCGCCCTGTGGCAGCCTGATATACCTGGCCTCTTGTCTATTTTCTCATTTGGCAATTGGTCTTGGCGAGTGTACTACGTAGGAAAGAGAATATCACTTGGACTAGGATCCCGGATCTCGGGGTTTAAGCCGAGGATGAAATCGGCAGAAAGGATCCAATGGCATTGGAAGCGTTTGCCGAGCTCCAGAGCAGTTTCAGGCCGTGACAGCACAGGAGAAGACTCAAGCGTCGATAACTGGACTACGTGGACGAGTTACATCGAGTGCTTGACTTGGTTTCATTTCTCTCGTGAACCATACTGGATTCTGGCTCTTGCTATGGACGATTGGCCTCCAGCGAGTGGGTTACTTGGTCATTGAAACTTCCACGTGATTGATAGACCCTCGACATGGGGGTGGAGTGTTTGCCCGAATCTGTACACACGTCCAGCGCTGGCTCGCAATAACGCCACTGGGCTCGGTTGGACAAAGGGCAGGGTCGACGTGAATGGCTGCTGTTCAGGGGACCCATGGGGTCTGTACCTGTGGCGCCAATAAATAAAATGAATTAGCTTTGGGGCTGAAGTGTCAGGCCCCCGTCAGGACCACCAAGAGTCCACGTTGACCATTAGAGTCGGCGAGCTCCTGTCCCGGGCCGGCGAAGGTCAAGGGCCCGTGAAGACTCGCAACGACCTGCAATCAGGTCAAGGTCCAGCGGTGTACCGTCTGACGGTTTCCTTTTGTCTTTGTGTGTTTGGAAATAAAGACTACACGGCCGGATTTGGCACCCGAAGAAGTAGACACATGGCATGGCGTACAAAGAAAGCACAAAGCATGCCTTCCCGTCGGGCGTACTTTTTTTATTCAAAGAGTCGTTCAAAGACTCGAGCACCGCCGTTTATGATAGTGGATGTTACTGATGGAGCGCCCAGAGTGGCGCCACGGCGCCACGGACCGATTGGTCTCATGGTAATATTATTAAATCTGATCGTGGATAGAGCACTATGGAGTTGAGTGCTCCGTAGAAATGGAGTAAGCCCTAGCTATCTAGAGCACGGAACACTCCGTATGCGATCCGATGGGAAGCACATTGGTAGATCGCGCACACCGATATTTAGCCAGTTCGCCGGAAAATTGAAAGCTGAATGAGAAATAACCCCCCCAAGCGTTGTATGTATCCATCCAATGAAGATTTCGGGGTAAAGGGCAGCGAGACACTGGATAAAATAAGACGCTGTGATCCGTCCAAAGAGGTTCGGTTGGTCCAAAGGTACTAACTACGTACTGACAGGACCCCAGACTCCGGAAATTTTCTTAGTTCCGTTAGTAAGTTCGATACCAATGTTTAAAAACTTAGATTAATCCCATGTAGGTAATAGACCTCCGTTTCGGAAAATCTTCTTTTTGATTCGATCCAGACGGCACTGGGCTAGGCCGAGGACAGATGGATACACGAGGCGTGGCGGCCAGTCGCGACAAATGAAAACCGGTCATATACGGGGCTATTCTTAAGCCGTGCGGCCACTGGCCGAGTCCAGACGGAGCACATCAAAGGATGGGGCCGACCATGCCGTTCCCAGGGTGAGGGAGTGGAGATCTCGCGTGGGAGGATGGATCCTGGTCGTTACGCTTGCTTTTATGGTCGATTATTTCATTGCTTCCATGTTTGAATCACGGGGTTGTTTTCGGGAAACCTTAGTCTCGGAGTAATAATGAAGGGTGAGGTTAGTCAAAAGGTTGGGGGTACAACCTCACCCGTGTGCCCTGTACTTCGGGAGGTAGTAGTAGTCTCTGCACCTGCGACATACTACTGTAGTACGAACAGGCTAGCATTGGAGATACAGCGTGTCATCCAATCTCCTTACTGTGACTGGCACCGTGTCGTCGCACTCCCTACCGGAGAGAAGAAGCAAATTCGGACGATGTACAAGGTATAGGACCGGGTCGATTTACACAAGTCCTTTGTACCTGCTACCTCCGTAGTTACATCTCCAGATGATACAGTTTGAGTAAGGCTTCAAAATCTGCAGAGCACCTGACACGGGAGAACTTGGCTGCGGGTAGTATTTCCTTATATAGCAGGTAGGAAATAATACTCCCTTCAATAGGGTGCTGCTGTTCTTTTTTTTTTTTTCCCGTTTTATTTTTTATTTGATTTGTGTTTTTAGGGCATCCCGTACCACCTTCTCACCTTTTCCTCCATTGACATCGGGTTTCCTCCGGGGATCCCCGATTTATCCCACGGCCCAACTACTATTACTTAAACGAATCATAACCTAATTATGAACGAAGAATCAACGAAGAGGCCATTTGCGGGGATCGGTTCGCTTGTCTAGCCTCGGGTGGTAACTGGGGACCAATCATGAATGGCGGCTGGGGCCGAGCAGCGACACGGGACCGGTTAAAATGGGACTGCGCAGAGGGCCGGTCTGGGAATTCCGATGTTGGTCGGGTCGGGTTCGATTCATTCCCAGAGCGTGGGGTCATACTGTACGACTCCCGTGGGCAAACAAAGATCTCATTCATTCCTTGAAGATACTCCGTACGGATTAATCCACACGAAACTAAAACGAACAAACTAGAAAAAGAAAATAAGGGGGTTATGAGTTGTACAGGTGATGCTATATCGTATGAGATTTGGGATCAACGTCGTACACATGACCTAACACATGATATAATATAACATGATCTTCTCTGTATGGACAAACTCTCATGTGCAGACAGCGTTTTCCGTGTCGATCGGGATTCTATCCCTGTGAGTGCCAGCCAATCTCCGTTGGCATACTGTCTGGTCCTCAAATCAGTATCGAGACAAGGATGAGCAGTCCATTAGGATCTCGCTTCTCTCCCCGCGGGGAGGCCCCAATGCAGGAAGGGCCTTAAGGATTAAAAAAATAAAATAAAATATAAATAAATCAAAAAGAAGTCAGCCTGCGTGGCTGAAGTTACAGCTGAATCCATACCCGACGGACGAAAATAAAATCCCATGAACATGAGTCGATACCCGAGGTTCGTTAGTTGAGGAGTGTGATTCATTTGCCGTTTCCCCTCATTTTGCAATTTTGGGATCTTATTTTTAGAGTTTGGAGTAAGGATGCAGCTGGGGTACTGTCAAGCTTGGGATCCGTGTGAACTTATAGGGCTCAACGTGAGCTTGTTGTTCGAGCTCCCAGTCAGACAGCGGTGGATGGCATGATATTTCTGGCTGTCCTCTTCTCAACCCCGGATAATAACCGATCGGAATTATAGATGCGACCCAGCTATGGGGAAGTAGACGAAGGGGGAAATAATTAACAAAATAGGAGCGATGACAGATCTGGATAAATGTTATGATTGATATTTATTTTAGCAATGTGTGTGGATGCGCGTTGCCCCAAGAACTGGATAACCGTTTTGCCTTTTTGGACGACAATAAGCCGGGGAAGGGAAAAATGGTTATGTAATAGCTTGAATGCTGGAGCAGTAAATTTGCGGTGTCAAGTGACGTTCCGCACGGCTGCTGGTAACCGGCTTCTTCGGTCGGCCGGTAGGGAAATGAAATTGGAATCCATAGAGGGAGCACCTTCCAATTTTTTAATACACAAGCCCAGGTTTAGGTCCAGTGTAGATTCTTTGCATGATTCATGATTTCATTACACTGCACATATAACTCGACCACTAGGCTTAGTGGATTTTAAGTAATCGTGAAGGTGGATGTCAGGCAGTAGTCACTGTAATAAGAGTTTCCTATCGATCGGGTCGGGTCTACTGGCCGCCAACTGGTAGTTCCCGAAGGACTTCGTATTATTACGAGCCATGACAAGCAGACGGCAGCCTCTCCGGACGGAACCCCAGTAAAATTATGGTAATTTACCCGACTCTCGGCCACTCTTTTTTTTTTTTTTTCCCTTTTGCCTCCCCACGCTGCTTGCTGTGGTCTACTCTCGTGTCTACGTTGGTATGTTTTGTCCGGTTGGACATGGAAATTGTTCCCGGATTGGATAACTCACGTCAGTATTATGGTATGATTTGAATTTTGAATGATACCCCTCAAGAAATATTCACTCACACTCTCAACTCGTCTCTCAGCATCTATGATCACATTCATCGGCTCTCGGAAACTGGGGCTCCACCTCCCACTCTCCGGCGGCTCGGTCGCGTCCTTGCATCGACTTGCTGCTCACCAGCGACACTAGACCCACTGGGGACTAACGCTGGCCGGGCCTCCGCAATTCCTGCCCCAGTGGATGTGCCTGAGATTCCTCTTAGTCTTATGCCTAGTTAGTATGCTCGTCCGCCGGAAGGAGAACAAAAGAGAGAGCGAACAACGAGAGGAACCATTCTTATTCCTCGTCTTCCCTCCGTCTCCCCCTTTGATTACCCTTTTTCTCTTTTTTTCTTTTTTTTATTCTTTCCCTCCCTTAGCTCCTCCCCCACACTACCCGACGGGTGTTAAGACCTTCCCCATTTCCTCAGCCATTTCGCCTTGCCGGACCGGTGCCCCGACCCTGGGCTGAGAGTTTCCCCCACACTCCGCTTATTCCCGCTTTTCTCTCGTCTTGCCGCAGTGTGTGCGTGTGAGAGAGACTTTCTTGTGGTGGATTTACTGTGCTTTTTTGCCTGCTCCGTCACCTAAACTCCACATACCTTTGCGGGCGTGCTTTTATCCACGTCGCACATTACCCTAGTTCTTTTTTTATTTCCTCTCTCTCTCTCTCTCTCTCTTCCCTGCCCTTCCGCCTCATTTTTACTCTTCCGCCTGTTTGTCACTTGGACGCTAGCTACCACCACTTATCCAACTGTCTGTAAGGGGTCCGGTGCTGCGCACGGGAACATACTTGAGAGACAAGGGAAGAAAGAAAAAAAAAAAGGAAAAAGAACGCTACGGTGCTGAAGGTCGGTCAACCTTTCGGACTTTGCGTGACCGCGCCTGTTGTACTAACGCAAATACTACAGCCGAGGGAGGTCGGCCCTTTCTGTCACCCCTTTTCCCCAAAGCATCACGACACTGGTTCGGAATCCCGGGGAAATATTACCGGAGAAATACCGCGGGAAACAACGCTGAGGAGGCCTCACCACAACGTGTCGCCAGCAGCCGTTGGGGCTGCATTGTCCCTCCCCCTTCTTGGATTCCCTCCCTTTGATCCGCCCCCTTCATTTCTATCCGATCGACGAGGGAGACGGAAGACCCCGTCTCGCGCGTCTCGAATCTTTCCCATAATGCGGTCCAGCATCGCCTGCGCCCGCTGCCGTCGCAGCAAGATTAAATGTGTCAATGCCGGCATCGACACCACCTGTCGCGCCTGTGAATCGTCCGGCCGAGAATGTATATATCCTACGCCAGCCATCGGTGTCGGTGGAGCTGCTGCCAAGCGGGATCTCGCTGCTTTGGCAGATGGAGATGATCGCAATGGAGACATGGATGGCCCGAAAAGGCAACGGCCTCGCAAGTCCGTTGCGGTCTCGTCATCCGCAGCAAAGGATGCCGCCAAAGGAACCCTCGATGTGCTCGATTCGTCCATATTGACGGTTAAGGTCTGGGAAGCTGTGTTCGACTTATTCCAGTCCCATTTTGCGACTATTTTACCTTTCCTGCACCCTGCTACCTTTATGGGCCACATTCGACAGCTCTCCGGCCCTCAGTCGTCCTCATCATCGACCGCTCCTACAAATCAAGAACATTCCCGAGAAAACGCTCAGAGTCCACCAGCAGCAAAATCAGATCCAAGTCCTTTGATTCCCCTCGGAGTGCTTGCCCTCACTGCTCGTTTCCATCCCCAGCTCGTTGCCTACCACTCTCCCGCATCACAAGGAAGCCCTTCCAATCCAGCTCTCGCGTCCGAGTTCTATGCGACAGCACTGCGCAGCCGGCTGGCCGGTGTTGACGGTGCCAGCCTTGCCATAACCGACTTGACCCGCGTGCAAGCATTGTTAATGTTGGCGCTCCACGAATGGGGCATGTGTCGTGGTAAGAGTGCGTGGTTATATGTGGGCATGGCCATCCGACTGTCCCAGGCGATGGGTCTTCCCTACGAACTAGAGAATGATGTCTTCTCACGAGATGGCCCCAGATCACCCTCCGCGTTTAGAACGGAAACAGAACTCTTTGGTATTTCCCGACGCGGTATGGAGCTGAAGGAACAAACGTCCGACGATGTGATTGCGCAAGAAACCAAGCGACGCACCTTTTGGGCATGCTTTATCCTTGATCGGTGTTTGAGCAGTGGCAAGTATCGCCCGCGCATGATCCGGGTTAAGGAACTAGGCATTCAGCTTCCTAGTGACAACGCATTCGCCTTTGGAGAGCGCGTGCGTACCTCGCGCCTGAGTGAGCCCGTTGTTCGCCGCCCGCAGAGCTTTGGCGCACAGGGTGTCCAGATACCTAGCATTCGTCAGAGTCTGGGGGGCTTCGGTGACGACAAACTTCCGAGTAACATCACCCCTGACCCAAAGTCTTGGTCCCCCATTTCTCGGAGAAAGGACTCAAGTGAGGATGAGATCGATCGCTGGGAAATTGGTGCCGAAGAGGCCGTGTTGAGTCGCGTCATCCGTATCATTCGCATCTGGGGCAGTATTGCAAAGTGGTCTTGTGCTGGTGGAAGAAGGTGTGCTAGTAATTCCTCTATCTCATTTAGATAAAGCTAACTAACGATCATAGAACCGAACAATTGCCCCCATGGCATCCTGACTCACAATTCTCTAAACTTCGGTCGATCTTGGGTGAATTCCAGGATGGACTGTCCCGCAACCTTCAATACTCGACGCGCAATACGGACACTCATATCATGTACAAGACCAATCTTTCCCCTTACACCCTGATGCATGTGGTCTACTTTCTCTCAGTCCTCGTCCTTCACCGTGCCTACATCCCATTTCTTCCTGTACGCTGTGCAGAGCCCGTTGGTCCTCTAGACGAGCCTCTCTTTCCTGGCGAAAAAGTGGGCGCACCCGATGGTTTCTGGCGCGAGAGCGCTCGCGAGCTCTTTAGTGCCGCCCGACAGATGATGGACTTGGTCGTAACCTGCCAGGACCGAGGTGTGCTCGTCGAGAACCCATTGGTGGGCTTCGCTGTCTACAATGCTGCCTTCATTGGTATCTACGCAGCACACTTTCCACACATGGATCCAGAAGGGATCCTTGGTTCAAAATCCAATCCGACTGGTGATGGCAATCAACCAGGCCAAGGCCAGACTCGGAAAGCTCTCGATATCCTCCGCGAGATGCGGACACGCCTTAAAATGGCGCGTGGGTGGTTCCGTACACTTAACCGACTCCATAGTTATTTCTCCAAGGTCAAACAGGATTTCCGCCGGCACTCCCGTAAACTGGAAACGATCCCCGAGGTTATGGACATACAAGCCAGTGGTATCCGGCCCGTCCGTGAGGGCGGAGTAGGTGGCGGTCTTGAAGAATTTAAGATGCTCGAAAAGTTGTTCCTTGACTTCGGTTCTATCGAAGACCAGTTACCAGAAAACGGCGGCGATGAGGATGGCGCGGCTGGAGTCAGTGATCGGGTGACCAACATCAGCGATGCTGGCAGCAACGCTGTTCGCAGTGATCCAGGAGAATCTATGGAGGTTTCGCTAGATGGCGCCGGTGGACGCCGTGAGTCCTGGGTGCCCATTAATAGTCCTGGTATGCCGCTCCCTGGGCCCGATGGCGAGCGACGCCCTAGTCTCCCGTTGCCTCCTGGTCGGTCGTTGCAATCCCAATCTCCGTTCTCGCTTCCATCGCTGCAGCATCACCCCGAGGGATCCTTATATAACAATTCATCTCCTACGCTTCCGGCCATTGGACCGGCCGGTTCCTACGGGGCTCCACCCGCCACAACATCAGGCGCAACGTCGGCGCAATACAGCACAGTTGCATCCCAGTCTGGCCGTCTTCAGCCCCTGAACCCATGGTTGGGTCCCCGCCAGCAACCGCCACCACCACCATACTCTCAGTCTCTACCCCCTATCAATGCCGCTCCATCGCATGGTCTTCCGCTGTTGCCGCCTCCTGGCTCAGTGCACCCGGCAGCCTCCCCTCCAGCGACGGTAGATGGCATGGACAGCTTCACCACAAATAGCACGTGGTCTACTAGCCTGGGTGGCGAAGACGTGCTGGCATTCCTGGAGGGATGCGAGTACGATCAAATGCCGGGGGTCATGCCATCGGATGGCGGACTGTCGGGCAGTTGGCTCAGCACCGTCTGGACCGAGTTTTGCCGTTGACGTTCCTTGATGTTTTCTTTCTCGTTCTATCTTTGATGATTGATATTAGGTCATTGTCTTTGCATCCTTTCGTCTGTACTATTATTTTTGTGCGCGCCATGTACTGTATGAGTATGTATGCCGTTTCAGCGGAATCACGATCACACGAGGGTTGGGCACAAGGTCGGTCAAAAGGTGGTCCTCAAGGGTATCGGGAGGATGGGACTCGACATCGAGTTTGACTGCTTTACTGGGCGTATGTTAGGGATGGATTGATTTTACCTTGAGCGCGGCGTCTGGTTGATTGCTTGACTGGGATGGGACTCCTTGCGATTTGCATGACTGTTGAACGACTTTTTTTTTTTTTTTTTTTTTACTGATGACGAATCCGCACTGTGGTTTTTTTTTATTTCTTTCGTTTGATATCTTTCGTTGTTTACTTACTTTACAAAAGTAAAGCATACCCAGGTTTTTGTTGTATTATCTTGATGGGTGACTGCACCACAAGGCTTCCTTTTCCGTCATTTTATCTCCCTACCAGTCATTTTATCTATGCAATCCTCTTTGCTACAATGGACCTATGACGTTCAGTGAATAGCCCTAAATTGTGAAAGTTATTAAGTACGGATGATCCGTGCCGATCACTAGGTAACCCAGATAAAAGTAGTAACGCAGCAACAAGTCCAGTGAATCAATGCATCAATCATGACCATATCCTCATCAAAGCCGCTTGGGAGAACCGACCAACTCCACATCCGCAGCAACCGCCCTGTGATCCGAATTGAAAATTCCATCATCAAACCGATTGGTGAGGATGCCATACGCACGGATATTCCACGGGACATGACCACCTTTGAGAGGTCCCACCAGGACGTAGTCCAGAAGCGCATCATCAATGGGGGTATCATTGAAGCCCGTCCAAGAATTCACATTGCCATAGCGCCTCTCCCCATCCACACAATCCCTTGTATGGACCATAGCACCTGCAGTGAGAACCCCAAACGCATCGTTATTCTCCCTCGAATTCGTATTGAAATCCCCACACAGGACCACGCCATCCACAGGATCCGAGCCCTTCTTCTTCAGCACCTCCTCCATCCACTCCAGAATCAACTTCGCACTCTCGAACCGTGCCACCTTCCCCCGGTCATCCAGATGCGTATTCATCGCCAGCACCTTCCTCCCCGTGTCCCGATGCCGCAAAACAGCATACGTCACAATCCGCCTATACGCCGCATCCCACCCCCGGGACGGCGTCTCCGGCGTCTCCGACAGCCAGCGCGTGGTGGACCATTCCACCTCCCAGACCCTAGCCCGGTAAATGATGGGCGAGTACTCGCCCTTCTGGCCGCCGTCGCGGCCGCTCCCCACGTGTTTCCAGATCTCCTCGCCTTCCGCACTCTCGCTGTCGGGGGCGGTGTTCAGGCCAGTCAGGATGTCGGTGAGCTGACTGTGCATGACCTCCTGGAGACAGATGATGGCCTCGGGGTTGTGGGTTGTGTTGAAGTCGAGTTGGTTGACGATGTGGTTTCGGCGGATGTTCCATGGTTTCTCCGGGGGAAAGGTGAACCAGGGGATGGTCCGGATGTTGTGGGTTAGGAGGCGGATGGGGATGGGTTTGGTTTTGGGTGAGGCCATTTTTTTTTTTTTTTTTTTACTTTCTAAGGGAATTTTAGTATTTGTTTCTGGGTTGAAATGATTTCTTTACTAAAATTGTACAATTGATGAGTTGAATGAATGCTAAGGCGGGACCATTGGAGGTAAAAGTAGGGCTGGCACGGGGACGGGAAATTAGTACATGCTGTAACGATTCCATCATCGCCAAGTCATGCGGAATTCAGTTGTTTTTGATATGATCTCGATGTTGGAGCCATGGGAGCCCATGTGGTCTGGATGGATCTGTATGGGCGGAGGCCGACCATTACGAATGATTTTCATGGTGGCTTGCGGAGTTTTGAACTCGACGCGGAGATCATGTCGGTTAGAAGAGGGGAAACTTCCGTTTAGAGGATGGGTTGGCCATTGATATATGCGAGAACAGAACAAATCAATGGTGCAGCATATGATAGAGGGCCTATTGAGGGTTGTTTGTCGGGATGCGATTGTATCACATGTGGAATTAGGGCTAGATTTGCAGGTTACTTAATATACAGGAAGCTCAAGCCTCGCCTTTGAGATGACTTGCGATACGAGGTGCCACAGTGGCGGTGCCGGAGTGAGTGACTATTAACTATGCTAATGCTGGGTTTGTAAGTGCCTTTTTAGTTACTGTTCTGACAGGTAAATAGCAACTTCACTTCTACTGGTAGGAAGAGGCGCGTCCAGTTGATCATATACTAGTTCGAATGATATATTAGTCCAGTCTATTCACCCAGTCAGGCAGGTTGAAGGTAGAGGAGCCTGGGATACTACTACAAGATCTCTCTTGAGGATCTAATTTTGCTTGAGTATTTACATGATGATGACCTATTATTGTCACTGGGTGACTTATCATCGATGAATCCCTTAGAATGAATGGATAGATGGGGAGAACTTCATATGGGTATCATCTTAACTCGGTTTAGCGTGATACAGACACAGACGGGTAATACCGATACATCGTGCTCACTTAAGTTTCCGTCCACTGGAACGAACTTCAACGCTCAGGAACTTTACAGCTGCTGTTCTGCAGGCTCAATTCTCCATCGGCTGCTCATCTATCGCTTAATGGATATACAGAGATTCAACACATCATAGAGGGATAACATCCATAAAGTAAAATCACGTCGTGCACCCAGCATGGCGGAAAACGCCTATCCTTACGACACTGCCGTCGTCCGCGAACTGCTCAAAAATAAACGCAAGACCCGCGGCATCCGCTCCTGTTTCCCTTGCAGACACCGTAAGGTCCGTTGTGATGGAAGAGAACCATGCTCCAATTGCATCAAGCGCGGCCATAGCGAGTTATGTCGTGTGCCGACTACTTCCGGCAGCGAGGCGAGAGCACTACAACCTACACCGAGGGATGTTCAAGGGCCGAGTGAGCTAAATCTAGATGCTCTGTATGTTCTATTCGCCAATCTTCGGCAGCTTATTGACTTTGTGATAGAAATAGTACAATTGAAGAGGCGCAATCCCAGCCTTCAACTGACCCCAGCCTTCTCATCTCTAAGCTGGAGAAGATCGAGGAGCAAATCTCCTCGCTCAAGGCGGACCTACGCGCGACTGTTACGGCGACGTCCCACAGTCCTCACTCCGTAAGTGAAACTCGCAATACTGGCCAATTACGTACCCAACCAGCTAGTAAATCGCCTGGACGCTACTTTGTCGAAGACGCTACAGGCGCCACTATCTATCTGGGAATCCACTCAGACACCCCTCTTGCACTGGGGTGTCGTCGAGCGTCGGCAACCGGAGATGCGATGCTGCATGATGCACTAATCGACCAATTTGTTCCACGGGCATATCCTTTCACTAATCTCTGGGGGGCGGAGGCAACAGCCAAGAACGTCTGTGAGACGTTGCCGGACGATTCGGATATCATCCGGTATGCATCTCTGACTTGATAGTATTTAGTTCTGAAGCTAGACACTCTCGATATTTGCTTTCCCGAGACTAACTAACTACCGTAGGTACTGGCAGGTCTACCAATCAATTGTTTACCCGTTTTACCCGTCGCTGGTGACCATCGACCAGTTCGGCCCTGCTTTGTTCGCATTTTTAGACGAACGAGCTGCATCTGAAGAAGCTACAGCTGAAGATTTCGGACCTGATTCGTCTTGGTTGGCGCTATTATTCGCTGTGCTAGCTTGTGGGGTGCAGTTTTCAGATGATCCGATCAAGGAGCGGGATTTGCGGTCAAAGGTCCTCAGTATGTTGATACTGCCTTTCGTTTGGAAAATCTAGTATAAAACTAACAACGTAGTTTGCTCATCCTTCCAATGTCTTCGCATGTCAAACTTTTTCAACCATACCAACCTGGATCAGATCCAGGCCATGGCACTGATTGGGCATTGTTTGCGCAATAATCTGGATACCAACAGTGCATGGATACTGATGGGTATGCATATGGCCCTCGACATCTAGCTACATATATTGATTGTGGCAGGTTCAACCATTCGATTAGCTCAGAGTATTGGTCTCCATGAGGCATCCCCGTCTCTCCCAGAATCCGAGCAATTCCAGCGCAACAGATTATGGTATGCCCCCTCGATATACCCCTGGCTGCACAACTAAGAAAAGGATAGGTGGACAATCGTTTGGCAAGATACATTCCTCTCATTTACATACGACCGTCCCCCAAGTACAATCACAATGAGTTGCCCCATCCCGTATAGACAGCAAACCGAGGGCCTTTCATTCCAAGAATCCATTTTCACTATTTGCAACATCCTCCTTAACAAAGCACGACAAGAGACAGCTGGAAATCTCGAAGACCCACAGCAGAGCGCGCTCAGGTATAAACGACAGTTTGAAGAAGTTTGGGACGACGCCGCCCCGTTTCTCACGGACAAGTCACGGTGCACCTCAGTCCAAGCTCATCTAGAACGATTAGCCCTTGGAGTCCATTTAGGATATGGTATTTGCAGACTGAGCCGAGTATATATGAGTGAGGTGGAACCTCATTCTTCCCTTTACAATGGTGCTGCGATGGACTGTGTAAACCAGGCGATGCAAGCGATCGAGAGTTTTCTTGATCTTCATCGGTTCTCGGCGAGCGTTTGTCGGTCGTGGGCGTTTGTGCATAACGCGGTTAGCTGTGCAATTACACTCAAGGGGCTAGAGACACTACCCATGGCGGACCAGCGGAACCCAGACGTGCTTGTGCA
Organism: Aspergillus bombycis; assembly: GCF_001792695.1. NCBI lineage: Eukaryota > Fungi > Ascomycota > Eurotiomycetes > Eurotiales > Aspergillaceae > Aspergillus > Aspergillus bombycis. Next base: position 14,322 of record NW_019170035.1, on the reverse strand, counting down.
GCGCCTAATCGCAGTGCTAGAGAAAGAGGAGAAGGATTCTGAGTGGTGCGATGCTGATACGAATGTTCGGTATTTTGGGCCGTATTCTCGGGCCCTGAAAGCATTGCGAGAGACTTATCGAGAGGTCGCGGTGTGACATACAGCCAGGTGAGAGCTATAACTCTTTACCGTAAGAGATTTGTGCTCTAACTCAACCTCTATTCTATAATGGAGCAGCAGCATACATTCCAGCCCTAATCATAAACATCTATTCTATATCTAGTGTACACTCTATCAAATCTAACAGTCATACATTACCATCTATGCCCTCCGCTTAGCCCTTACATAAAAGTTCAACGGCCGAATCAACTGAAACTCGGGATCATAATCAATCGCCTCCAGTCCGTCCCTCACAAACTCATATCGACTCACCAACTCCGCCAACAAAATCTTGACCTCCAACAACGCAAAGTTAAACCCGATACAGCCCCTCGGCCCCGTCGCAAACGGAACATAAGCGCACCGATGCCTTCCCTTAACCTCCTCCGTATCCCACCGGCCAGGATCAAACCGGAACGGGTCCCGCCAGATCTTCGGATTCGTATGGATAGCATACAACGCAGGGACAATAACGCTATCAGGCGGGAGACGATACCCGCCCGGAAGCACGACATCAGTCTTGGTGGTTCTTCCCGGCTGGAAGCTGGCGTTGTGGAGGCGCTGCGTCTCCTTGACGAACTTGTCGAGGTACGGCAGGCTATGCGCGAGATCGGGGGTCCAGGTTGTCTGGTTGCGTTCGCCATTGGGACCGACGATGCCGTGCTCTACAAGCTCGGCGTAGAGGCGGTCCTGCGTGCCTTCGTATGTGACCAGACAGTAGAGGAGCCAGGAGAGGAGCGCGGAGGTGGTGGTGAAGCCGGCGCCCGTGACGATGAGCATGTTTGCGAGGATGAGGCTCTGTGGGAAGTGCTCGCCTTTGTCGTCAACCGCGTGGAGGAGGTAGTCAACGACGCAGGAGGCGCTGAGCGCGGCTTCGTTCATGGGAGCGTCGGCAATGCCGGAGCCGGCGACTTCGTCAATGGCTTCCTGCAGCAATGTGTAGATGGTGTGTTGGACCTGACGGAGACGGGCCGGGTCGCCAAAGGGGAGGTGGCGGTACCATTCACCGCGGGCGGTGATCTTCTTATTGAGCGAGAGAAGGCTGGCGATGTTCGTGGCGATCGGGTGGAGGGGGCTGTCGACTGAGTCGAAGTGGCCGAAGTCTTTGCCGAGGGAGAAAGACCCGATGGTCTGCGAGGCCAGCTTGACCATATACTGGTAGACGTTCCAGGACTCGTCGCGGGCATCCAACTCGTCGAACACGGGTAGAGACTTTCTTGCGCAGTTTTGCATTAGGCCTGTGTAGTGTCGTACGGCTTTGGGGCCCATGGCTGGTGGGAGGTATTTGTGGGCGAGGCGCCAGTTTTCAGTCTCGGTGTCGCCGATGAAGATGGCGGTGTTGTCTTTGACGCCCCAGAGGGGATGGCTCTCGTTGATCTTCTTGGTCATGTAGGCTGATTCTGCGAAACAGACTGAGGCGACCTGTGGATCGTCCGTGAGGTAGGTAGTTTTGCCCATGTTGGTGGTTTTTATCACTGGGCCGTATTTGCGAAAGAGTCGATAGTGGTTACCCAGGTGGTCTGGGAAGATCTCGTAGAAGCTGCCAACCAGAGGCAGCCCTGGAGGTCCCTGGGGGGTTTGTACGGCATTGCCGTCGATTCGGAGGCCGATGGGAGATGGTGGAGCAGAGAGAATGTCGGCGACGGACGACAACGTTTCGTTTTCGGAGGTGTGGAAGGAGATGCCTGCAATGTTAGGACTTTGGGTAAGGAAGAAGTGTCGGTGAAAAGCTTACCGGTTGGCAGAGTGACATGGAAAACTCCCCCGACAGCACGCTGGAGGTCTTCAAACTTCCAGCGCGAGTCTACTTCTATCGACTGCGCGGTGGCGATGTCGTCGCCCACGAGATGGAATTGACACTGCATGACGAACATCAATGCTCGAACGGACTGACTAGATCGAAGACTCACCTGGAAGTGACCTTAATATATACCTGAATGAATTCAAATGTGAAGATGCCATCCCATCCGAATAACCGTCCCCATGTTGATCTTCGGCTGCAGAGGAGTCCTCGTCCGAAGTTCGTACGAAAGTCGCCCGAGGACCATCGTCTGGATAGAACGGCACAGGAGTCGCAGAAGACAGTCGAAGATATAAATGACTAAGTTGTCCATGTCCGCTTCCAGAGGGTAAAGCTGTCTTCATCATCAAAATGCCGTTCTTCACCCTTGAACAGGTCCAAATGCACTGTAAACCAGACGATATCTGGATTGTCCTCCACAACAAGGGTGTGTCTCTCCGATCATGCTGCCTGAATGATATTGACTGCTCATAGTCTACGATGTGACCAAATACCTTGAAGACCACCCCGGTGGGGGCGCCGTTCTTATTGAGGTCGCTGGCACCGACGCCACAGAGGCTTTCGAGGAAGTCGGGCACTCCGACGAAGCCCGGGAACAGTTAGAGCCTTTCTATGTAGGCGACTTACCGACAGAGGTAAATACGCATTCTATCCATAGTTTATCCCTATACTCACGAGTCCAGGAACAATCCGAATCCGTCGAGATCTACCGTCCAGCCTACGAGCAGGTCTCCCAATCCGCGGCTGTCAACGTCAAAAAATCCACCTCCTGGTCATCAATAATCCAAACAATCATGAAATGCGCCATGACCGGTCTGGTAGGCAAAGCCGCCATAACAGCCTACCACCGCGGCATAACCACCACCGAGATAGCCTACGCTCTGCGTTCCCTCACCGCATCTCTCTCTCTCCGTCAGGGCCCGGACCACGACGGATCCCACTTCTGGGCCGGCGTGGGCATCGCCAGCGCAGTCCAGTTCTCTCTAACCCTGGGCCTGGGCACGTGGATCTCAACCAAGCTAGACGTGCAACAAGAATTCACCCACCACGTACCGCGTCGACCAGCCAAAACAGCACGTATGATCAAGCTGCCCCGGACCAACCTACCACTCAAGAAACCGAGTGTCTTGGATCCGCGAAAATGGCGATCATTCATCTTGACCAGCAAAACGGAAGTCGCGCCACATGTATATCGATTCATCTTTGCATTGCCAAACCCGGACGACATTCTCGGCCTGCCGACGGGTCAGCATATCGCCCTACGAGCGATAATCAATGGACAAAGCGTCTCGAGGTCGTACACACCCGTATCAAACAACAGCGACGTGGGTCGCATCGAGCTACTCATCAAGGTATACCCCAACGGAGCAATGACCCAGCACCTGGAGCAGATGAAAGTAGGTGAGTCGATCGAGATCCGCGGGCCCAAGGGCGCAATGCAATATTCCCGACAATACGCGAAGCATATCGGGATGATCGCGGGTGGAACAGGCATTACACCAATGTACCAGCTCATTCGGGCCATCTGCGAAGACGACTCCGACAAGACGCAGGTGTCATTGGTATACGCGAATAACACGGAAGAGGACATTCTGTTGCGCACGGAGCTGGATGAGTTCGCGAGGTGTCATCCCGAGAAGTTCCAGGTGCAGTATGTGCTGAGCCATCCCGGGGAGACGTGGCAGGGTTACCGGGGGTTTGTGAATGGGGATGTTATTGCGAAGCATTTGGCGCCTGCTGCGCTGGACAATAGAGTGTTGTTGTGTGGGCCGCCACCGATGTTGGCGGCGATGAAGAAGACCTTGCAGGCGATGGGGTGGGCAATGCCCGGCGCTGTTGCTAAGGCTGGGGACCAGGTGTTTTTGTTCTAGAGTGTAGATAGTGAATATATTTTGGGTTGGATTTATGGTTCATCTATTCCTACGGCACCTTACTCGGTCAATGCTGGGTAACTAAACCCAACAAGTACTGTATACTGGATATACACAATGTCAAGTATTGTTTAATGAATCTTAGTGGAATGCACAGTATGGTACCATAATCAGAACTTGAAATCCTCGCATCAGCACCACACAGTTACATGTAGATAATTCATTGTTTCATCCTACCAAAACTAGGCAATCTGGTATACTATACCATGACACCAGGGAACAGAGAAAAACGAACTTCCATGGAGTAGCACTAAATCCACCTCTGGATCACCAACGCAAAAACCGCAACAGTAGTTATACACCAAACACCCACTCACGGCACTACACTAGCACAAGTCGCTCCTTACCCACAGCCACCATAAAATCTCAAAGCACTTACTGCATCCGCTTACCGTTCCCCGAAATATGAGCAGCCCATGCCGATATGAAGTGCATAGAATGGCTCCAAAGTTTGGTCCATAGGGTTAAGTATCCGCTCCGTCACCGTTCCGAAGTATCTCCATACCGAGTCCGAGGGTTCCCGAGGGGAACCTGTACCGGCTCAACAATGGATATCGGATATCGGCATGCACGGCATATATATCCATATACGGGATCTGAGTGCTCTGTTGTGCATAGTGGGTAAAGTATATAAGGGCTAGAGATGGTAAAGAATGGGCTTTGTATATGAGGTAATATAACTCAGTATACCCTCATATATCGATCTATACTCCGTACGATCATATTATCCACATCAAAGCATATACATAATGCACCAACCATCGTCACGTCCCGTCGTGGTCCTTGGAGCCGGGGTCTTGGGTCGCCGCATTGCCTCCGTCTTCCTCGCAGGTGGATACAACGTGCATATCCGCGATCCCTCCCCCAAGGCCCTCTCGGACGCATCCAGCTACATCGATAGCCACCTCCAAGACTTCAGAGCTCTCACCCCTTCGCAACGTACCGCTGGTACATACAAGACCTTCACCGAAATCCCCGCTGCCGTATCAGATGCCTGGCTCGTTGTGGAAGCCGTACCAGAGAAACTGCCTTTGAAGATCAGCACATTTGCAGAAGTCGACCGCAATGCACCGGCCGACTGCATCATTGCATCGAACAGCAGTTCTTTTAAATCGAGGCTGATGCTGGACGAGGTAAAGCCCGAGAGAAGGGAAAGGGTACTAAATATGCATTTCACGATGCCGCCTGCTATCCGGACGGTGGAGTTGATGACGGATGGAGAAACGAGCGAGAAGTTGTTCACGCTGTTGACGGTTGTGTTGAAAGAGTGTGGGATGGTCCCCGTGACGGCGAGACGGGAGTCAACTGGGTAAGTTCTTGTCCTCTCTTCTTTTGCATAGTACGTACGTAGGGTCTGTGAAATGTTTTGCTGATTGGGGCTAGGTTCATCTTCAACCGTCTCTGGGCTGCCATCAAACGGGAGATCATGCTGATTCTTGCAGAAGATGTCAGCTCCCCTGAAGAAATCGATCTCCTGTGGGAGAACATGTTCCAGCTTCCGTCTAGTCTGCCTCCGTGCCGACTGATGGATCAGATTGGTCTGGACACAGTGGCGCTCATTGAGGATAACTATATTCAAGAGAGGGGGATAGACGGCCGCTCGACTGTCGACTGGCTGCGCGAGAAATATATTTCGCCTGGGAGACTGGGACTCAAGAGTGATAAGGGTGGATTGTATCCTCCCACGCCTGAGGAAAATGGTATTGCCAAGGACGAAGAGGCTCTGTATTTACTCGACGTCGGTCTGGGATCGAACAATCCTGATATCTCGCTCGTTCCAACTGCCGGACGGATTCTCAAGTACCATCCGGGTACGGGAAAGACGACCACTATCATTGAAGGGCAGTCCTTGCCGGATGGGATTGACGTCTCGCGGACCGCATCTCGCATCTTCTGGACGAATATGGGTCGCTCGACTGCCACACATGATGGCTCCGTGCACTCGGCAAACCTTGACGGAACGGATGTCCGGACTCTCCTGCCCTCTGGTACGGTGCATACGCCGAAGCAACTGGTCCTTGATGATATCAATAACAAGGTGTATTTCTGTGACCGTGAGGGCATGGGCGTGCATCGAGTCAATTTTGACGGAACCGAGCACGAAGTTCTGGTTCGTACCGGCTCTCTCGATAAGCCCGAGGAAAGGAAAGATATGACGCGCTGGTGTGTCGGTATCACCTTGGACATGGATCGAGGTTACATTTACTGGACGCAGAAGGGGCCCAGCAAGAGTGGTCAGGGACGGATTTTCCGAGCGGGCGTTGATATCCCAGCGGGCCAGACAGTGGATAGGCGACAGGACATTGAGCTCTTGTTGGAAGGATTGCCTGAACCGATCGACTTGGAACTGGATGTGGAGAATCAGTTACTATACTGGACGGATCGTGGCGAACATCCAACTGGGTGTTCGTTGAATCGGGTGGAAGTTCGTGGGAAGGCCGACAAAAGGAAGCTTCAAAGTGAAAAGGAAATATTAGCTAGGCAATTCCACGAGCCTATCGGGATTAAACTGGACGGGAAAAAGCAAGTGTATGTGACGGATTTGGGAGGAAGTGTATATCGAGTGAGTGGTGGGAAGAAGACCGTGATGTTTCGGGACAACAGCTGCTATACTGGAATAGCCATTCTTTGACCATCTTGATGTATGCCTAGAGAGATAGAATCATAGAATCATAGACACATGTTATTCTTGTATAGCGTGACCTGCGTTCGGCCGTACGGAGGATGAATATAATTCCTTCATGGCGCTGGGGATATTAACACCAAAAGACCGATTCACGGCCATTAGTTCATTCTGATGCAAACTTGATATTCAATACTTTTCAATTCACAAAGCAAAGACTGTATCATGCTTGAATACAGCTTTTCGTATCAATTCACAAGACGATTGCTAGTACACTTATGCCGAATGGCATTATCATTTGTCCAATGCTGGAATCTGTTGATTGAAGACAGTGATGTCCTACTAAAAATATGTTTTTGACAATAAATCCATGAGCTCTAGACGAATCAGAGACAATAGATATGCAAGGTACGAGTATATGCCATTGTCAATGTATAGGATGTCTTCCTAATTGGAATATGGGCATGGCGCTATAAACAACCATTTGAGTCCTCTACTATAGTTCATACAGTGATATTTACGCAAGAGCCTAGTCATTGATTCTCCAGAATATGTGTCGCCCCGTCGGATTAAATACTACGAGGAAAATATGTACGCTGGGCAATCAGAACCTAATTTCCGATAGACGTATCATAATACCTAACAGGATGGCGGATTAGAAATGATCGCGTGCAGGAGGGACGCCAGAGACTCATGGGGTAAAGAATCACCAATATCTTGAAGCCGCGTTCTATGTACGATTACTCCTTGCCTCGACAATCATGAGATGACTTATCTGCCACCAACAGCCTGTTAGTAATGGGAACAATAGATAGCTTGCGCAAAAACAGCATATGAACAATAAGGAGAAAAAACCAAGCCCATCATATCATGGAAAATCCCTGCAAAAACTCCAGAACCACGTCATCAGTAGCCTTCGTCCTCGGCCTGTTGATACACGTGTCGCGTCCTGGTGGGGTCTTTGCGCATCTTTTGACCAGACCCCGTAAAGCCCACTGCCGATGTAAAGATTAGCCATAGTCTATCGGGCACCAGGTCAGGACAAGCATACCTCGGGCGCTGACACCGTCTCCGGTTCGGAACATGCTCTCTTTCCGTCCCAACTTTCCCTTACTGGCAAAATCCTTCCACTTCATCTTACCCTCCTCAAGCTCCCGGTTGGCTTTGACCTTCCGAGGCGCCTTTGCGGGGCGCGCTGGGCCATCGCCTACCTTGCTTGGCTCTTTCCGCGCCTGATTCGCCAATGCGGGGTTGATATCTGCAGCTGCAGAGATCACGCTCGAGTTTGGCAGCTGAGGTGCTGGGGATTGGGATGCGGAATTGCCTGAGCTTCCATCAGCCTTGCGTTTACGAGAATCATTGCCAGAGATAGGCCTGAGGTCTTTTGCAGTTAATGATTCAACAGTGCCGTAGGACTTGAAGGAGACCAGGTAAACAGGGTTGCTGGAGGAACCGGTGATGGAGGTAATGCGGGCGGGGTAGAAGGAGTTGTCGCCCGAAGTCCAACGGGCAAGAACATGCTCATTGATAGAGAAAGATGCCGGTGGGGCGGACTCTTCCGTCTGCTCAACTGTTGGCTTTCGATAGCCTGTATGAGACGTGGGGTAGCTGTCCCGGGGTCCTTGCTCTTTTACCGATTTCGACGTGGACGGGGCGGGAGGTTTGAGCTCGGCGATGGAGGTTTCGGTAAGGTTAATAAGTTCTTCCAGCTCAGTTTTGAGACTCTGAAGTTCCGTGTTATCTGGATCTACCTGCAAACTCGATTGGACGGTTTCAAGCTGCACCGACTGAGTTAGAGATCGAAGTTCCACAACCACTTGACAGATATACCTGTAACTTGAATTCCTTGACCTCGGCCTCTAGAGCTGCCACGTCCGACATCGTGAAATATTAAACCTCTTTGGAAGCGAGACAAACAAGATCAAACAAAACAGTGAATTGATATTGGATAGACAAAAGGAAAAAGAGAGAATGTGCTATTCAAGGAGATCAATATTGGATCTTCAAACTATTTGCAGATGGCAAAGATAAGACCCAAAGAGAAGTTGGGATAAGATACCTGTGCACGTTCCCCTTGTGGTTAGTGCATCACGTGAGGGTGCCTTCTGCAGGTGGGATGCACTCCAGTTGTCCTCACCATCAGTCGATATAGGAGTGGATCTCCCCCCATTAGCTTAATTTCTTTAAGAATCTACCAACTACACTTATTATAGTTAGAAGGCAATTGGGGAACTGATGACGATCTTACAGTGATGGGTTGAAATTGAATATCACGTCACCCCGGAGATTCCAAGGAATTGACCGATTAACGGAGATTCATCTTGTGGAACAGAGTCAAATACTGTTGCCACTGTTGCTCACGGGTTACTTGTGGCGCACCTTGAGAAGATCCAGGTCCTTACCGTGTTTCACCTATCAAAATCATTGCAGCGATTGCCCAAGAATGGTAGCAGATGTTGGATTTACAGGGAATGTGTTCTTTGAAATTTCCCCATTTTGTCGATCTACATAAAATAAACTGTTTATGAGTCACGCAAGACCCGAACTCGGAGGAGATTTGGTCCAATTGGTAGATCAAGTTGGACCCATCTGCGAGGATTTGGCGATAAGGACGGATGTTTCACACTGACTTCTATCCAGGAGGAAAATCGCAGACATTGCTGGACTGTTTATATGTGGAAAAACATACAAGACAAATGAGATGGTAAAACAGGAAGAAAGCTGGACAAGGAGCCATAGCACGAAGGGGAAAGAAAGAAAAGAGGATAATATCTCCACAAAACAAGAAGAGCCCATCTTATCAGTCGACCGAGACATCCGATAGTAAAGCCACGATGTGGAGAAGACGTTCGGGATGGGATCTGCTGAGTGGCGGGAACCAAACGGCTTTAAACACGAGGGAATGGAAAGTGGCAGAAAAGGCGAAAAGAAAAAAGAGGGTCTGGCCTGATTTCTAAGCAGCAACTGGGATTTTCTGGTTCCGAACTAGCGCCCACGATCTGCCGCCCTGATTGGCTTCGATCAGTAACCCTGGGGTTAGGCAACCAATAACCATACGCTAAAGGGGCTGCCGCTCTTTCGGCGACCAAAAGAGTGGTACCTCAGGCTAGTCATCGCTGTACCGTATCGAATGACTGCAATGCATCGGCTCATCTCTTCCCCTCTTACGCCAACTCGTCCTCTTCTTTCTTCATCCTCCCTGGTCTTTTCTCTAGCATTCGCTTCCCCCCCGTCCATTGGTTCCCTGTCCACCTGAAGTAGGCACCAATTGATCTGACGTATTTCGATTCATTCTCAAGACTTCTGCTCCGCCTACTGCTCCGTTTCTAGCCTCATTCGCCTCCCTCCGAGCCCCTCCTTTCACACACCTTGCCCTGAACCTACCTTTGGATCAACCTGCATCTTTCTTCACCTCACCCTCTGTTTGATCATCTCTACGTGTCTTGGGGCTCCTAGTTATTGTGCATCGCGGTTTAGCCACTGTCGGACCATCCTGCTGCTTTCCCGGTGTCTGTATACACCTCTTCCGACTACGCCAATTTTTTTTTCCCACCAGTCACTTGCACTTTCCTTTGCCGGATCTCAGCCAGTTGCTTTCGATTTCAAATTGTAGTCGGAAGTATCTCTCAGTTGATATATCCCCGAACCCTTGCAAACTTGCCGCGTTCTCCTCACCATCGCTGTAACGCCAATTCTCGACGCTACGTCTCTTCAATCACTGTCGCTTTGATTATTCATCTTGAATCATTCATCACACAGATATCTTCTCATTACTGGTGACTTTATACGATAGAACGAACGGGCGGGAAGCCCGGCCTTGCTATCACAACGGTCCAAACAGCCTAGTCGAGTGTTTTGATTCGGGTTTGATTGCAGGTCTTAGCTCAGCATACGAGTGGCCCCGGCATCTGTATATTTTCGCATATCTATTCTGCTTCGAAAGATACGATAATCGCGATGGCCGATTTCAATACTCTCTATCATCAAGGTCTCTATCTCTCCCCCGATCAACAAGACCTTCTTCTTGCCGCGCTTTCCTCCAATCAACCCCCTCAACAACAACAGAACGATAAGCAAAGATCCCAAGCGAAGACAGACCCAGACAGTACTCCTGGGAACATGTCGTCCGGCAGCTTTACCATGTCGCCAGGATTCAATAAGACGCATCCTGGCTCTGGTGGACTGGGTTACGGAGATGATGAGAGTCCTTTCTTAGACTTCAATCCGGAGCTTGACTTCGATTTTCCAGGCTCCGATAATCTAATTGGTGACCTGCCGGGAAGTCTCCCGTCTGAAGAACATGAGGTAGGCGAAAAACGGAAGGATATGTCGGACAACGAAAACGAAGAGTCGGGAAAGAAGCGCAGAGAAAGCGATGACAAAGCAGCAAAAAAACCAGGTAGAAAGCCGTTGACTTCGGAGCCTACTTCGGTATGCATTGAAATCTGTGGAGTAGATTGATCGGGGTTTGTGTTACTAACGTGCTCTCTAGAAGCGCAAGGCGCAAAATCGTGCAGCGCAGCGGGCATTCCGTGAGCGCAAGGAGAGGCATTTGAAGGACTTGGAGACCAAAGTGGATGAGTTGCAGAAGGCCTCTGACGATGCAAACCAGGAGAACGGACTACTGCGCGCTCAGGTCGAGCGTTTGCAGGTGGAGCTCAGGGAGTACCGCAAGCGTCTCTCATGGCTGACTACCGGCAGTGGAATCTCTGCAATGAGCGCTATCCCGAGCGCTCATTCCCGGAATTTGTACGGCCTCAATAACAACGATTTTATGTTTGACTTCCCCAAATTCGGAGACCTTCCCGGAGGACACATCTTTAATGGCCCATTGACCAAGTCAAATCAAAACAAGTCTAGGGATGGTTCTTCTCCGGCGACAAGCGACTCCCAAGTTCCAGGTGTTATGACTCGGGAATCACTCAACGGATCAAACAACCGGGGAATGTCAACTGCCAAAGCCGCCAACGGAGTCTCCAACAATCCCTCTCCTAAGGTTCCATCGGTGTACAACATCAGACAGTCCGCATCGTCACATGATTCGTCCAATTCTTGTTCTCCGTCGTCCTCGTCGGACTCGCACCAGAGTCAGATACTGTCTTCGAATGGCACATCGCCGGAGCCGACATCAAATTCACCTGCCACAAAGCTTAATGACAGTGTTCAAAATCATCATGCTTGTACCTATAGCACCATTGATGGTGAGGCCTCCTTCTGCGCTCAACTCGGCATGGCGTGCGGCAATATCAATAACCCTGTTCCAGCTGTGAGAGGCAAAAGCGAGAGCGTGTCGAATACCCCCAACCAACCCAACAGCAACTACGAACAAACGTCCGGACCTGGACTTGACCTCCTGGCGCAGCAGAATGGGGGTCAGTTTGATCCAGTGCTGTTCGGAGACTGGCGTGAACCCCAAGATGCAATTTTGTCGCAGGACTTCGGTACCTTCTTTGACGATGCCTTCCCCTTGCCGGATCTGGGAAGTCCATCTCACAATTTCAATGAGCTGGCTAACCAGCAGCCACCGAAGAAAGATTTGATTGCTGAAATTGACCACAAGATGGATGAGGAGGTGGTGCCTGGGGAGGACAAATCACAGATGTTGTCGTGCACTAAGATTTGGTATGTCCGGCCTGAATGTGGGTTCATAGATTATCAATGGCATACTGACTTTATCTGCCATAGGGATCGCTTGCAGTCTATGGAGAAGTTCCGCAATGGCGAAATTGACGTTGACAACCTTTGTTCCGAACTGCGTACGAAGGCCCGCTGTTCGGAGGGCGGTGTAGTTGTGAACCAAAAGGACGTGGAGGATATCATGGGTCGCGTCAAATAATAATCCTCGCCATCTGACTATAATGCGCAATCGTGTGCTGCAGATTTTTGATACCCATATCTATGATACAACACTGTAACTGACGTCATGACAAGCAAAGGATCTGGGAACTATACTCGCAAAATTGAGTCACATTCGCTCTGGTATATGTACCATCTACTTTTATTTTGGGATCAACATTATCCGACGACATGTATTTGTGAGATATTTGTCTTTTCATACTTTATATTTCCTTTTTCTCTTCGGTTTTTGGTTTCATACAAGGCGAATCGGGAGGCACAGTTTGTCTATCAACTCTTTACTGGTCTCGGCTTGGAAAGAATGTACACCGATGATCAGATCATGCGTGTTTTGTTTCCCCTGACAGGCGTACAGTAAGTTGCCGGCTGGACGGCTGGTTATTTAAAGAAAAAATTCGGATAAGGCGCATTTGCGTTGTGCTGGATATGATCATATCCGAGGTCTGGGGTCTCTAGTTTTATATACTTCTTAGTTCACGGGTTACGATGGTTGTGCTTGTTCATGACTGATGCATTTTTCCCTCCTGTTAATACCATCAAGGGAGTTGTCCATGTTGATATTGAATTAATTCTTCCATTCTCTACTCTGACTTGACAATATCTATAATTTCTATGTAAATTTGAAACGTTCAAACTAATCTCCTAAGATAGATGCTACAAGTAGATGAGAAAATACTAAACACCAGGGAACAATAAAGCTACAAGGGTATCGATATTGGTGCGTCCAGGAAGATAGGAAAAAAAATTTAAAATACAAAAATTTGCGTTGATGTTGACGCTTTGTTTATGAATTTTTTTTCTTTTGATCCGTCACTTTTTGTCTCTTTCCCTTTCATCATCGCACCATCTTCATCTCAACCTGCACTGCACTGAACCGCACCAACAACCTTCCGGTAGCCCGGGCTAAAGAATCCTAGGGGGTGACGAGCGTCTACTAGGAACAAGGAAATGAAGTGTAGTGTTTCACGTACATCTCGCTCAGAAGAAAACAAAGAAATGGGAAAGGAAAATATCACAAGAATAAAAATTAGGATATGAGGGACCGACGTGACTTCAACAGAACACACGGTGGAGAAAAGTTGAATGTGAAGACATGGCCGGCAAAAAAAAGCGTTAAAATTTTTCAAGACAGAAGAAACAAGGAAACACGTTACACCGACTCAGTTATGCTCAAGCATCGCCAGCCGCGGCGGGCTTCTCACCAGATGGCGTCGATGTCGACGGAGCAGGTGAGTCCGATGTAGGTCCTCCCTTGTTGAAACCACCCCGACCACCGCGTCCGCCGCGACCACGATCGCCACGGCCGCGACCACGTCCACTGAATCCACCACGTCCCCGTCCTCCTTCACTGTCGCTGGCACCACCGCTCTGGTATCCACGCTGAGAAGTGTTGCCTCCCCGGTTGCTGCTCTGCCACGTGCCAGCATTGCCGCGGTGGCTACCACGGTCTTCGAAGAACTTGATGTTAGGCTTACGAGGTTGACCGGGGGGTGTGGGCTTCTTGTGCTCTGGGGGCTGACGATCGAGAGCAGCCTTGGCCTCTTCGACAGTGTTGAACATCACAACGTGGTTGTATTTGCCCCATTTGTCAAGCTTGGTGATCTTTACCTTGTCCTCCTCAGGGAACAGATCACGAACCGCCTGTTCGTTGTCAACGTTCGACACGAAGAGTCCGTTGCTCTGCTTCTTTTCAGGTCTGGGCATAGGCGACTCGGATGGCTTCTCAGGCTGTGAAGTGCCGTTGGCCTCTACAGCCTTTTCAGGCGATGTAGGAGCATGTTGCGAGGCAGCTGGACCGGAGGGCTGGGGAGTGGCAGGCTTGGGAATAACGGGAACTGGGGAAGTGCGAGCGGGGGCTGCGGCGGGAGCTTGGCCTGTCCCTGCTGAGGTTGAGGCTGCGGCTGTTGAGGGGCGGCAGGACGTCCGGCAACGGGCTGGGCCTGGCCAAACTGAGGAACGGCGGGGCGGGCTGC